>NW_020954631.1:541648-543310 GCF_900497805.2 Vombatus ursinus | reverse complement strand
ACTTGTCCCTGTCATATCAGGGGCAGGGGCCAGGAGCCCTCTTACTCTCTTCATACTGTTGACCCTCTGGCTAGGGTTCCTCATAGCATAGGGCTCCCGCACCCATCCAGCCTCCCCCAAGCCTCCATGGGGCTTAGCCTGTCTATAGCCAAAGTGGAGACTGGACCATTAGAACTGGCTGGGAGGGAGGCCATTCCCTCCCCCACCCCCACCCCTTATCTCCTACTTCCGATACCTATGAGAGGACATCTCCCAGGAGAGCAGGGGCAAGACTATACTAGAGACATACCAGTAGGGAACCCCAGCTCCACCTTGACCTCCCTAGATGACCCCATTTCCCCCACCAAAAATAAATAGTCACACCCTCTGCAAAGTCCTCTTGGGAAATTGGATTTCTTGTGTGCTGATCCCAGTGGTTCAGGGGCCAGGAGTTATATAGAGCAAGTCCTTGTACCCAAGGGAGCTCAGTCTATGAGGGACAGATGAGCTGCACACAAACACACCCATGTCTCCATCACCCTCAATAACAGCCCTCTCCAAAGTTACCAGTGACCTTTTCATGGCCAAATTGGACAGCCCCTTTCTCCATCATTGTCCTTCCTTCCCTGCCTCTCGGTGCCCCACTGACGCGCCTCCTGGGCTCTCTTCCCCCTCTGTAATAGAGTCAGAATCAACTAGGATTCCTCCTCTCTCTCCCCTCCCCTTCTATGGCAAAGCTAGGACTTGACTGGCTCAGGCTGCTCCTCTTTTTGTCTTCTTGCCCACGTTGGGTTGGGACTCCCCCCTGACCTGGTCGATGTCTCAAGACCCCACTACACCCTGCCCTACTGACCAGATGGATTTCCTTTATGGAGACAAGTGGGCTGAAGACATCTTGAACTGGAGCATGTCCAAAGGAGAACTCATAATCTTTCTAAACCCTCCCTACCTCCCACCTTCCCCGATTACTGTCAAGGGCAACACCTCCCAGTCCCTCAGGCGATCGATCTAAATGTCATCCTGGACTCCTCACTATCTACTCACCCCTCCCATATCCCATAGGCTCCCTCTTCTCCTCTGACACCATCCCCTACCTGGTGTAGCGTCATCTCTGTGCCTGGAGAACCACAGTAGCAGCTGGGGGCTCTGCCTGCCTCAAGTCTTCCCCTACTCCAAGTCCTTCCTCCATACAGTTACCAAAATGATTTTTCTAAAGCCAAGGTCCAACCATGTCACTCCCCTACTCAATAAACTCCAGTGGCTCCCAATCACCTCCAGGAACAAATACACAATAGCAATAGTCCAGGTGTGAGGGGATAAAGGTCTACACCAGAGTGGTGGCAGTGTGGAGGGGTCAGCCTTGGTCATCATTCAAGATAAGGGTGAAGGAGGAGATGGGAGCCCTCCTGCACACAGCCTTCAAATACTTGAAAAAAGCTATCGGGTCCTGCTTAGAATCTTTCCCTACTTGTGCCTGGAAATTTGGCCTCTTCTAATGTAACCCCAGATGGCATCAGCTTGTTTGGCATCTCCATCACACTGCAGACTCATTGAGCTTATAGCAGTGTGTGTGTGTGTGTGTGTGTGTGGGGGGGGGGGGGGTTTGGGAGCGTGAGGGGGGGGGGGAGAGAGAGAGAGGCACAAGTAGGGAAAGATTCTAAGCAGGACCCGATAGCTTTTTTC
>NW_020954631.1:519555-541548 GCF_900497805.2 Vombatus ursinus | reverse complement strand
GAGAGAGAGAGAGAGAGAGAGAGAGAGAGAGAGAGAGAGAGAGAAACTGCTGGGGCCTAACAGAGAAGGAAAAGTAGTGGTCCAAAAAAACCCCAACCCCCAAGTCAACAACTATCCTGCTAGAATCAGGGTTACATGGAGCCTCCCAGTCCATTTTTGGCATATTTTAATTTCTACAGATTGTCTTCGAATGTTTGAAAGAATTCACTTGCAAAGCCATCTGGTCCTATAATTTGTTTCTTTGGAAGCTCACTTATGACTTGTTTTTTTTTTTTTTTTTTTTTTTACCGGGACTGGGTTATTTAGATTTTCTATTTCTTGTTCTGTTAATCAGAGTATTTTATATTTTTATAAATATTCATCTATTTAATTTAGATAGATTTATTGGCATATGATTGGGGGAAATAGTTTTTAATAACTTCCTTCATTTCTTCACTTGTTTTGAATTCACTTTTTTTCATTTTTTATACTAATTCGGTTTTCTCTTTTTGTAAACAAGTTAGCTAAATGGTTTATGTCTTGCACTTTTATTCAGAAAACTAGCTAACAGTTTCATTTATAAGTTTTTTCTTTCAACTTGGCTAATCTCTTCTTTGATTTTCAACATTTGTATTTTTGAGTTTAATATTTTTTAAAAAATGTGTTGGTTTTCTAGTTGGTTTGTTTTTGGTTGCATGCTCCATTTGATGATCTCCGTGTTCTCTCTTTTGTTGATGAAAATGTTTACAGATATAAGTTTTCCCTCTTTAGAATTCTTTCATTGAGACACACAGAATTTGATATGTTGTCTCCCTGTTATTACCTTTAATGAAATTACCTATTGTTTCTCTGATTTGTTTTTTGACCTGTTCATTCTATGGGATTAAATCATTTAGTCTCCAAGTAATGTTTTATTCTTTATTCACTAGCCCTTCATTGAATACAATTTTTATTGTGTTACAATCCATAAAAGTTGTGTTTACTATTTCTACTTTTTTGCATTTGTGAGATTCTTATGCCCTAATATATGGTCAGTTTTTGTAAAGAGACTGTGCACAGTTGTGAAACATTTATATTTTTTTCTGTATTCATTGAGCAATCACCAGAAGTCTATCATTTTTAACTTTTCTAAAGATCTATGTAGGTTGTTCCTTTCTGGTTTATTTTTGGTTAGATTTGTCTGGGTCTGAAAGGGATACATTGAGATCCCCCACTATTATAGTTTTTATTGTTTTTCAAAATTTTATATTATATATGTTTTATTATCAACATAATAGACTACATTAATAACAACAAAAATCACATTAATATGTACATGAAAAGCTTTTGACAAGATATGACCAAAAAATGTAGAAAACATAGGAATAATTGGATCTTTTCTTAATGTGATAAGTAGCATTTATCTAAAACCAAGAGCAAGCATTATCTGTAATAGAGTTAACTACAGGTCTTTCCAATAAGATCAGAGTAAAGCAAGGATGTTTATTATCACAATTACTATTTGATAGTGCTAGAAATAATAGCTCTATCAATAAGACATGAAAAGAATTGAAGGAATAAGAATAGACAAAGATGAAACAAAATTATTGCTATTTGCAGATGATATGATGGTTTTCTGAGAGAACCCTAGAGAATCAACTAAAAAAACTAGCTGAAACAATTGACAACTTCAGCAAAGTTGCAGGATAGAAAATAAACCCACAGAAGTCATCAGCATTTCTGCATATTACTACTGAAACCCAGCAGGGGGGAAGGGAATAAACACTTATATAGCACCTACTATGTGCTAGGCACTGTGATAAGCACTTTACAAGTGTCTCATTTGATCCTCACCCAATCTTGGGAGGTAAGTGCTATTATTATTATTATTCTCATTTTATAGTTGAGGAAACTGAGGAAAACAGAGACTCAGTGACTTGCCCAGTGTCAAAGGCTGGATTTCAACTCAGGTCTTTGTCACTCCAGGGCAAGCACTCTATGTATGGCGGCAGCACTAGCTGCCTAGCAGGAAGAGATAGAGAAATTCCATTTAAAATAACTCCAGACTCTATAAAATACTTGGGGGTCTAACTTCCAAGACAGACACACAAGAACTATATGAACATAATTACAAAGCACTCTTCATACAAATAAAGACAGATCTAACTAATTGGAGAAATATTCATTGTTAATTGTTCATGGGTACTCTAAGCCAGTAAAATAAAAATGACAATAATTCCAAATTAATTTACTCAGTGCCATACCAATTAAGCTACCCAAGGATGACTTTCTAGAACTAGAAAAAAATGATAAAATTCATCCGGAAGAATAAAAAGTCAAAAGTCTCAAGGGAATCAATGGGTTCATGACTTAGACATAAAGAGTGACAATCAAAAAAAACAAATGAGAGGAGCAAAGACAGATCAGATGTATGGTTGGACAAGAGTATGTAATCAAGCACGGGATAGAGAGGATCACAGAAGGTAAAATGAACAATTTTGATTATATAAAATTAAAAAGGTTTTGCACAAACAAAATCAATGTAGCTAGAATTATAAGACAAGTAAGGGGGTATGGAATCTTTGCCGCAAGTTTCTCTGATAAAGGTCATATTTCTAAGAAACGTAGGGAAGTGATCTAAATGAATAAGAATAAAAGCCATTTCCTAATTGATGAGTGGTCAAAAGATATGAACAGGCAGTTTTCTGAGGAAGAAATCCAAGCTATCAATAGCCATACAAAAAAAAAAAAATGCTGTAAATCACTAATAATTAGAAATCATTTATACAACAGCATTTTAAAGGCAAACAACTTCGCAAGACTAAGAAAGTCGGAGTCCAGTCCCAATGAGCAGCCACTGCCTCTGATAAAGGAGACGCGGCCTCCAGGGGCAGATTGAGACGGATGGGGGGGGGGGGTGATCATTGTGGGCATTTATTTTGCTTGATCCTATCTTGTTTTTGTTTATTTTTTCAGTGGGAGTGAGGTAGTTAAAGAGGGAGAGAAATCAAACCTGGAAATAAAATTAAGTTGCGTTTGTGTCCACAGAAACATGTATGTTCTGGTATAGCCCCATGTCCCCAGATGTCTCCAGCTTTCTGCATCTTAACCTCCAGGGGAAGAAAGAACAAGCCCAACCCTAATTGCTTTGCTGCGTCTTGGCTCTTTGGGATTTCTGATTTGTTGCAGCTTTGATCGTTGTTCTCAAGTCTTTCAAAGTTGGTTTTTGTAAAGTATTCTAATTATATCTATTGTTCTCCTCACTTTGCTCTTGGACTCTGCACAAAGCATCTTAATAATGCTTGGCTTGATGATCGAGCTTTAAGGTGCGCACTAAGCGTTTTACGAACGTCTCATCGGATCCTCACAACAATCTTGGGAACTAGGTGCTACCAACTCCATTTCACAGATAAGAAAACGGAAACATCAAAGTGGTTAAGTGACTGGCCCAGGGTCACACAGCTAGGAAGCGTCGGAGCTAGCACTGGAACTCAGCTCTTTCTGGCTGCAGGTCACACACGCTGTCGTCCGCATTCACTCGTTCCCTCTAAAATTGTCCCTCTCGTTATCTTAGTCTAAGGGCACAGTGATCATTCATTGTATTCACACACTAGTTTATTCAGCCATTCCCCAAATCTAGCGCCCTGGCAGCTTTCACTTCTCCCTTGGCACACAAAGCACCTTTCTCTTCGCTCTCTTTGGCATTGCGGGGTCCCCGGGGTGTGGGGGGGGGGGGGGGGGGGCGGCCATCCGGAATGTTCTGGCCATCCCAGCTCCCAGCTCCGCCACCAGTGCCCGGCCCCTTAAGAATCTGGCATTTGCTGTTTTGGTCTTTGTCCACCTCCCGGTTGTTCACACGTGCACTTCTCTCTCTATATGTTCATCAAACAAACTTGCTGCAGAATGTTTCCCCAAGGCGTTTGTTACCCACTCTAACTTGGGGCACAAGAGGGACAGTTAGGGCTCGAGAAGATCTGGCCACGGAAAAATCTGGGCATCTATTAAAGGAGCGGAAGTTTCTGGCGGGGGATCCGGCTTTCTTTGGGTGGGGTCGTTGCTCCCCGGCTCTCTCCCCCCCATCCCTGGCTGGAAGTCCTGGCCAGGTGAGGCAGGGATGACCAGGAGTGCCCTGGGCAAAGGTTGGGGGAGCTGGGGGACGGGAGAGGGAGGAGGGGCGGAGCGGGCCCAATCAGTGATCTTCGTCCGCGTTTTTCTCCATTCCGCACCTAGGCAGAAAGGCCGTGGCGGCCGCACCCGGGTTTGGACCAATCAGCGACGGGTTCTGTGACACTCCCCTTCCCACTGGCCTCCGCGACTTCCTTGGGCGGGAGGAGGACCACGGGAAGAGGTCATAGTCTTCCCCTTCCCCTCTAGATCTGGACCAATCAGCAGCGGCTCCGTTGGCCTTTGCCTCGCCCATTGGCTTCCGCGACTTCCTTGGGCGGGAGGAAGGCCACAGGGAGGGGCCGTCGCCTTCCTCCATTGCGCGCGACCCCCCCACCCCCCGGATCTGGCCAAATCAGCGGTGGCCTCCGTGGCCCTTCCCTCTTCTCTCCCCGCCCTGGGTCTGGCCCAATCAACGGCGGGCCCTCAGCCCCTACTCCCGCCCATTGCTTGCCTTGCCCCTGAGCGCGGAGGGCAGCACGGACTGAGCCATGGCGGCGTCGCGAGGCATCAGGAACCTGCAGGTAACCGTGGTCGCCTCGTGCCCTCGTGCCCTCAGGCCGGTTGCCCTAGAGGAAGGGCAGAGGAGCCCCCCCCCCCCCAGTTAAAGATCTCCAGGCCCGATCTAGTCCGGGGCGTGTGGCTTACGGTGCAGCCGCCGCGCCGTTGGCCCGGTCACCTGGTGACCCTGCTTAGCCTCAGTTTCCCTTGGGTAAGCCGGGAGCTCTGCGGTTCTGTGCGATCGCAGCCTTTTCCGCTGCCTCCTCCCCTTCCTCTGCCCCTCCGCAGCCAGGGATGGGGGGAGGGGGTAGCTCCCCAGCGCAGCTCCTTAAATCACCAGGCTCTTCGCAGATCGCGGCCTCCCTCCCCACACCCTCGAGGCAGAAGCCCGGGGAGGGCCTGGGTATGTCTCACTGAGCGATTCCTGCAGGGCATGGTCGGCGTGGTGACAGGAGGGGCGTCAGGCTTGGGACAGGCCACCGTCCGAAGACTGGTCAAGTTCGGGGCCCGGGCCGTCATCATGGACTTGCCCCAGTCCTCCGGGGAAGCCCTGGCAAAGGAGCTGGGGGCTTCTTGTACCTTCGCCCCCACCGACGTATGTCTGCATCTGCCCCCCCCCCCCAGGTGGGAGGGTGGGCAGGGGGGCTTCCCAGCTGATGGTGGTTGGGAGCGATTCAGGAGGCCTGGCCTTTCCTACCAGAAATCCCGGAGGCGAGCCTGCTCTGCCCTGGGCAACTAGCTGATGCTTCCCCTCCCTCTTCTCCCCGGCCAGGTCACCTCTGAAGCAGATGTACAGGGGGCCCTGACTTTGGCCAGGCAGAAATTTGGCCGGGTGGACATTGCCGTTAACTGTGCTGGCGTAGCTGTGGCCGCCAAGACTTACAACTTCAAGAACAGTCAAGCGCACTCCCTGGAGGCCTTCCAGAAGGTGATCCAGGTATGTCTGAGCCAGCCCCGGGGGAGGGGGCGGGGCGGGGCCTGAGCCCTGACCTCCAGATCCCAGTTCTCCACCCCCTGGCTCTCCTGCTGCTCTGCCTTCTGGGAGAGTTAGGATCCTGGGGCCCACAAATGCAGCCAAGCCCCTCATCTGACCGAGGGCCAAACCGAAGCCAAGGCTCCTGAACTACCCGGGTCGTCTGAGCCCAAAGATACCACCACTGAATTCTTCCTCCCTGCTTCCCCCCAGGTAAACCTAATTGGCACCTTCAATGTGATCCGACTCGCTGCTGGGGAGATGGGCAAGAATGAGCCCGATGAGGGTGGACACCGGGGTGTTATCATCAACACAGCCAGTGTGGCTGCTTTCGAGGGCCAGGTATGCCAGCCACTCCCATTTTCCAGCATGATGAGCCTGGGGGCCCAGGCCTCCTTCCTTGGTCACAGCTGACTCACTTTCACACCTTGTTCCCAGGTTGGCCAAATTGCATATTCTGCGTCCAAGGGGGGCATTGTGGGGATGACCCTGCCTGCAGCCCGGGACCTAGCCCCCATGGGGATCCGGGTGGTCACCATTGCTCCAGGTAAGGCTCTGGTATCTCCCCAAGGTCCCTTTCAACCCTGCTGCTGGCCCCAGGATGAGCCAACTCTAAACCTGTCTCAGAGAACTGGAAAGGAGAATGTACCCTAAAGAGGTCATCAACCCCTATTTGACGGAGGGGGAAACTGAGGATCAGGGAAAGGGAGGGACTTGGCCAAAGTCAGAACTCATGGGACAGAGGCTAGCTGGGCCTCAAACATGGGTCATCCAGTTTGGAAACCCACTTGTCTTAGAATACTGCAGCTAGGTGACGCTGCAGTGGATAGAGAGCTGGGCTTGGAGTTAGGAAGACCCAAGCTCAAATGCAGCCTCAGACAACTCTTTTTTTTTTTTTTTGTTTTGTTTTGTTTTGTTTTGTTTTGTTAGGCAATCGTGGTTAAGTGACTTGCCTAAGGTCACACAGCTAGTACGTGTCAAGTGTTTGGTCTGAGGTCGGCTTTGAACTCAGGTTCTCCTGACTTCAGGGCTGGTGCTCTATCCACTGCGCCACCTAGCTGCCCCTTCAGACAACTCTCAAGCATGCAAGTCACTGAACCTCTGTCTGCCTCTGTTTCCTCAGCTATAAAATGAGGATAATAATAGCACCCACCTCTCTTCCAGGATCAAATGAGGTTCCCTTTGTAAAGTGCACTCGATAAATGGTGGCTATTATTTTCCAGGCCTGTTTGAGACACCCCTCCTGTTGGGACTCCCTGAAAAGGTCCGCTCCTTCCTTGCCCGTCAAGTGCCCTTCCCTAGCCGCCTGGGAGATCCAGCAGAATATGCCCACCTTGTGCAGACGGTGGTAGAAAACCCCCTGCTCAATGGCGAGGTCATCCGTCTGGATGGAGGTATCCGCATGCAGCCCTGAAGCTGGAAGCCTAGGCTTTGGGCGCCTGCCCTGGCCTCCCTCTGGCAGCAGGAGCACCAGGGCCTCTGCCTTCTATGCCTTAACCTCCGGTGCCTAATAAAGGTCATTTCTCTGGGCTCTGTGGGACAGCAGGGCTGAAGCGGAGCACGTGTTAGTGACACGGTGTGGCTACCCAGAGTCACTTTATTTCCCCACAGAAGCTCAGCTCCCCCACCCTCGCCCAGGGCCCAAGCACCAGGGTGAGGCCTCCCACCTCAGCGGCTGCTGGTGTTGAACTGGAGGTGGAAGTGGGCCGTGGGCTCATTGGTGTACACCACTTTGTCCAGGTAGTCCTTCCTGAAAGGCAAAGTCGGTGTCGGCTCCCACCCCACCCCTGGGCCCAGCCGCCTCCTCCCTCACTCACCGTGCCCGCTGCTCTCGGGCCAGCTGCTTGTTGTACGCGTCTAGGTCCCGCCACAGCTTCTGTGCTTGCGCCTGCTGCTCACGTTCCAGCTGGCAAGCAGCCCGAGCAGCCAGCTGGTCCTGGAGGGCCCACTCGGCTTCCAGGCGCCACTCAGCCTGCAGCCGGCGCCGGGCCTCGAGGCGCTGGGCCACCTGTTCCTTATGGATGGCGGCTATTTGCTCAGGGGTCATGCCCTTCCAGCGCTCCAGGACCACCCAATGTGGGACCAAGGGGTTCGAGGAGACAGAAGGGTTCTCGGTCAGCATGTCACTGGTCAGGTGGTTGCAGATCTCAGTGAGGTTGTCACCCTGCTCCCTCTGGCGGGCCAGACATCGCTGTGCCTCCACCTCTATGGCCTGGGTAGGGGAAGGGAGGCAGCTCAGGGTTAGGGTCTGCCCTAACCATTGCCCCAAGGGAGCTACTGAGGCCCAGAGAGTGGAAGGGGTTTCCCCAAAGTGACCTAGGGTGGACTGCAGCCCCAGAACTGGCATCCTCACCCAGACCCCCCCCTCAAAGCCAGGGAGCCCCCTTTTCCCTAGACTGAGGCCCCTTTGCAGTGTGGTATGTGGAGGCCTCCTGCAGTGGGGTCTGCCCATCTGCTGGGCCAGAGCGGCATCAGGCTAGGGGCAGGGAGGGAGAGGAGTCAGTCTGTGCTCCCAGGCACGGTTTCTGAAAATTTGGATTCGGTGTGCAGGTGGGGTGGGGAGCCGTGGCACCTGAGCCCTGTTGTGATTAGCCACGGCCACGGCCATGGCTTTACGGCAGGCAGCTTCCAGATCCTCCAGGTGAGCGGCTCGAAGGTCCATCTCTCTCCGCTTCTGGTCCCCCAGAACCTCTGTGAGGAGGGAGGGAGGAATCTGCCAGTCACCTGGGGACTGGGGCAGCTGACGAACAGGGCCCTGGCTTCGGCACCGGGGGCACAGAGATGAAAAACACCACCAAGCCTCGCCTGTAGCGAGGCCCCATCAGCGGAGGGCTCCTAGTGAAGATTCTCCTATATTTTTAGTTGAGGAAATTGAGGCAGACAGAAGTGAAGTGACTTGGCCATTAAGTGTCTGAGGCTGGATTTGAACACTGGGCCTAATTCCAGGCCCAGCATTCCATGCGCTGTGGTGCCCCCTAGCGGCCACATAGGCTCACTTGAGCCTAAGGACAGCTAGGTAAGCTGAGGGCCAAAGAGGGGTGAACTAGCTTGTGGCTGTGGCCCACTCTGTGTCTTCCCTGAACGGAATCCTGGAGAGCCCTAATTCTGATATTTCGTAGCCATGTGACCTTGGATGAGTTAGCTGGCATCTCCCAGCCTCAGTGTGACTTTCTACCAAATGGGCATGATGCTAACTACGAGGGTTGAGCACTGTATTGAGAGGCAGGGCCCCAGGAGCTAGCACAGCTAGCTGGCAGTGCCTTGCCAAGGTTACCCGGGCAGAGCTGGGATTTGTGCTGGCCGCTCTGGGAGCGTTTTTTCCTACCACACATCCCAAGTTGGTGAAGAGAAAGAAGGAAAGGCCCTTCCCCATCTATGCTCCCATCTCCCCGCAGATGGAAGGGGGCTGCACCCCCTTAGATTGGCTGTCCACCGCGGCCTGCCCGCTGCTCTCACCCGAGTACTTCTCATCCCTCCTAGCCTGACGTTGCTCCTGCTGACAGCTCAATTCACGACGGGCCTGTTCTCGTTGCAGGCACTGGCGGGTAGCTTGGCCCAAGTGTTCCCCAGCAAAGAGCTGCACGCTGGAGGGCCCACAGTGGGGGTCCAGGTCACCCGCTCGCAGTGGCTTCTCCTTCCGTGGTCTTGCTGGGTCGGACAGGTCAAAGTCTCGGCGGTCCTGGGGCCGCTGCTCCCACTCGCGAAAGGCCTGTACTTGCTGGGCTACCCGCCGGGCACGTTGCAACTCCTCCTTCTCCAGCAGCTGGGCCACCAGGTCACACTGGACCCGGCTGGCATCTGGAAGGGGAGGATTACTGGTGGTTATGGGGACCAGGGCCCAGACCCTTCCCGTGCGCCCTCTCTGGGGCTCTTACCAAAGGCTGCCTCACGAGCCCGCTCAGCATCTTCTCGCCTTTTCTGCTCCTGCACCAGGCTCTTCAGGGCTTCCACATCCACCTGCCACAGATCATGGGATGGTCCCACCCCACGGTCCCCACCACTCTGAACTGCTTGCTGGGACTTGGATGGGTCCTGTCCCACCCTCCACCTGCTAAGATGAAGTGGGTCGAGTCAATTCTTTCCCTCCAGGGAGCTTTGGGCCTTGGACAGAAAGGGAGAAAGGGCAAAGAGGCGCTAAGAAATGGAAGCCCAGCTTCTACCACCTCGCTATGAGACGTTGGCCAAGTCACGCTCTCTAAGCCTCAGCTTCCATCTCTCCAAAATAAGGGGACTGAATTAGCTGCTGAACTGTTCTTGGGAGGTGGGGAGAGAGGGGGGAAGTGCCCTTGGGCCTGGGCCTCATCCTGGTCACATTTCTCTTTCTGGTCCTCTTCCCAGTGCTGGCCTTGGTCGTGTCCTTTCTGGTCTCATTCCTATTTCTGGGCTTCATCCTCTTCCTACTCCCAATACGGGGCCAGTTCTCACCCCAATGACTCTGTTCCGAACATCAAAGATTCGGCTCCGCCTCTGTTTCTCCTGGTTCCTTCGGGCTTCGGTGGCCCCAGCCTGCTTCTGCTCTGGCTGGATGTCCGCCTTATACATCCTGACTTGAGACTGAAAGAGACAAGGAGCACGTAGTGGCTGTTCTGTTCCGTCCCAGTAGCACATTCTCAAGCTAACCCTAATTGTGCTACTCGAGATTGTCCAGTCAGTTCAACAAAGAGTAAACACCTACGTGCTAGGCACAGAACAGATGAAACAGCCTCTGCCTTTTAGGAACTGGGATTCTTTCAGGGGGTCACAACTTTTACACTGGTAAGGAAATACCAAGTCATTTCAAGAGGGAGAGCACACTAAGAATGGGGATGAGGAGAAGCCCGGGGGTTTCTCTGCAGGGGGTCTGCCAGAGTAGGTTTGCACATAATTGGTGCCGCGTGGTCTCCGCCATCAGAACGGGCTTCCTTCAGGGCAGGCACTGATTTTGTCTTTCTCTGTATCCTCGGGGGTAGGCCCAGTGCCCCTAAGCTGTGCTTTGAAGGAAGGGGAGGTGGAATGGAGGCAGAGTTTGGGACTTCTTGGATTTGAGATGCCTGTGGTTGGCAATGACTTGGTGGCCATTAGGAGCGCAGGACTGAGCCCCGAAGCCAGAGGAAGATGTGACATGTAGACTGAGAGCAAGCAGTGGGCCCAGCATAGAGCCTTGGGGGGACCTGGATTTGGACGACGACCCCTGAGTCGAGTGGGAGGAGAAGGAATGAACCAAGGTAAGAAGGTGCCCAAGATGGGCAGCAGTGAGCTGAGGCTCGAGAAAATGCCCCTGAATTCAGGTGGGCTGACTTTGGATGGGGCAGTTTCATTTGAGTGGGGAAGCCAGAAGCCAGATTCACCTGGGGAGGGAGGAATCCTCTTGCCTCAGGCCGGCGGCGCCTGTCCTCAAGCGTACCTCTCAGATTTTCTGTATGTTCTTTCAAGGCTCAGTTTGGGAGGAAATTTCCGCCCGAATGTCCTTCCGCAACATTCTAAAAACGCTCTTAGTCCAGTGTCTGTTTTACAGAGAAGGCAGGAGGAATGAGCCCAAAGTAAGTCAGGAGGTGGTAGAGAGGACCGTGATCCAGTGGCTGCCTCCAAACCCAGTGCTCTTGCCTTGGATTTGGAGCCCGGGGGGGTGGGGGGGTGGGGTTGGGTTCAAATCCTGACTAGGTCTTTGACAGCTTTTGTGGTGTTGGGCAAGCCCTCGATGCCCTTGCCTAGCCAATGCCCCTCAGAGGGCCCTTTCAGCCCTAGGTTTAGCCTCCCGTGATCTGCTTGAAAGTGTCCCCATGATGGCATTGCGGTCAGAGGTTGAGACCCCTCAGAGACTGGAGTACAGGAAGGGGTCGTCTGGAATGAATTCACAGACTCAAGCATTCTTTAGGTCAAGGTGGCAAAGATTTATTGTTACGCTTTTCAGCAGGCAAGGATTCTTAAGGAACCTGTGAGAGACTGAGGATGGAACTAGAGTTTATATGGGAAAGGAATGCCAGGGACACTGATTGGGCAATCTAGAGGTCCAGGTGTCTTTGGGAGCTATGGATGGGAAAGTACAGGGAGGGAGATGACAGAGGTATGGATCTGTGGAGTCTGGCAGGAGGAAGAGTCCTTGGGGCGGCCAAGGACAAAACTCCTTGGGCTGGGCAAGGCACCCCTCTCCCTCTGTCTTGATGAGAGACTGCTCTGCAAGGAGGGAAAGCTTTCTCACAAGACGGGAACTTACTAAGGCATTGGGAGGCTTCCAGAGACATGATCTGAGGGCTGGGGCCTGAGCAGCCCAGCACTCCCTCACCCAGCTTTGTGTGGCTGCACCAGGGAGAGAGAGATAAGGGCCTTGCTGGGGCCCATGCATGAGTAACTGCTAGGCACGGTGTCCTTGGGCTGGGGAGTGGTTGTCAGAGACAGTGTTTCCGAGGCTAGGGAGAAATTGGGGTTCAAGCACAAGCACCCCATCCACGGAAGGCATGTTTGTGTGCAGAGTCTGGGGGGAAAGGGGCCACGGCTGGAAGTGGCCCCGTGGCTGGCGGGGAGGGGGGAACCACTTACCTCTCCTCTACTGTCCTCTGCCCCCCCAGGGCCGGCCTCGTTAGCCTTTGCCCATCCACACGTCCCCCGCTTTTTCTCGGGGCCCCCAGGCCAGCTCCCCTTCTCTCTTCCTCCGCCCCCCCCGCGTGTGCTCGCCCCCAGCCCACCCATCTGCCCTCCCCACCAACGCCCTCACCTCCCCGGTGGCCTTGCTCCGACACCAAGGAGGGCGTTCTTCCGAAGAAGCGTCTCTCTGTTGGCATGGCAACAAAAGACGGGCTGATGGCGCGTGCTTGCGCTCGGGCTGGAACCCGGGAGTCCGGAATCCATCCCGCCCCGCCCTTTCTGGCCTGCCCGTCTAAGCGCATGCGCGCCAAGAAGGCAAAGAGCGCCTTGAGTCGGCGTCAAGGGAGAAGGGCCGTCGGCTTGGGCCTGCTCACTTGCGCACGCGCAGGACGAGAGCTCGTCCTGGAGTCCGGGTGCCGGCGTCTCGCCGGTTCCCCACTTCCCAAAGGAGCACGCGCGGGGCTCCTCTCGCGCTGCTTTGTCGGCGCTCGCGATGGCCGGGCCGGGTTTGCGCGGGCTTCGCCGTCTCCGTCGCCCTTGGCGGTCGTGCGCTCTCCGGAGCTGCTCCCGATGGAGAGCTCCAAGGCCCGCGAGGCCCTTCCAGAGGCTCGCCGTCGTCACGGGACCCGACGGCTCAGGTAGGGCTTAGCACGAGACCACCCCTGCCCGGAGGCGCAGATGGTCCGGCCCTCCCCCCCCCCGCGGGCCCGGCCTAGGTGGTAAGGCCGCGGGAGGGGCCCCGCCTCCCTCCCCACCGCCCTGCCGGAGTTGTGCGCCTGCGCGCCGCGAGCTGCTAGGGGCCCGGAGCTGTCCTGGAGCGGCAGAGGAGGGGGGTCCGCTGCGGGAGCCCAGTAAGGGGGCGCGCACGTGGCTTTTGTTAAGAAAATGACTCGTGGGGTGCTCGCCGTCCCCGAGACTGAGCCTGGAGAGAGGGATGGGCCGGGGAGAAGGGCTGGCTCTCACCGGGAGGTGTCTGGGGGCCTTGACTCCCCATCCAAATCCCGCAGCCCCAGAAAGCGTCGCCTTGGCGTTTGGCTGTGCGGGAACGCGGGTAGGGATTCCCCCCTCGTCCCCTCCACGGACCCTCTCCCTGACCGGCTGCTCCTCTCCACCCTTGGGCTTCTTCGGAGCCACAGACTCCATCCATCGCGGGGCGCTTGGACCCTCGCCTCGATTGCCACGATGGCCCCGAGGCCACTGCCCCCCCCCTCCCCCAGCCTTACCTGGGACAGCAGGAAGTTGGGAGCTCGAGGTTTCACCTGCACCAGTGTCCCCAGCTCCACCGTGGAGCTCCTTGGAAAGCGAGATGGGGCCGGGAAGGAACTCGCTGGCCAGTTCGGGCCCCGTCTTCCGCCTTCCCAACAGATAATGAGTCAGAGGGGCTCCCCTTGAAGACCCGTAAGGAGGACCGATCCCCCACCTCGAACTGTTCGGGACATTGGCCTGACTTGAAGCCTCGTCGGAAAAGGCCGAGGAAGACCCCCGGTGCAACTGCGACCTGAAGAACGACGATGGCTGCTCGAGGCCAAGCTGGAGGATGACCGCAGTGTGAGTCGCTGGGGGCAGTGCCCAGCCGCTGTGCCATGGGCCTTGGTCAGCCGAAATAACTGGAACAACAGTGAGATGGAGAGCAGCCTGGCAGATTAACATGGACAAGATCGAAGCTGAGTAGAAAGAGAAGAGTCAGAGGAGAAGGGAAGAGATCAAATGAGGCTGGGCCTGCCCTGGCTAGATGAGCCCAGAGAGGAGAGAGGAACCCTTGGAATCAAGGTCCTTTGGGCCCCAAACATTGGAGGGTTCCAAGTCAGTTACCCATATCAGTGGACCTATTGTCTTCTCTGTAAATGCAGATGATTGAACTAAGTAATGTCTAAAAGTCCCTTCTATCTTATTCGTTCTCTCTCTCATTCTCTGTATCTGTCTCTTTAGAACACAGGGGTGTGTGCACATGCCTATACCCATACACCCCAAACACCTGAAAAATTAACCCTAAATATATGCCATATGTACAATATGCCACGTGTGTAGGCTAGACACTAAGGACTTGGGGAACTTAGAGGAGGAAGAAGTAATTGGGGGGGGGGGGGGAGCTAGGTAGTGCAGTGGATAGAGCACCGACCCTGAAGTCAGGAGGACCTGAGTTCAAGTCCGGTCTCAGACCAAACACTTGATACTTACTAGCTGTGGGACTGACCCTGGGCAAGTCACTTCAACCCAATTGCCTTAAAAAAAAAAAAAGTAATCGTGGGTTGGAGGTTGTGGGTGATAGGACGGAGAAACAACCTGAAGCTGGGGCTTTAAGGGCAGCTAGGATTGGGCAAAGCAGAGGGGCTGGGTGCCCCCTCCCCTGAAAGGCCCCACTTGCACCTCTGAAGTGCTGAAGGTGGAAAAAAATGGGCTGAGTCAGCTTCCTCACGAAGCCGAGCTAGGTGGGCCGATGGGCCACTGGGACAGGCTACCCTGGTAGGGAGGCCAAATGCATGGGATTAGTGGGGACTAAACTACCCTGTGGCAGCCTGGAGTTTGAGAAAAACAGGCTGAAAGAGGAGCAGGAAGGGGTTCCCATGTGGGAGTTGGCATGGAAGAACAGGAATGAGTAACTCATGTTACAGCTGAGGGAACTGAGGCAAACGGGTGAAGTGGTTTGCCCAAGGTGCAAGCCTAGCACTTTGTGCACTGTGGCACCCCCTAGGTGTTTCACTGGCTAAGAAGAGGCAAGCCAGGGGCACAGTGGATAGAGTTCCAGACTTGAAGTTAGGAGAACCTGAGTTCAAATCGGGCCTCAGACTCTTAACAATTACTAGCTGTGTGATCCTGAGCAAGTCACTTAACCCTGATTGCCTCACCAAAAAGCAAAAACAAAACAAAAAAAGAAGAGGCAAGCCAGGCTGGGCCCAAGGGACAGAAACTCCCCAAGCTGGGCCTGGAATACTGAGGGCCCATCGTGCTGTTAGAGAGGAGATGTTCAGAGACCTTCTGAGGTCCCATGTTGGACTCTTGCATGTCAGGGAGCCCTTCACACAAGATTCTCTCTTGGCTCTGCCCGTGTCCTCCTCCCCCAGCCTTGCCATCATCATCTCGAAGGGTTCTTTGTCAATTCTCCATCTCAGAATGGAGGTGGTCCCTGGCATCCATCTGGAGCTCATGCCATTCTGCCCTCTCACCCCTGTGGAGGGAGTGGCTCCCGGCAACTGTCCCAACATTTATGCCTGGGAAGCCATCGAGATCGATTATTGATTTGAGGACCTGAAGGGGAGGGCCCCTGGGCTGGGAGGCAGCTTCCTGCATACCTGCTTATGCCTGAGTAGGGCTGTGTTTCCCCATTCCCCCGTCCCATCCCTCTGCCACGACCAGTTCTTTTGAGGTACCTCCCCCCTTCAGAAGGTGGGAGACAGCCAGTGCCTTGTGGAGCCAGGCCAGGCAGGGTTCTAGGGCTTAGTGCTTTCTGGGAGGAGAAGCCAGGGCTTGGCCCAGCCCAGCTGCCTTGGTGGCACCAGAGAGGCCAGGCCTGCCTCACCTTTTGCCTCTGCCAGCTGGGCCTAGAGCTTGCAGGACACTTGGACCAAAATGATCAAGGAGGAGAGGAATGCTTTGAGCAGCAGAAATTGACTGGGTATATTTAGGGCAGAAACAGTACATTTTGGCCCCTGACCTGAAGAGTGTGACAAGTTCCAGGAGACATCAGGTGGTGTGGGAGGCACAGGCACCAGCTAGCCAGCTCAGAGTACTGTCTCCAAGGATCTCAAAGGCTTGCCGGTGGAAGAGGGGTCAGCCTGATTCTTCTTGGCCCCAGAGGGCCGGGTCAGGAGCTTTGGCCCAAGGATGAATCCAGCGGAGAGAGGGCCCAGACAGTGTCGACAGGCCTTCTGGAGAGGGCTTAAGCTGGGCTGGCCTTGAGAATTTGACAGCTTTGCCTCTTGGCTTTCTCTCTTCCATATTTCTAGCCCTGCCCCCCCCCAGTGCTTGAGGGGTCTCCACAGCAGGCCAAAAAGGCAGATCAGAAAGGAGCTTTGGTAGTCTGAGGGGAGAACAGGGCCCTCCAGAGTGAGCATGTTTCCAGGGCCTGTGGGGGGAAGAGGTCACTGGCTTCTTTTTGCTTTTAGGTTTTTTTTTTTCCTCTCCAGCAAGGGGACTGTCATCATCAAGGTTCGGCCTCACCGGATGCCCAGATGCCAACCCTGACAAGCAGTAGTGTGGACAGCAGGCCTGGAGCCAGGCACTCCAAGCTATAGACCAGGGCAAATTCTGGCCTTTGTGCTGAAGCCATCCCTGTGAGTGGGCCGTTCCTGTCTTGGCATGGGGTGGGAGGAGCCTGTGGCCTCCTGGAGGGTCACGTATACCCTGAAATAAAGTTGGAAATCCTTCTTCTAGATGGAACCCAATGCCAGTTTTCATTGATAAGCTGTCCAAAAATGAGAGGCAGTCCAAGGAGAGGGCCTGATGACCACTTGGAAGGAAAACAAAGTCCCATATAGACAGGGCTTGGACTCACTCTTAGTTCCCTTCATTGATCAGGGAGATTCTGAAACCATGATGGGAGGTAGTGCATCCTAGGCCCAAGTCTGCCCTGGGCTGCCTGACTTTGGCCTCCTGAACCCTGGGCCCCTCAGGGAAGGAACCCTGGGCTAGACTATAATCCAAGAAGGAAGAGACCTAGTGGCCTGGGATGGGGACTCAGAAGGTTCTAAGCCCCATCAGCCTGGAGTGAGGTAGATTGAGGAAGCTGCCTGGGGCCTGAAGGACAGAAGGGAGTCGCCTTCCCAGGACCTTGAAAGTTTCTCCTTGTGGATTTGGAGTTTGAAGGCCCACGACTGGCTCCCGATAGGAGCAGCACTAGGGTTGTGCCATATTGCTGTCGAAGGCCTTTTGCCCCTCTCTGAGGGCACAGCAAGTTAGGTGGGCCTAAGGCCTCCTCTGATGGGAGGCAGGAGCCAGGCCCATGGCTTTTCCTGCTAGGCTGAGGGCCCAGTGGTGGGATTCAGGAAATGAGATATGGGGCCTTCCTGTCTGGGACCTGCAGGGTTAAAAATCCCTCTCTGCCAAGTTCTTTGGAACCCATTGTCATGGGAACCAGTTTGGCAGCCTAGCCAGTGTTCAGAGCTAAGGTGGGGGTTGGAGAGCCTGCTTGGCAGGCTGGCGGGCGGGTGGATGGGCAGGCGGTGGGTGGCTTTGGGTTTCTTCTCTAGGAACCACAGGGCCTGTGAGCTGGAACTCTCTTCTGCTTTGCCCAGCTCTGCCCAGCCCTGCCCAGCCCAGGACTGCAGAACACAACATCGCTGCCAGGCCATAGTCACAACCTCAGTAAGGTTGGTAGTCCTTGGGCAGAATCTCAGAACATACCGGCTGACCAACAAATGGTCTTGGAGGCCTCTAGTCTGACTCCTTGGTTTCACTGAGCTTGGGGAAGGGACTGATCAAAATCGCACAGCAGTTAATGAGTGCGTCAGTGGCTGAGCTGAGCCTAGCCTGGTGCCCACACTCGACTCTTTCCTGGGGATTTCCTGCTTGTAGCTTGTTCCGTGCCATTGCATGGGCTGCCTTCTTGTCCTCTCTGCCTGCCAACCAGCAGCCTGGACCTTGTTATCCTTCACAGCTCCATCCTGGCTTGACCCTGTGCTCTATCCCCTAATCCCCTAGCAGCTTTCCCTGCTTTGGGCCAAAGTCACCCATCCATATTATTGTTATAGGGTGGAACCCACCCACAAGCCAGCAGCACTGCTGCCCCCCCCCCCCTTCTCTTCCCTCCCCTGTAGCTGGCCATGTGGGTGGGCAGGCAGGCAGGCTAGGATGCCAGGAGGGAGATTGACACGCCTGCACACAAGTGTGTGTGTGTGTCTGTCTGTCTGTGTCTGTGTGACTTGGCGTTGGGAGGGGAGGGGACTGCTTGGTTATTTGGACCTGGCCCTTCTCAAGCCGTGCTGGCCTTTGGTCCCCATATCACAGCAAGTCGCGCTCCTTATTCCTGGCTACCTGGACCTCTGGCAAATTTTCCTGACCCCTTTTCTTAGTGTCCCCCAACCACCAGCCCCTACCTAGAGTTCAGAGGAGGCTCCTCTGCTGGAGAGGACCTCAGAGGGCAAGTCCAACCCTCTCCTTGGACAAATGGGAAACTGAGGCCCTGAGTGAGGTTAAGAGAATTACCCAAGGTCACACAACTAGGAAGAGGTGGGATTTGAGCTCTGGTGTCTTTGGGGACCCTGTGCTGAGGAGGCACGTAGGCAAGTCTGTGCCCCTAATCCCAAGGAAGGAATCTGAGGTGGGGAAGTGGGGAAAAGATGGAAGGGGCTGACAGCTGCCATTGGCTTTACTCCCAACTGTTTGAGGACCTCCAGAGGGGCAGGAGAGAGAATAAGCATCTATGTATTATATAGCACCTACCATATGCCAGGCACTGTGCTAAAACACTTTCACAAATGTTATCTCCCTTGACCCTCACAACAACCATTAGAAATAGGTACTATTATTATCCTTATCTCAGAGCTGACAAAACTGAGGCAGGCAGAGGGTGATGTGACTTGCCTGAGGGCCCATAGTAAGTGTCTAAGGCTGGATTTGAACTCGGGTCCCCTGGCCTCAGGCCTAGCGCCAGAGCTGGAACAGGAGGGAAATGTAATTGCAGAGCTGATCACTTGGGAAGAGGTTCATTCCTCCAACACGTTGGATGGACATGACTTCAGCATCTATACTTGCTGGAGACCGGAATAAAACCAGGAAACACCCTCTGGCCTCCAAGAGCTTCCGTTCTCCAGCATATGCCAGCATGTGCCCATCCAGGGAGACAAAGCCCTCTAACCAATACATTACACAGAGCAGTGTGGCACCAAGACCACCCACCACGTGGGAAGCAGCACCTCGGCTGAGCCCTGGAAAAGGCTAATGGTCGAGCGTGGGCAAGGGAGATGCAAAGATGTGAACAGTCAATAGGCCAGGCTGCATACGTCATGAAGTTCATGATGAGGAGGCCACTGAAGGCAGGGAGCTTTACATGCGAAGGGGAAGAGTCACTTGAAGCTTCTGGAACAAGGAAATGGCCTTGAGAAAATGATTTTGGCAGCTGTGTGGGGACTGAATTGCGGAGGAGAGAGACTGGAATGGAGGAACCACATGAGAAATTATAAAAGTCTGGACGAGGCCTTGTGAGTGGAGAGAAGGGCGAGAAATGTAGTGGAGTAAATGGGGAGGGGGAGAAGCTGTATAGGGATGACTGGTTACAAATCCAGGTAGAAATAACAAGGTTTGGTGGGAAAAGATCGTGAATTCTGTTTTGGACTTGTCGGGTTGGAGATGTCCAGCAGGAAGTTGGTGATGTAAAAGCTGGAGCTCAGGAGGAAAATGAGGACTGCTTCACACACACACACACACACACACACACACACACACACACACTCCCACCTCCCTCCAACATACCCCACCCCCCAGCACACACACACACAAAGTGCCCAGGTCGGCGTTGGGGTGCATTAGAGTTGGCCCAAGCTACAGAGAGGTCCTGGAGGATGGGGATTATGGTTGATGAGAGTAACCAACATTTCTATAGTGCTGCACACACATTATCTTCCTTGATACACCCCACAGTAATTGTGAGAGGTAGATATTATTGTTATAGATGAGGAAACTGAGTCTGAGAGAGGGTTACAGCTGAGAAAAGGCCATCAGGTTTAGCTGTTAAGAAGAGATCATTCATAACCTTGGAGAGATCAGTTTCAGTTGAGTGACGAGGTCGGAATTAGCCAGATTGTGAGGGGTTGAGAAGTGAGTGGGAGGTGAGAAAGTGGAGGCACCATGTGTAGACAGCTTTTTCTAGGAGTTTGGCTGAGAAAGGAGGAAACTGAAGTTGGGGTGGGGGGTGGGGATGATCCAAAGGTACAAGCTTCTAGAGGAAATGGGCTTAAGGGCACAAGTCAGATGGTTGACCTTGGTGAGAAGAGTCCCATCAATTAGTAGAGACTGGAGCAAAAGAGGAGAGAGATGGGGTATGATGTCAAGGGAGTTTGAAGTACAGTCAGGTCCCGACTGATGTCAACAGCGAATGCCGTGAAGTGGTCCCATACGCTATTCAAAGTTGTGATTGTGTAAAATATGGTCATTGGTTCCAGCCCAATGGAAATATGCAGTGGAATTTGAATAATGTGATCACGGGATTTGTTGTTTGCACTGATTGGGACCTGGCCGTGCAGAGTGGAGAAGAGGAAGTTGGAAGTGGATGGTGAGGGGAATAAAGCTTGTGTCCTAGGGCCAGAGGGTGGGGGATTTAAGGGGAGATCAAGGCCATGAAGAGAGGAGAGAGGCCACAGCAGGAAGAGGAGGGAGTGATGGAGGGGCTGGAGGCTTCAGTGAGGAAGAATAGAGATAGAAGGGTAGAAAGTTAGGGTCAGCAGCAGTTTGGGGGTTGTGAGTAGAGAGAAGGGGACAAATGCAGGAAATATGGACATTAGGGTTAGAGAGGTGGCAGAATTGAGAATAACCCTGAGGCTGAGAACAGAGGTGACTTGGAAGGGTTGGGGTGGAGCCATCACCAGAAATAAGGAAACTCATAGGAAAGAAAGAGAATGGGAAAATATCGATGTGGTAACAACAGTTTTGCCAGGTTGGGTTTGAGATGCCATCTACATGCCATCCAAGAGATATCCCACAGGCAGCTGGCGATGTGGAATAGGGCCTCGGAGGGAGATTAGGACCCCGTAGATAGGCGAGACTTCAACCCATGGGAGCTGACGTGCTACCAAGTGGAAGCGTGTTGAGAGAGGAGGGCCCGTGGGAGAGATTTGGGGTACGTCTACAGTTAGGAGTCTGGCTGTGGATGATGGGCAAGCAAAGGAAACTGAGGAGGACCCCCAGGAAAGAGGCTCTCGTCCATCTACGTATTCACTGGGCCCGTTTGCTGAGACAGAGGTATAAACAGATGCTGCCCACAACACTGAACTGACAAACCAGGTTACAGTGTAATTGGGAATTATTTAACAAAATAAAAAAATACAATTGAACAGAGATAATGTTACTGTGTGATTTTCTAAGTCACCGTGCAGCCCCCAGGGATCCGTTGGCGCAGTTTAATGGGCCTTGGTTCCGGTCGAGTTCGACACTACAAGGTGATTGGTTAAGTCCTCTTTCAGTTCTCTGCCAGTCTTAGATTCTTGGGTCCTGCCAGTAGAGGGAGATGGAGATGAATGAGCCGGGGGTCCCCACTGCCAAAGAACTCCCTTCTCCTGGAGGGAGAGATCTGCAGGTGATAGGGCTTGGAGAAGAAGATCCAGGGGGAGGGAAATGGGGGCTTGGCAGGAGCTGAGAGGAAGAGTCAGAGGCTGGGCCTCTAGCTCTCCTCTGGTCTGGGACTCACTAAAGGGAAAAAGTAGGGGACAAATCCTCCTTCTGGCCTTCCTCCTCTCCTGTAGATCCCTCGGTAGCGTCGGTGCTAATTGCCTCCTCTGTCTGCCCCTGGGGAGGGGGTGAGGCCTTGTGCTCTGAGGACATGGCATGTCCCCATCTGAGGCTTCAGCCTGCTGCTCACTGCCCTAGGAGTTGTGTCTCTGGGTTTCTCACTGCTGGACTGCCCCCCCCTTCCCAGGGATTCCAGGGAATCCTAATGTCGTCCCCACCTTTAAAGGAAGGGGTGAGAGGAGGGATGGAAGGTGAAGGAAAAAGTGGGGGCCAGGGCTGGGAAGGAGCTCAAGGGTGCTGGACAGTGTGGTGAGAGGAGGTGGAGGATGGGTCTGGCCTGGCTCTCTGAACAGACCAGGAAGGGCAAAGCAGGGCCTGGAGAACTTAGGTCCAGGGGAGCTGGACTTGGGCCGGGGGGGGGGGGGGGGGGGGGGGGGGGGGGGGGGGGGGGGGGGGGG
>NW_020954631.1:516932-519455 GCF_900497805.2 Vombatus ursinus | reverse complement strand
AGACAGGGAGGTGAAGAAGCTGTCCAGGAAGTGGGTGGAGGTGAGCAAGTATGTGGTCCGTGGGGGGATTCTGTGTCTCTTGATCTCCGTATCTATCAGTCTGCCTGTCTCTCCCGCTCCTTTGCCTTCCACTCTTGCTCTTTGGTTTCAGAGTAATGTGGGAGTTTGAAAATCAAGCTCTTTGGTCTTTCGTGGAGGGACCCCAAGGCTAGGCTCAGAGCTTGAGGCAGCAAAGACTTTCCCTCTCTTGGGATGCTCCCAGGCAGCCAGGTGCTGTATCAAGCAAGAGCTGAGCCAGAATCAGGAGCCTGCCTTTGTGACAGGCTGTGGGTAACCCCACCCCCATTGGGGGCCCTCAGGACAGCTGGCTAATTAGCTGAGTCGGCCTTTCAGATTAAACAACGATCTCTCCCTCCCTCTGGAGGGACTGATGCTTTGACTCTCAGAGCCAACTCTGCTGACTTCTCTGGGGAAACTGAGGCCCATTTCTCACCAGCTCCCCTGCTCTGTACCATCATAGCTCCCTTCCCCAAGAAGCTCATCACTGGGAAATGTCATTTATCCTGCAAGACTGAATGTGCCTGGGTGCCCACGTCTCATCGGGCCCCTCGGAGGCCACAGGCTCCAGGGCCTCTATTTAAAGAGATGGCTCAGCCCAGCTCCTCGGAGGTGGGACTTTGGGGATTTCTCCATCAGGTCCCAGACTTACTTACCTTCTCCCATCCCTTCAGCTTTCTTTTGAATTTTGTCCGCCTCCCATACATCGTAAGCCTCTTGAGGGCTGGGATTGTCTTTGTTTGTATTTGTTATCACCACAGTGCCTGGCGTGTAGTAGGTGGCAAGAAATGTTTCTTGACTCATTGACCAAGGTCCCACAGCCAAAGGCTCTGAACTCCCAGGCCAGGCCTCCCAATGGTGCACTCCATTGTGTGTCTCCACCCAGCACTTGGCAGTTTGGAGGGGCCTGGCTAGTGTTCGGTGGCCCATCTTGGAATAACTTTCCCGGGTCTGAGCAAAGGCCAGGTGGGGGAGGGAGCCGCTCCGAGTGGTTGTTTTATTTCTGTTTTCAATCCAGTTGCCCCAGGCTGCAAAGTCTGCCCCCCCCCCCCCCCAAGCCTGGGAGAGCGCGTGGGCGCCGGGAAGCCTGGGAGAGCTTCGGCACCAGAGAAGCCTGAGTCGAACGGGGCCCTTGAGGAGGCCAAGGGCTGGGAAGATCGGAGCCGATCCCAACTTCCCGAGGGTCGCCGGTGCGACGGAGGAGGGTCTGGGCAGCCCTCCCAGCTGGCTCAACTTCTCCTCCCCTCCAGTGCTGTGGCCGAGTTGGGGAGGGGTCCGTGTCACTCAGTCTCAGGGGAAAGAGAGAAGAGGGGGAAGGAGGACCGAGGAGGGGGAGGAGGAGCAAAGGATCGGGAAAGTAGGGGAGAAGGCAGTGGGCGGGCCCGGGAAGCGCCGGCTATCCTTGCGGAGGGGGAGCGCCGCCCCACCCGGCCGGGCCCCGGGGGGTGCTGCAGCCTGCGTCCTGCGCTCTGGGCGGGCCCGAGAGAGGGAGGGAGGGAGGGAGGGACGGACGGACGGACGGACGGACGGACGGACGGACGGAGGAGTGCGGGAGGAGGAGGGAGGGGGGCGGAGCTAGCCGAGGGCAGCAGGAGAGGCGGGCCCAGGGGTGGGCTCAAGGGCGGGCACTGTCCCGGCCAGGGCGGGCCCAGGGGCGGGCTTGGTCTGGGCACTGCGCAGTGACTCCGCAGCGGTGCCGGAGCCGGAGCCCGGAGCCGGAGCCGGAGCCGGAGCCGGAGCCGGAGCCGGAGCCCAGGCCAGCTCCGCGGGGCCGGCCGATCGCTCGCTCGCTCGCTCCCTCGCTCGCTCGGTCCTTCCTTCCCTCCTTCCTTCCTTCCTCCTCCCCCTCCCCAGGTCCGTCTGTCGCCCCCCTCCCTCTTCCTCCCCCCCCGCCCCTCCTGTCTCCCCCCTCCCCGGGCCTGCAGCCCCCGTGCGCGCCCGCGGCCCCCGGCGGCCCCCTCCCCCCGGGCCGGCACCAGCGCCAGCGCCGGGACCCGGGGGGGGAGGACAGAAAGGAGGAGGAGGCCGAGGCAGCCGCCTCTGGGGGCCGTGGCCCGAGGCCCCGGGCGCCCGCAGCGGGGCCCCCATGGACGAGTCGGGGGGCGGCGCGGGGGGGGCCGCCGGGGAGAGCCCCAGCCGCGCCGTGGAGTACCTGCTGGAGCTCAATAACATCATCGAAGGGCAGCAGCAGCTGCTGGAGACGCAGCGGAGGCGCATCGAAGAGCTGGAGGGCCAAGTGGACCGGCTAAGCCGGGAGAACCGAGACCTGCGCGCCGGCGCCGCGGCCGCCGCCGCCGCCGCCGCCGCCGCCGCCGGAGCGGGGCCCCTGCAGGCCCGGGAGAGCCCCTACCAGAACCTGCGAGACACCCAGCGCCTGCACCTGCGCCGCGAGCCCCGGCCGGGACACCCGCACCGGGCGCCGCCGCCGCCGCCGCCGCCGCCGCCCATCGCGGGCAAGGCGCCCTA
>NW_020954631.1:508609-516532 GCF_900497805.2 Vombatus ursinus | reverse complement strand
CCAGGAGCTCCAGTCCGGGGGCGGGCGGGGGCCACAGCACCAGCGGGAGCACGAGCCCGGCCACGACGCTTCGGAGAAAGTAAGGCAGGCCGCCGGAGTGGGCCCTGGGGCGGGGTCTGCGCGGGTGTCCCGGGTGGGAGGGGGCGGGGGAGAGGTCTGTGCCCGCGCGTGTGTGCGCACGTGGGAGCTCTGCCCGAGCCGCCCTAGCGGGCTGGGGACCTGGCTGCCATACGGGCATGCGTGGATGCGGGCGGGGGGCGGGGGGCGGGGGGCGGGGGGCCCTCGCCGGGTCCCGGCATGGCCGCCTGCCCCGCGGCCCCCGCCCCCGGCCCTCCCCCTCCCCCTCCCCCTCCCCCTCCCTCTCCCCCTCCCCTTGGGCGGCCGGGCTTGGCTCCGCCCCCAGGGCTCTGCCCTTGAGCCGGTGCTGCTGAGGAAGGAGCCGAGCAGCGGCTCGATCTGTGCCCCCGGCCGGGTTCAGAGCCTTGCAAGTGATCTCCCCCGGCTCTCCAAACCCTTTTTGCCCGCGGAGGAGGCTTTTTAGCCTGGTTTGGCTTGAGTCAGGAACCCTGCCGCTCGCTACCCGCGTGCCTTTTGGCAAGTTCCTTTCCCGTTCCCGTACTCAGTTTCCATTTCTGTAAAACGAAGGGATGGCACCGCATGGACTCTGACGTCCCTTTCAGTTCTAGATCTAGGAGGCTTGACCCTAAGAGGGAGGCCGAATCCTCGGCTGGCTCTGAGCCCCGTGGCCTTCTTCCCGCACCACCCCCCCACCCCCCGGGAGCCCTGTGGGAGGGGCGGGCACAGGATTGGAAGCTGGCCATCCCCACACCCTCCTCTCTGGGGCTCCCTGGGAGCGCAAGTCTCCTTTCTCCTGACAGATAAGGAGGCTCTCTGGGCCGATTTGCCAGTTTCCTCCTTTGCTGGGTCTTGGGGGTGGGAAGCCACGGGCTACGGTCCCTCTAGGGCCTCCTCCATCTGGCCTGGCAGAAGCCAAAGGTAGTACGTGTTTGGGGCCTCTCTTGACCCCAGCTTCCTCTCTTCGGTCTGTGTGTCTCTAGTTGTATAGGTCTGTCTTTCTGAGACCGAGTGGAAGGAAGGTATGGCAGCTGAGCTCACGTAGGTGCTTAGAGATCACTGCCCAAGACAAGTATGTCTTGGTGGAAAAGCAGGGGATGTGTGTTGATGTGCTAATGGGAGGGAAGTGCTTTTCAGCAGCAGGGGTGGGGGTGGCTTTTCTGGAGCTTCCCAGACAAGCTGGTGCCCTAGCTCCCTCAGCTCTGGCTCTTATCAGCCCTTTGAGCCTTCTGCCTCAGGGAAATCCACCTGCCATCACCCACTCTGCACGTGGCAGCTCTGGGGGCTTAGAGGCCAATAGGGTCCCCAGTTCTGTCAGGAAACAGGAAGGGAATGGTTCCACTGTTCTCTGTACTGGTCAACCCCTAGCTTGAGGACTACATCTAATATTTAGAGGAAGCCACTTTTTTTTTCTTTTGCGTTTTCTAGGTTTTATTAAAAATGCATGTTGATTTTGACTGCATATTCGTTTCCCAATAATCCCCCCCCCCCCAATAGTACCCCCTCTTAGAAAAGGAAAGCAAAAAGACCTGGTCTGACAGAGTGTGTCACATTACCAGGGTCGTCACGAGTCCTCCAAGTCTTTCTCTCTCTCCTTTCTTGTTGTTGATGTTGTTGACTATTGCATAGTCCTGTGCAATTCTGATGGGGGTTCCTGGGTGTGTTAATCATAGTTAGATGATGTGATCTCTTCTTGGTTGCCTTTCTCAGAATTCCTCATCTCATTGTTTCTTGTGGCACAACAACATTGTTGTTGGATTACCTTCACATGCTCCACTTTGGTTTGGCCATTCCCCAGTGACCACAAATATTTGGGTACACGGAGGGCCTTTCTTTCTGGCTTTGGCCTCCTTGGGAGAAATGCCTACCAGTGAGACTGCTAGGAGAAAAGGCAAGAACAGGAGGAATCACTTTTCCAGGGAGGCTACGGTTTCAGAATCCAGCTCTTCAGAAGCTGCAGAGTGAGAAGGGAGGGCAAGTGAGTGGTGGAATGGAAAGGGCCCTCCCTGGCTGGGGAGGCAGGCAGTCATTCCCTTTGGGGCCTGCTTTGGGACCTCAAGCAAGCCTCAATGTCATCTTCTGTCTAAGGCCTCTAAGACCCTGTGATCCTCAGGTTTGAAGCTTGGGTTAAGCACTTCCTTCAAATACCTGGACACCTAGACCACTTATGGAAAAGAGAGGTGTAGCTGTCCTACTGTGGGCTGGTCCTGCTGAGCTGTCTCCAAGGAACAGGCTCAGAATTAGGGGTAGGGATTGTTTGGGTGATGAGTCTGCTGTAAACAAAATGTCTCAGGGAAGCATCACAAAGAGGCTTCTGTTTCCCTCTGGAGTGTTCAGCTGAGGGCTATTGGACAGAGTCACTGGGGAGTCTGTAACATAGTAGGTGCTTAATAAATGTTCATCGAGCAACTGACGGACAGACCAGACCAATCCATCGGCTGAGTGACGACACCAGCGTTTAAGCCCAAGACCTTTAGTATTCTTCCCACTTCTTGGAGCAGAGCTAGCTAAGAGTGGATGCCCTTGGAAGTGTTTGAGCAAAAGCACTTGGGGAGGTGCGAGTTCTGGCATGGAGGAGGATGAGAAGGGCAGATAAAGCAGAAGTGACCTTGGGCTAGTCCCTTTCCCTCTGTGCTCCTTTGTTTCCCCATCTGTAAAATGGGGGGGGGGGGGGGGAATAGGGCCAGGCCCTGCTATAGGTGGGGGCCTGGGATGAGCCTCAATCAACAGTGGGGGGGGGGGGGTCAGACCACATCCTCTTTGTGTTGCTCAGCTGCAGTGATAGGCTCACAGCAATTTGAGAAGGACCTTGGAGGTCATTGCAGCCGCCCTCCCACCGGGTGTGAGGGACATAGATTTAGAAGCAGAGGAATCTTGGAAGTGATCATTTCACAAAGGAAGAAACTGGAATGCCGGTGTCCTGCCCATAGGTCACTCCCCCTATCCTTGGACACCTTGAGTGGCCAGGGGAGCGAGTGGTCCTTGAATCTCTGGGGCATTGAGGAAGAGCAGGGAGGTGGGGAGGGGGCTAAGCTGGCGTGTTCATCTGCTCTTTCTTCTCCCAGTACATATTGGTCTTGGACTCTAGATCCTTGACAGGAGATGTAGTCATGTTACCAGCACCAAGTGTGGAGTTTGCGGGGAGAAGCTAGAAGCTGCTTAGATGGGGAATGGGGGGGGGGGCGTGGTTCCTGGGAATCTAAGCCAAGATTAACTCCATTTAGGGCTATTTTAGGCTGAGACACGCAGGACATCGGAGTTGGGGGAGACCTTCGAGATCCTCTTCAGTGGACCCAAGAACAAATTGAGGCCCATCAAGGGATTTAGCATTAAAGAACCTTAGCAAACATTTCATCACTTGGACCCCTCTATCTGACAGATGGTGAAGCTGGAGCCCCAAGAGGGGGAATGCCATCGTTGAGGTGGCCAGAGCGGCGGGGCTTAGAGAACTCGACCTTGTCGCGTTTCTCCTTCTTTCCTGGCCGGGAGCTGGGCCCCTTCCCCCGGTCGGGCCACTTCACGTGGTAGCCCACTGCTGGGCCTCCCAGGTGCACGTGGGCAGCTCGCAGGCCTGCTGCACTATTCCTGTTACATAATTTTCCTCAGTGGCAGGCAAGTCTGTTCCCTCCGGAAAGGAAGCCAAGGAAAGGAAGCTGGTGTGCAGGCGGCAAGTGGGGAGGTTCCAGGAAGGAGGCGGTTTGCGCCTCAGTGGGGGCCAGGGAGAGATATGGGGAGGAGCTGGCCACAGACCAAGTGTGCAGAGACAGAACTCAGAGCCTTCCACGTGTCTCAGGTCCTTACTTGAAAATGCTAAATTAGGTGGGGCTGGCGGCCAGTTGAGGAGATGTGCCGCTGCCGCACTTCTCAGCTGGGGGTGGGGACCCTGCTGCAATGGGAAGGCTGCTGGACTGCCAGGAGAGATACAGCCTGGGCTCCAGCCTCCCTGCTGCTCCCTAGTGGTGACATCTTGGGAAAGTCACCTACCATGGTAGCGCATGGGTGGCTCAATGCCTGGCATCCCTGCTGCTGGGGGATCTGTTGAGCCCAGTTCTGAGCAATAGTTGGGTTAAAGCAGCTAGGGGGCGCCACAGTGCACAGAGCGCTGGGCTTGGAGGCAGGAAGACCTGAGTTCAAATTCAACTGCAGACACTTCCTAGCTGTGTAACCCTGGGAAAGTCACTTCACTTCTGCCTGCCTCTGTTTTCTTAACTTTAAAATGAGAATGGTAATAGCACCTATCTCCCAGGGGTGTTGTGAGGACCAAATGAGATGATAGTATTTGTAAAGCACTTAGCACAGTGCCTGGCACATAGGAAATGTTATCCCTTCCCTTCCCCCACAGACAATTAAGTGTCTGCACTAAGACTGGCACCAATATGGTAAGCTCCCAGGAAGAGGGACGGTGGTGTCTCTAGACTGCCTAAGGAGGGCGAAAGTGGGGGCAGCTAGGTGGTGCAGTGGATAGAGCACTGGCCCTGGTCCTCAGAGGACCTGAGTTCAAATGTGGCCTCAGACATACAAAACTTCCTAGCTGTGTGACTCAGGGCAAGTCACATAACCCCAATCGCCTCACCAAAAAAAAAAAAAGAAAAAAAAGAAAAAAAAAAGAAAGAAAAATCAAAGGAGGGCAAAAGTACAAAGTGAGTGGCCACAGGCCTTGTAGCCAGTCTCCAAACCAAACCCAAATTGAAGCTAGTTAAGCAGCCAGGACCTCTTCATGGGTGCCAGAAGGTGCTGGAGCCAGGGAGGGTTGAGATTGAGATTTGGAGAGGGGAGAAAACTTGGGTACATGGCGGTGTACCCAGTGATGATGAAGGGCCCTAGAGACCACAGGCCTGGAGAGGTCAAGGGACTTGTCCCAATTTACACAAATTCATCTCAGAAGGGGAATGGAGACAGAGTAGCTCAAGTCCTACAGAGTCAAGGGTAGGGTCAAGGTTATCCCTTCTCCTCCCCTCCATTTCTCTTCCCATTAGGCCTGAGGATTCCTCTCTCTGCTCAGTCTGCTGTGGGGGAGGGCCCATACTGTTACACTTTCCCCCCAACCCCCAGGCCAGTGATCCTTGGGCTGACTCTGGCCACAGCTGTGCCTTGCTAAGCCAGAGCCCCACTGCTTTCCCAGTTTGCAGGTCTGGGCCCCAGTGAGTCCTGGTCTCTGCCTTGATTGGGGGGGGGGGCGGCAGGCTTCCTCTCAGAAGAAGGGGAGCAGGAGAGAAGAATTAGATGCATGTGGGCCATGGGGTGAAGGGAGGTAGAAGTGACGGTGGTTTCCTGCTTGAAGGATGGACCAGGGAGGATGAGAAGGAGACGCATACCTACGGCACCTTGGGACTGGGGCTGGGAAATGGGCTCTCCTGCTGAGTCCTGCCAGCTGGGGGTGGGTCTTCCTCTGGGTCTCCCAGTCAGGCCAAACCCAAGTCCAAGGCTCCTGTCCAACGGTCAGCCTTCCTGCTCAATAGTTGGTGTCTTTCTTCATCTTCTTCCTCTACCTGTCATTGACTCTGCAAGTATTGGGTTGGGGGCAGCTGCTGTGTGCCCCTTTGACAGCCCTCCCTGGCCTTCTCCCCCTTCCGCTTTCCAGCCACCGGGACTTGGTTCCCCAAGGGCTCCTTCCCCTGGGCTGCTTCTGGGAAGAGAGAGGTTCTAGTGAATTCCCATGTGCGCTGGCCCTCCTTCCCTCGGTAGCATTGCGGGAAGGTGGGCAGGGCCATGGTGCCTGCCTTGTGCTGTAAGGGCCCTTCTTTCTCAGATGTTATTGTACCTGAGGTCCTTTTCCCTTCCCAGGCCTCCATTTCCTCCCCTGGGGAAGGAGAGAGTTCGAATCTGTGGTCTCAGCTTTTTTCTTGCCCTGCCATTGAGGGTTTTTTCAAATCAGTTTTTCTTGGTAGCTCTTATTTTCGCCTTATCTACGTTTCTCAACATCGCCTTCCCCACCTGTCAGAGAGCCACCCCTTATTTGCCTCTCTCTTTATTAGCAGGACAAACCGTTTCATTGTGAGGTTTGCTGCCTTGGACTCTTTGGGGTTCAGTTTTTCCATCCCCAGAATGGGAAAGTCCTTTCTAGCCCAGGACGGCAGTGATCTTTGAGAGAGAGACAGAGAGAGAGAGATCGACAGAAAAGGACAGTCAGAGGGATAGAACCAGAAAGTGTGGGTGTCTGGCTTCATTGGCAGGATACTCAGCCTGATAGAGCCGAGATCTGCCTCTCTGTAGATACGCTGAGAGCCAATGTCTTTCCTGACTGACGCAGGGCTAGGCTCCCAGGGGGAGGGGGCCAGGTCTCTACTTCCCCAATAGAATCCTAATTCCTTGTCTACTTTTCTCCCCCCTTTCCCTGCCTCCCCAAATCCCTTTTGCAGGTCCGATGGGGAGAACTCCCGAACAGTCAGGTCAGTCCCTGTTTCCTTTTGGATGGGAGGGAGAGTATGGGAAGGGGAGGAGGGTGAGGCATGGCTAGCTACTGCATCTGGAAGGGGCAGCGTGAGCTCTGCATTTGGGAGGGATGGATTGGAGGCGAGAAACATCTGTCTGGCACTGGGGAGGGACAGAGTGTGGTCTGACATCTGGGAGGGACAGAAGGAGATCCGGCGCTGGGGGAAACGGGGAGGGGTGAGGGGGAGCTCTGGCACCAAGGGAGACGTCTGGCATCTGGGAGGACAGGGTGAGGCCTGGCCCCTCAGCCTCCTTCCTGCAGACCCTGGCTGACTCAGAGCTCCAGCTCTTCCTGACTTGTTTGGTGACCTTGGACAAGTCTCTTCCCTACTATGGGCCTTGAGTTCCCCCAGCTATAAAGTGAGAGGGCAGGAAGCTAGACTACAGTGGGCCTTCAAGAATGCTGGGAGAGAAGTGGTCTGGAGAGGGCCAAGGTCACACTGTGAGAAGCCAGGCTAGGGGTGCTGGTACCAGTGAACGGAGGTTGCTAAGGGGACGCGGGAGGGAGGGAATGTGAGTGTGGCGGGGTGGAGGGTATACGTATTGACACTTCTTTGCAGAGTTCCCTTGGCAACAAGAGAAATCACAGCTACTAGGGGCTGAGAAAGGAAGGGACTCCATTATGCCTTGGGGGGCTGTCCCTTCCCTGGCCCACCCCCTCCTCTCTGGAGAATCCTCAGGGGAAGGGAACGGTCCCAACCCCTTTCCCAATGACAGTTTGGAAAAGGGGAGAACCAGGGAACAGAAGAAAGAGCCCTAAGGACGGCTCACAAGCCTTCAGATCCCCAGCCTCGGTGGCTCAGGGCCTCGGCTGTCTGGGTCGGGGGCCTCAGGACTTGTAGTGTCCCGGGCTGCCTTTGGTACGGATTGGCCCTAAGCCTGGGCAGGAGAGGAGGTACATCCCATTCCCAGCTCCCCCCTCCTCACCCAAGGCCTCTTCTCAACTGCTCTGGAGAGGGGCGAAGGCACAGCCAGCTGTTTCACAGCCCCTTTCTTCCTCTCTCTGAATGTTCTCTCACATACCCTTGCGTTGACTGGCTTCTCCCTTGGGTGCTGGACCTTGGGGTGGGGCTGTGTGGTCCTGGGGCTCAGTCTCCCTCCTGTGGAAAGTGAGGTTCATGTCCCACTTGAGTTTGCATTTGAGGTTCTTCGAGTGTGTCCCTGCCACAGGGGGCTGGCTGGGTGACCCCAGAGTGGGGGGAGGGCAGAGGGGAGGGAGGTCAGGCAGTTACCAAAATAAGCTCTGAGGCCGCCTGCGTTTCCCCCTCTCTTCCCCACCCATCCCTGGCGTCTCTGAGGGCTGTAATTAGTAGCTCTGGCGATGAGTCAACCATGCAGCTGGAGGGAGAGAGGGAGGGAGAGAGGGAGGGAGAGAGAGAGAGAGAGAGAGAGAGAGAGAGAGAGAGAGAGAGAGAG
>NW_020954631.1:477924-508599 GCF_900497805.2 Vombatus ursinus | reverse complement strand
AGAGAGAGAGAGAGAGAGAGAGAGAGAGAGAGAGAGAGAGAGAGAGAAATACCCAGAATAGCCCTGGCCCTGCTGGAGTCCCAGCCAAAGTGAGAGCCTCCCAAATGGGGGCCAGGTGCCTGTGTCTCTGGGTGTCAGCTGTGGCTCATTGTGAGGGGGTGTGTCTGGCTGGGTCCCTGGCCGAGATGCAGTGGGCATGGCAGGGCTGGTATCTGGGGATGGCTCCAGGGGAGTGTGCCTCCCGTGTTTACTACTGACTGTCGGCAAACAAAAGAGGAGGCCCCAGGCCCAGAGAGCACCTACAGCCAAAACCCTCAGAATGATCCCAATGAGGAGGAACCTTCAGGAAAGGAGGAAGAGAGGTAGTTGCAGAGCGCTTTAACCTCATGCTGACTTCCAGCTCGTGGGGGGGCATTATCCCCATTTGAAGATGACAAAAGTAAGGCTCAAGAAGTTCAAGTTCATTCTTCCCCAAAGGAAGGATTTGTGCTAGAGAAGGAGAGGAAATATAGGGTTAGTCTGACATACATCCCAAATTTGGGGAGAGCCAATTTTGAAGGTTTCAGAGGAAAGGTGGGTAGAATCCCATGGACCAAAATTCCAAGCAAGTTTGCCCAGGAGGGGCAAGAAGCTCTCCAGAAGGAAATTCTGAAGATACAAGGAGCTACAAGGCTGATGAAAAAAGAAAGAATACTTGCCTAAAGGGACCAATGTGGCTGCACAGGGAGCTCTCCACCCAACTGGAATTTTAAAGAGACATATATAGCAGATGGAGGCCAGGGCAGGTAGGAGGAGGAAGAGAAAAGTATGGCATGGCTCTGTAAACACAGGATTTGGAAAAGCAAAGTTTAAATTCGTTTGTCAACAAGCATTTCTTAAGCAAGCTACTTTGTGCCAGGCACTGGGCTAAGAACCAGGGATACAAAGAAAGGCAAAAGCAGGGGTTAGTGGGGGAGACAATATACAAACAATTCTGCATAACCAGAATATAGCCAGGATAAGTTGGAGACAATCACCAGAGGGAAGGCTCAGTGGAGAAGGTGAACTTTTAGCTCAGACATGAAGGAAGCCTGGGAAGGGAGGAAGCAGAGAGGAGGAAGGAGAGTGTTTCAGGCCTAGGGGATAGCCAGGGATCAGGCCTGCAGTAAGGAGATGGAGTGTTGGGTGGGAGGGACAGCCAGCAGGCCTGTGGCACTGGATCCTAGACTACAAGAATGGAAGTGAGGTGGAAGACTGGAAAAGGCAGAGGCAGTGAGCTGAGGCCCTCTAAATGGAGGCATTCACAGAAGATGGAGGGAAGGTGGGGTTCTATAAACAAAGTGACCAGGAAGCTCAGGTTCAGAATGAGCTGAGGCTGGCCAGGGAAGCCAAGGCCAACACAAAGCTTGGGGTTTGTTGTTGTTCTCTTGGGGGAAGGGTGAGAATGGAAGAAGGGATGTGACTACTGCTTGGGATGGATGGGACCATGATTCCCAGACACCAGACACCAGAGACCAGAGATAAGGAGCAGCTGCCCGAGCTGCCTTTGGCTTCTGTGGTCTCTGTCAAGGAGAATGAACGACCTTTGGCCTGGTCATGACAGAGGAGAGAAATGCAGCCGACGCCCCAGACAGGGAGAGAGGGAGAGAGCACCAGGCTGCCCCTACTGAATTCAAGTCATCTGGTCCAGAGGAGAGATGGACGAGAGAACTGGCAGGGGGGACTGCAGAGCACTCTGGAGGGGGATTCGAAAGATGATGGAAAATGGGAGAGGGTCCACGAGACTGCCCGATGGTAGACTGAGTCCCGGTTTTCAAAAGAGGGAAGAGAACAGAGTGCCTGTAAACTCTAAGCTAGGAAGCCTGCTTTTTGTTTCCTAGGGGGAAATCCCCAAAAGGGCTAATTAAGGAGATGATCTAGAAAGGGGAGTGGTGATTTCAAGGAGTCCAAAAGCCTTGCTCCAGAGCAGGCCAGGCCCTGACTGACCCCACTCCCTCTTTGGATGAGCTTGCTTAACTAGGATGGGAGATGGGGTTGCTGTGGCCACAGGGTGCCTGGATTTCAGCAGAGCGTTGGTCAAATCTCACGTCCTATTCTTGGGGACAAGATGGAGAGATGTTGGCTATGGCACAGTACGAGGAGATGGGTTTGGAGCAACTTCAGTGGTCAGAACTCAAGGACGGTGACCAAGAATGCAAGGTCAACCTGAAGAAGGGGGTGCTTTGGGGATCTGCGGCTGGCCCTGAGCTGTTTACTGTGGGTTTGTACCCATGACTTCCATAAAGGCTTACCAGGGGTCTGCTAATCACATTTTCAGATGGCAAGAAGTTGGGAGAAATAATGAAGATACTGGATGATAGTCAGGATCCAAAAGCATCTCAACAGGTTATCTCTTGAAACTCAATAGGAATGAATGTCAAATCTTACACTTAATCATTGTTAACATTTCTCTAGTGCTTTAAGTTTTGCTAAGCATGTTACAAATAGCTCTTAATGACTTGGGGAGGGGAGTGCTCTTATTAGCCTTTTTTTTTTTTAAAGATGGGGAAATGGAGGCAGATGGCGTTAGTGAAGTGACTTGCCCAGGGTCCCACAGCTAGGAAGTGTCTGAGGCTATATATGAACTCAGGTCTTCCTGCCTGATACCAGGCCTGCAGCTGCCTTAGAATAAATACCGACTTCACAAATCCGGGATGAGGTCTAATTAGACAGCAATTGCTCTGAAAGTGGTTTGGGGGGAGGGGGAGTGGACTGTAGCTCAGTGCAGTGGGAGTCTGCACAACCAGCTCCTGGGGTCTTGGGCTTTGTGGGGTAGGGGTGGGGGGGCATAGCAGCTTCCAGGACTGGGGACATGGTGGTGCCACTCTCCTCCACCCATGCCAAACCTTAGAGAAATTTGAGATGAGTTGGGGTGTTTGGGGAGGGAAGAGAAAGTTTACAACAGAGGCTATGAGGAGTGTCCAACTGGGAGAGGTAAAGGATGGCTAGACTGAGATGAGTGAACGTATGTATGGGCCTGGCAAAACTGAGGAGGCTCAGAGGGAGCCGGACTGGTCTGCAGGGGAGCTGGGGGGGGGGGGGAGGGGGTGTGTTGGGGGGGTGAGGCCAAAGCTTTGAGTCAAGAGTGAATGGGGAACTGATGGAAAGATCCAGGAGCTTTCTGGAGAGGCTGGGCTTTGAAGGCTGGCCTCCATGAGGAAGGAGGGTGTAAAGGTGACATGTGAGTGTCTGGGAGCCATGGGCAGCAAAGGGTGGGCAGGGAGATGGGGATGATTTATGGAAGGCAAGTCTGGGCTGTGCTCCTGGGGGTCTGTGGGGAAGGATTTCAGGTGGGGAGGGACAAGGAGAAGGAGCACAGCTTTTCTTCCCAGAGAGAACAGAGCAGAGGAAAGAAAGAGAGAAAGGACAGGAAAAGAGAGCAGTGGAGAAGGCAGCTGTGCACCTCTTCCTCTCTCTAGCTCAGGTGGGGGATCTAGCCCAGTGCAGGTCAAAGGCTTCAGGCTCCTTCCCCCCCCCCCCAAGTCTACGTGGTTGGGGATCAGGTGTGCTCCCCCATTCCCCAGCAGGCAATGAGGGCTCAGAAGAGGTAGGGGAGTGAGGTTCTGTCTGATACTCACCTTCCCACTTTGAGGATTTAGCTTTCCCCTCTGGGAGGGACAGAATTCCCAAACCCTACTTCCAGCTTGGAAATGTCCACTCCCCCCCTATTCCCTGCGAAATGAAGGGCTAGGGATCATGGGATCATGTTTCTCAGGCTCCTCCCAGGATTCTAGTGAACCTTGTATAGAAAAGGAAACTGAGACCCAGGGTCACTTAAATCTGGCCCACAGAGGAGGCAACAGGACTGACCTTGAACAAGGCAAAGAGGGACTGAGTGAGAGAGGGAGGGAAGGAGGCAGGCCAGAGCAGAGTTTCTAGTTCCCATCTGGCTCACTGCCTTGCTCCGTGGCCTCAGCCCCACCCAGCCTCAACCTCTAGCGCCCTGGTTCCTCCTTCCTGGCCTGTCTGCAGTAGGTTGGCACCCCCCATCTGGCCCATGGAGCCCCTTGAAGGGAGCAGGTAAGTTCCATACCTGGTTCCCTAGTTCTGGTTGGTCTGTTCTCCCCAAACCTAACTTGTACTTTCTTTCTAACTAGGAGGGTTCTGGGCCTGAGGGAGAGACAGACATCGGGTCTCAGTTTCCTTCTCTGTGAAATGGGAAAGGGAAGAATTACATGATTTCTAAGTTCCCACTTGGCTCCGCCGCCAGTGTGACTGGGCAATTGGATTGTCAAGGACAAAGGATGGATGTGAATATCAGAGAGCAGCCCCTCCTAATCCCTCTGCCTCAGGCTCCCAGGAGCCCTTGGGCGCTTTCTATCTCCCACTGTTTCTCCCTAGTGTGTCTGTCTCTTCCCTCCATCACCCCCCCCCCCATACCTAACTATGTTTCTCCCCTGTCTTCCCACCTTTCCCTGTCTGGGAATGGGCCTAGAGGGTCGCTGGGTACTGGCCCTATCCTTTCTTTGCCCCTTTTTTCCCTGACATCTTCAACTCCTGGGGTAGATAGGGGGGCAGGTTCAGGACAGAACAGGCTGGGAGACAAAACCAGGGCTCCCGGGGACGTTCTGACTCCGCCTGGGCTTGAGTCACAAATGGCCCCTTGTGGGGAGGGACCTTTGTACGTCTAAATGGCCGCCTTCCCTCTGTCGGAAGCCAAGAATAGTCCTTGTGCCCAGCCCAGATCTGAGCCCCAGCCAAGAACCCAAGACCTTCTGACCCTCCCCCACCATCCCTCCCGTCTGCCAATCTCTGTCTCCTCTCTTCTTCTGTCTCCCACTCCTCCATTGTCTCTCATTTTGTTTCCTGCTTCTCTGTCTCTGTCCGTCTCTCCCCACCCCCCCCCCCCCCCCCCCCTCCCTCTCCCCCTCTCCCCCCCCCCCCCCCCCCCCCCCCATTCTCTCTCTCCTCCCCCTCCTTCTCCTGCTCCCTTCATCTTCTTCCCCTATTACCCTGCCCTGATCTGGCTCTCCTCCTTCCTCCTCCCTCTGCCTTGGGGGCGGCCATGTCCTCACTGCTGTCATCTTGCTCACCTCCCTGTCTCTCGTCACCTCTTTGTCTCTCTCTGTTGGTACCCAGCCCTAATCGCCTCTTTCACTCCCTTTCCTCTGCCTCTGTTTCCCTACTCTCGCCTCTGCCTCCACCTCCACCTCCTTCTCTGCCTCACTTTCCTTTTCTTTTTCTCTTCTCTGTGACTCCCTGTCTCCTTCTGTCTCGTTCTCTTTCATGCCCTCCATCCCCTCTGTCTCTCCCCCATATTTCTCTGTCTTCTCTCAGGTCCACAGAGTCTCCCACCCTCCACCAGTATTGCTGTCCTGCCCAGGTGTTCCTCTCCATGCAGCCACTCCCCCCAGGCAGGCCGACTGAGAGCAGGTAAGAGTTAGTCCTGTCCCCTGCCATGCTGCTCTCCAGGACCTCGCCAGGCCTGCTCTGTTTTGGGGAGGTTCAGAGGAGGGCCGTGTCTAGGAATGCTCCCTGGAAGAAGTAGCCTTTGAGCTCAACTATGAAGCAGGTTGGAGCCTGGGGAGAGGGGACCGCATGAGCTAAAGGCACGTGACTGAGACACCATAATGGGGACTGTGGATTGTGCCCTGCCAGAAGTGGGGAGCCATGGAAGGCGCTAGAGCAAAGAGGAGTGATCAATGAATCTTGTTGAAGCAGAGGGAGGGGGGTGCAGGTACGCAGGGAGAGACCAGAATGCAGATGGATTGCCAGATGATGAAGAGGTGAATGAAATGTATGGGGGGGTAGATACATGAATGGACAATTGTCTGAACAGTCAGCTGGACAGCCAGATGGACCAGCAGATGGGTGAATGATTGGCAGAATGTATGACAGGGCTGCTGGGTGGGAGGCTTATTGAATGGACAGATGGGTAAGTGAGTGGGGAGCTCTTAAGATGGTAGCTCTTGGCCTAGCCTCACTGTCTTGAGCCTATAATTAACCAGTTCAACTCTGGCTTCTACGCCCCTTGTCCTGTCCAGCTTTGGATTGTCTCCACCCCGCCCCCACTCCCCCACCCCCACCCCCACCCTTTTCTCATCTTCTCATGCTTCTCCCATCTCCTCTGGGACTTTGTCCCTTTCATCTAGGCAGCTAGGGGTCACTGCAGTGGATAGAGCACAAGGCCCCAGAGTCAGAAAGATCTGAAGTCAAATTGGCCTCAGACACATAGTGACTGTGTGACCCTGAGCAAGTCACTTCACCTCGGGCTGCTTCAGTTTCCTCAACTGGAAAGTGGGTGTCATAATAGCACCCACTTCCCAGGGCTGTTATGAGAGTCTGATTAAATCATCTTTGGAAAGCATAGTGCCTGGCACACAGGAGATGCTTACTTTGCAAAGAACTTTTTGCAAACCCCAAAGCACTATAGAAATGCATGTGCTATTCTTATAATCCCCCTAATCCCTTCTCATCTTCCATCTGAACCACTGACACCTTCCTTGTTCAATAGCCCTCAACCATCACTCCTAGGAAAGGCCGGCCCACTTGTGGTCTCCCCTGCCTCATCTCCCCCTCGATTCTCAGCCCCTCCCTGTCCTGAGATCACCAGGCCTTGGCTTGGATCTCCTCCTTCCTGACCCCTTGCCGGGCCCCTCCTCCTCCCCTTTCCCCCATGTTTTTGAGGCAGTCCTCTGACCTGGGTCTCTTCCTAACAAACGAGCTCCTATTTGGCACAGTGCCTGGCACATTGGAGGTGCCTGATCAGCCCTCCCTCCCTTCCCTTCTACCAGAATGGCCACTCCCTCTGAGCCTCCTTGGCAGGATCAACATTTGCGTCCTGCTTGCCTATGCTTGGGTGACCCCCAAGGCTCTGCCCTGGGCCACCCTCTTTTCTGACTCTGTGACCTCCTCAGTCCTCATAGCTTCAGCTCTCACTTCTAGGAATGTGACTCCCAAATCTGTTTATCAGGCCCAGGTCTCTCCGGGAGCTCCAACAATTCAAGCCTCTGCTACCTCTTGGACATCAGCCGACAAGTCCAAACCAGAACTCGTTCTCTTGGCTTCTAACCCTCTCTGTCCTTCAGGCTTGCCCATTTCTGGCAAGGGGCACTGCCATCCTTTCCATCTCTCAGGTTTCCAAAGTCAGCATCATCACCTTTCCCTCCTCCTCCCCCCTCTACCATATGCATTGGCTTGCCAGCCCTCAGCCCCTCTCCTCACTTAGAGCTAGCACCCTCATTCAAGCCCTTGGCACATGGCACTTAGACCTTGGCGATCAGCTCCTCCAAACTGGTCTCCCTTCTTCCTCCACACAGTTCTGACTGGGTCACTGTCCTACTCATGTATCTTCAGGGATGCTCTTCTGCCTCTAGCGTGAAGTCCAACCTCCTCTGACCTCCCCAGTCTGGCCCCTGATGACCTTGCCAGACTAACTTTCCATCATTCCTCTTGGCCCTGTCTACACCAGCACCAAACTAAGCCACTTCCCATTCCCCAACCTTGGCATTCCATTTCTCACCAGTGGCCTCCATTGCCTAGGGGGCTGCCCCCACCTCTGCTTCTTCAAATTCTTCAACTCCTTCAAGGCTCAGCTCAGGTGCCACCTCCTACGGGAAGTCTTCCTGAGTCCTCCTAATTGTTTTTTCTCCTTCCTCAAATCATCTCACTTCCACTCATCCATTTATGGGTGGCTCATTGTTTCCTCCAGTAGAATGTAAGCTCTTTGAGGGGCGGGTTTCCTTTTTTTGTCTTTGTGCTCTCAGCATCTAGGAAGGTGCTTGTCGAATGGATGTCTGTAGGGATGGATGAATGGATGGCCAGCTAGATGAACGGAAGGAAGGATGGTTGGCTGGCTGACTAGCTGGCCAGCTAGGTGGATGGAAGGAAGGAAGGAAGGAAGGAAGGAAGGAAGGAAGGAAGGATGGATGGATGGATAGATGGATGGATGAATGGATAGATGGATGGATGGATGGATAGATGGATGGATGGATGGACAGAGGGATGGATGGATGGATGGTCAGCTGGGTGCATGGAAGGAAGGATGGAAGGATGGATGGGTGGATGGGTGGATGGATGGATGGATGGATGGATGGATGGATGGATGGACGCATGGATGCATGGAAGCAGGGTTCAATGGGTAGATTGATAAATGGTTGGCTAGGCAGGCAGATGGATTGTCGGGTGGATAGGTGAGTGTTGAGTGGATGTTTGGTTGGGTAGATGAATAGATGGCTGGATGGATTGTGGGACAGATAAGGCCTGGATTTTGCTTATTCAGTCTGTCCCTTCTCTAAAGTTGTCAAATTGTTACTCTTAAAACATAGATCTGACTGTTTCACTCGCTACTCACAAATTTCCTGTGGCTCCCTATTGCTTCTAGGATAAAACACAAAATCTTCAGCCTGGAGTTGAAGGCCTTCTACAATCTGCCCCCCATTTGCCTTTCTAGGCTCATTTCCTATGACTCACCTTCATGTATCCTCAGTGGATAGAGCACTGGGCCTGGAATCAGGAAGCCCTGACTTCAAAGCCAGCCTCAGACCCTTCTTTTCTTAGCTGTGTGACCCTGGGCAAGTCACTGAACCTCTGTTTGCCTCAGTATCCTCAACTCTACAACGGGGGTAGTAACAGCACCTCCCTCCCAGGGTGGTTGTTGAGGAGCAAAGGAGATATTTGTAAAGTTCTTAGCACAGTGCCCGGCACATAGTAAGCGCTATCGAAATGTTAGCTCTGTGTCCCATCAGACTGGCTGGTGAATTGGTTCCCGTGTATGATATCTCATCTCCCACTTCAGTTGCCCATATTCAGAATGCTTTCCCTCCTCCCCTGCCCCAGAATCTGCTGCTTTCTCTAAGACATAACTCAGGCACCGCCAGAGGCACTTCCTGACACCTCTCCCCACCCCCCAGCTGTCTTAAATTTCATGCTGTTTTGTGGGAGGGGAGTGCAGCCTCTGCCACAGACTAGCTGCTAGCTGAGGGACTTTGGGAATTCATTTCCTCAGTTTTAGTACCTAGGGCAGTTCTCAGAAGCATGCCTGCACCTGTGAACCTCCTCTTTGCAACTTCCCTCAATCAATGAAAACTCGGACCTGGTTCCCCCTAACTCAACCTTTGCACCCCCTCCACCCCTCCCCCACTAACCCTAACCCTAATCCCAGCCCAGTAGAAATTCCTCAAGGGTCAGGCCTTGTTTCAGGTTTTGTCTGTGCATCCTCAGGACATTTAGCAGGGCACTTGGGACCAGCCTGGGCTTAATGCTTGGTTGCTGAATAGACTTGAATTGAGGAGGCGGCTATAATAGATAGAGATCACCTCATAGCTGCATTCATAGAAGGGTGGCCACATGAATGGACAGAAGGACAGTTAGGTATACAATCCGTAGATGGGTCCATAGACGGATGGATGCGTGGATGCATGGATGGATGGATGGGTCCATAGACGGATGGATGGATAGAGGTATACATATGTGAATTCCTAAGCAGATGAATAGTTGGTTCTAGGCCATAAGGTTACCTTCTCAGGCCTGGGAGTCCATATGCTCAGAGAAGTAGAGCTATAGCTGGTCCAGTAAAGCAGCAAGAGATGGGGTGACAGTGGAAAAAACTTGGAAGTGAGCATTAGGAGATTTGGGTTCTAGTCCTAGCTAGGCTTGTTAGAGGAGATAGCCTTGGGCACCTTTCTTCTCTCTGAACCTCAGTTTCTCCCTCCTTAAAAAGGAAGGAGCCTCAGAGGGGTCCCTTTAAGACCTCTCTGGAGAGAGAGCTCAGAATGGGGTGAAGATGAGAGAGCTCTAAGCAGAGAGGAGCACTGAGGGGGATAGTGCATCATTGGTGGCCAGGGGCCCCGATCCTCCTCATTCGGAAGATGGCCGAAGGCCCAAGACAAGGAGCTCACAGCCTTGAGCCTCACGTGTCCCGTGTCCGGTCAGGAAGAGGAGGCCTCAGGCCTTTCTGGTGCTGAGCTTCTTAGGGTCTTGGTCTGCACTTTTCCAGCGCTGTCCTTTGCGTCCAGACTTCTGTAGCGGGGGCTCCAAGCCTGGCCCAGCCCTAAAGTGTGGGGCTTCGAAGATCTTTGGAGGGAGGGGATGGAGCCCTTTAGGAGTCCTGGAAGGGGGGTGGCTCAAGGATGGGGGAGGCCTCAGGGTCCACCTCTAAGTCTAGCCGTGTCATCCCCCACCTTAGCCCAGCTCCCGCCTGCCTTCCTGTGGCCAGAGCATCCCCAGGACTGGCTCCCCGCCCACCTAACACCAGCTCTCCCTCTTTCTCTGTTGCCCACTGCCCATGGCCCCACCTCTCTCCACTCCCCTTCACCTTTCCTGCCCCTTCCCTCCCCTCCCCACCCCAGGGACGAGGAGCTAATGGAGAATGACGAGGACGGCCATCTGTTCTGCTGCCCCCCTTCTGAGTCCAGTAGCCCTGCTTCTAGGTAACCTGGAAGTCCAGAGGCTCCATCCTTCTCGGCCGGAGAATACTTCCCCTGAGCCCTGGCTTGGAAGCGGGCCCCTCCCCACGCTGCTCTCTCCCTCCAGCAGGGTCCCCGTTCCTACCCTCCTCAGGTCTCTATGCAGAAGCCAAAGCCTTAACTTCTCTGCCTCTGGAAAGGACTGTGTGGGCCTCAGGCCTGGAGGCTGCCTGCGCAGGGCTCTTGCATTCCCCTGTCTCCTCTCTCCCCTGGCCTTAGGGACCACACTGCTGATGGTGACAAGGATGAGCCTGGTCTTTGGATCTCAGCCAACCCTTATCCCCTGCCCTGGCCCCCCCGTGGACTCGGGGAGCCTGATTACCCTGGAAAATAGCTGATCTGAGGAGAGGAGAGGAGAGGACATGAGGCTAGGGGAGAGGAGGCCGGGGAGGGCGGCTGGAGAAAGGAGCAGGCTTAGAAACTTGGTTCCAGTGGTAGATTCCCCTCCCCCCATCGCCCCCATCTGCTGACTTCAGAGCTTCTGCCTACTCCCCCTCCCCAGGCCCTTGGACCCGAATAGATCATCTCTTCCCCCCTACTCTCCCATTTCAATAAAAACGAATCTGCCTTCTTCCTTCTTCCACCTTGGCAAGTGCTCTTTGGGCCTCAGATTTCTGCTCTTTGTAAAATGAGGTGGGTTAGGGTTGGCTGGAAATGTCACTCACTGGTTCCTGGAGATCTTAGCTGTGTGACGTTAGACAAGTCACTTCTGTCTGAGCCTCAGTCTCCTCATTTGTAAAATCAGGGTTATAACTGGCCCACCTACCTCACAGGGTTGTTGTGAGGAAAGCGTGTAAACAGTGTGTTGGAGCAGCGTGTGTGCGTGCCTGCATGGGATCGGGGTAGGGGGTTCTGAAGACTTGTTAGCCTTCGTGCCTTGGTGAGAATTCGGTCACTCGTTACATCGCCCAGTCGCTAACCCTTTACGAGGCCTTCGGGATTAGGCCTTGACGCTAAATGGGGCCGATAGCCCAGGAGCTCCAAGAAATGGGAGGGGCTCTTGGATCACCCCTAGGGTTGAGCCTTGGAGGCGGGGAGTATCTCGAACCCAGGGCTCTAGAGCCAGCCTTGAGCCCAGGTCTGCCTGTTTCCACTGAGCCACTGCTCCAGTCTCCAAAGAGATTTTTATGGAAATCAACTTTGGGCCTCAGGCTCTACCTGGAAACCCCAGGCTGGGTCCAGCCATTCACCTTCAGAATTCACTTTTCCACTTGTTTCTCTAGAAATCTATAGATCTGGGCTAGGGATGAGCCCTAGACGCCTGTCTTTGGGACTTGCTGGGTCAGCGGCCCTAGAGTTTGAGGGAGCAAATCTGTGGCAGGTCACTGGCCCAACTGCCCCTGTTCAGCCAGGCTCCCTGGGGCAGCAGGTGGGAAGGAGAAGGGAAAAAAAGTGGGCCAGGCTGGGAAGGGCAGAGAGAGAAGCCCCCGCCGCTGGCAAGCACACCCTTTTCCTGCCTGCCTTGGGGGACTTTGGCTATTTCCTGCCCCCACTGGCTCCTCGTTGTTTTGGGGCCTCCACGACTCAGCCCTAACCCTAAATGTGCTCTGACTTCGAGCCCTTCAGCTGCCTTTCCTCCCTCATTTCATTCAGAGGGCTGCCTGGAAGAGATGGGGCTGTTCTTTGTCAGGTCTGAGAAAGGCACATGTTACAGGGGGGTGGGGTGGGAAGGGGTGTTCATGGACTGGACTCAAGGATGAAATTGGGAGCCAGAGGTGGGGGGCCTTGAATGCCAACTAGAGAAAGTCCAAGTGTGGGTCAGGGGGCATGGAGTGATAGAAAGGCTGAGTTCACCAGCCAGAGGCAGGGGAACGTCATCATGGGCCTCAGATAAGCTTGTGTAAGCAATCCGGGCTGTGAGGAGCTCTGAGCTTGGGGGTGGGAGATGGAAGAGGAAGTCTACTTAAATAACGCCTTCTGCGGGCTCCCCATTCCAGGCCTGGGGGGCTGGCAGGTCCCTGGTTGCCAAGGTGATGCCTCCCCTCATCCAGAGGCTCCTTCCCGCTTTGGAAGCCATGGCAACTGGCCAACCCCCTCCTCCATTTCCATGGCAACTGTGTCCATCCCCAGCCCCCCACCCCATCTGCCGGGGTTTGGGGAGGTGGCTGAGCTTAGGGGGAGACAGAGAGATGGAGGGGGGAAGATGGCAATGGGGTTGGGAAATGGAGAGAGAGGAAGACAAAGGGGAGATAGAGATATACGGAGAGAATCAGAAGGGGGTGAGAAAGAGGGGATGGTGGAGAGGCGAAGGAGAGCAAATAAGACAGACAGGGAGACAAGAACAATCAGAAAGAGAGAAGGAGAAAGAGGAGAGGGACAGGGTCAGGGAGAGACAGACAGAGACAGTCCCACAAGAGAGAGGGGCAAGCGCTAGCATTGGAGGATTGTGGGTCCTGGTGTTGGCGCTCTGCAAGGACCCCTAGGGCAGGGTCTGGCCAGTGGGAGGGCTCCCTCAGCCCCCCAGTCTTGTCAACCTGGGACCGTTGCCTACCCTACCTCTCTGCCAAGGGCCCCCCCACCTCCGCGGCCCTGATGAGCCAGTGACGCCGTCCCCTCCCCTTCCCCATGTGGTTTGACCTCTTCATCAGCTCTTCCCGGCTTTCTGAGAGCTCACTCCCTCTTTGGCTATATTCTTGCGGTCTTGGGGTCAGGGCCAAAGTATCCCCCAGCTTTGGGCTAGCGGCACCCTTGGCTGTTCTCTGTTCCCTGGCAGCCAGGTTGCCATAGCAGCAAGAGGCCAGGTGCCTCCCAAAGGTGCTGGAGGCCCAAGTGGCCCAGGAATGGAAGGAGGGAAGTGTGCCTGACAACACCCTGCCATGCCACCTTCTGCTCCCTTGGGCTTCCACCCTGGAGGAGGAGGAGGAGGAGGAGGAGAGGAGGAAGAAGGAGAGATGGTCCTGAAGAGCTGCCCTCTACCTGTGAGGAGAGAGGAATCCGGGGCTTGGAGGCATGAGGCAGAAAGAGGAGGGGGGGAGGAGAAGAGGAGAGAGCGGAATAAGAAAGGAGGGAAGGAGAAGGAAGGAGAGGAGGAAGGCGCCTCGCCTTGTGGCCTTGTACCTACGAGTTTCTCCTTGATCTGGGTTCCCCTTTCTCTCTACTCCCTGGCCCCCTGATCTGTGGGTGAGGGGAGTGATGGGAAAGCTGAAACCCAGACCAGGTGGCCAGTTAGAACTGGGAGGGAGCCATCAGGGACCCCAGAGCAAGGTTGCTCAGGTCCCTGGCCCCATCCATCCCTTACCCTCCTGCAGTGTGGAGGGCGATGCCCCGGCCAGTGATCTGGGCGTCGGGGCCGACAGTCCGGAAAGCCAGGCCCCTTACCGTTGCGGGGGCAGTGCTGTTGTCAGCGAGTTCGCCAAGTTGTCGGACCCCTATGAGCTGCCCCCGGCTGCCTGCCATGTCCACATGCCCGGTCCGTCTGCTGCCACTGGCCTGCCCTGGGCCCAGCGGGCTCGCCTCCAGCCCGCCAGCTTGGCACTGCGAAAGCAGGAGGAAGAGGAGATGAAGAGGTCCAAGGCCCTGTCTGACAGCTATGAGCTCTCCACAGACCTGCAGGATAAGAAGGTAGGCATGGCGGGAGTGGGGGGTCATCCATTTGGGACCCCTCCTGGCTGGATCGGGCTTCCCTGACAACGCACACTGAGCCAGCCCCCCGCAGGCACCTTCTTCCTCCTCCTTTCTTCTCCTCTCCTTTCCTCTATTCCTTCTTTCTGTCCTTCCTTCCTCTTTTCTTTCTTCCTTCTCTCCTTCCTTCCTTCTTCCTCCCCTCCCCTTGTCTTCTTTGCACCATCTACTCCCTCTGCCTTCTCCTTTCTTTTCTTCCTTCTCTCCTTTCCTATATTCTCCTTCCTTCCTCCTCTCTCTCCTCTCCTCTTGTTCAGGTGGAGATGCTGGAGCGGAAGTACGGTGGCCCATTTCTCAGTCGGCGGGCAGCACGCACAATCCAGACAGCCTTCCGCCAGTACCGCATGAACAAGAACTTTGAGCGGCTGCGGACCTCGGCCTCGGAGAGCCGCATGTCCAGGCGTATCATTCTGTCCAACATGCGCATGCAGTTCTCCTTTGAGGAGTACGACAAGGGCCAGACTGCTCCTTACTTTGAGGGCAAGCCCGCCTCCTTGGATGAGGGCGCCATGGCAGGGGCCCGGGCCCATCGGCTAGAGCGTGGTCTCCCGTATGGTGGTTCCTGCAGTGGCCTGGATGGAGGCAGCTCTGTCACCACCTCTGGGGAGTTCTCCAATGACATTACCGAGCTGGAAGACTCCTTCTCCAAGCAGGTGAGGCCTTGGGGGCCGCCCTTGACCTCTTCCCACACCTCCCTTTGGACCCTTCAGTAATTAAGCAGTGAGTGCCTAGTAGGTCCTCACTGCTGGGCCCAGGGCCTTGTGGTGGAAACAGAGAGGAGCAGTGGAGCTCCTAGGCCATTTGGGCTGAGACAAGGTTCCTTTATTTCCCTACTGCATTCGTTCCCAAACAGTTACTGAATTATTGACAGATTGGAGAAAGAGCGGAGCTCTGAGCCAGGAAAACCTGGCTTCTGGTCCCACTGACACATATGGAGACCAGAAAGTTAAACCCAAGTGGCCATTCTGCCTCAGTGGAGGGACTTTCCATACCAGGAGTGCCTCATCCTGCAGAAAACCCAAGTCAAGCCCAAACCTAACCAAACACGAATGGCCCCTGGGCATTTCAGTGGTCCTTGGGAAAGGAATTCTGGGAGTTTGGGGGAGAAGGAGGAAGGGGCAGGGTCCAGAGCAGCTTTTCTTTGGCCTGATCGATGGGTCCTGCACTCTTTTCTCCCTGCCTTTCTGCCCTTCTTTCCCCTTTCCCTGCAAACCTATGAGGAGCAGGTGAAGTCCTTGGCGGAATCGATCGATGAGGCCCTGAACTGCCACAGTCTTCGGGGAGAGGAGGAGGAGGAGGAAGAGGAGGAGGAGGAGGAGGAGGAAGAGGAGGAAGAAGAGGAGGAGGAGGAGGAAGAGGAGGAGGCGGTAGAACCGGGGAGAGTGCAGGTCTCAGGGCCCCTCCCAGAGCAGGCAGAGGCCCGGGAGCACCATGGGGACAGCACGGGCACTTCCTTCAGTGATGTCACCCTCTACCTGGATGAAGCCACTGGGCCTGTGTCCCCTCTTTCCCCAGACCACCCAGCCAGCAGTGGCGACACTCCACAGCCATCTCTGCCGCCACCCCCACCTGGGGCTGCCAATGTTCGGGAGGAAGACATGGGGGCCCGCCGGGGCCCCCCTTGCCTCGAATGCAGGGACTTTCGCCTGCGGGCAGCCCACCTTCCACTGTTGACCATTGAACCACCCAGTGATAGCTCTGTGGACCTCAGTGACCGCTCTGACCGGGGCTCTGTTCACCGGCAGCTGGGCAACTATGAGGCTGGTGGAACCGGCAGCCCCCACGGGACCTTGCAGCAGCACCCAGAGCCACCACCACCTGGGAGACCCCCTCACCCCCTCCGCCACTACCCAGCCCCCGAGGCTAGTGGCCTGGGGCCCCCACCACCCCCGCCTGGAAGCTCTGCCCTCAACAGTGGCGGTCCCCCTGGAAGTGGCGGCAGCCGAATCCTCATGGGCAAGTGTGAGGCTGGCACGGCTCCGGCGGCCACTGGTGGCAGTGGCGGCGGCGGCGGCGGAGACAACTCTGACGGGGAGCCTGATAGCTTGAACAGCACCACGAACTCAAATGAGACCATGAACTGCAGCTCAGGATCGTCGTCGCGAGACAGCCTGCGAGAGCCCCCTGCTCCGCTGGGCTCCCAGACTTATCAGCGGGAGACCAGGCACAGCTGGGACTCGCCAGCCTTCAACAATGACGTGGTCCAGAGACGGCATTACCGCATAGGCCTCAACCTCTTTAACAAGTAGGTTTCCCCAGACTCAGCCTTCCTGGGTCTCACACCCTCCTCTTCCTTGCTCCACTCTCCTCCTCCATTCCCTTTGTCTGGCCTTCTTCCTCCCACTATCTCCTCCTCTCCCTTCTTTTCTTTCTTTCCAACCTCTCCCTTTCCCTGAACTCCAATGATCTGGGAGTCATATGGGTTTCCATGTGATTACACTCTGTGTAACCTCAGGCCTCAATCTCTGAACACTTTGGAAACAGCAGAGTGCTCTGCATGTGAACCACTAATGCTTTGTGGGTGAGCTCAAGAGTGTCATGTGTGTACACATTTATGATGTACACTGGGTGTGAACATCTATGAGTGTGCACATGTGCACGCACGCACATGTGCGCGTGCCCTAGAGCAGCTCGTAGGTAGTACAAGTTCACCTGGGACACAGTATTCCGGCAATCACTTGGCAAACATGGACAACGATTCTTATTTTTTGGTTTGTTTGTTTGGTTTTTGTTATTGTTGTTGTTGTCGTTGTTTTTAAGGCAATTGGGGTTAAGTGACTTGCCCAGGGTGTCAAGTGTTTGGTCTGAGGTCAGATTTGAACTCAGGTCCTCCTGACTTCAGGGCCAGTGCTCTATCCACTGTGCCGCCTAGCTGCCCCAACAATGATTCTTATTGGTAGTCACCCAAATTCTCCCCAGGAAACCAGAGAAAGGCATCCAGTACCTGATCGAGCGTGGCTTCTTGTCGGACACACCTGTGGGGGTAGCCCACTTCATCCTGGAGCGGAAGGGCCTGAGCCGCCAGATGATCGGGGAGTTTCTGGGCAACCGTCAAAAACAGTTCAACAGGGATGTGCTCGAGTGAGAAGGGGTGGGGTGGGAGGGAAGGTGCGGCTTGAGGGTGGTCCCTTCTCTTGGTCTGGTGCCCCCAGATTGGCAAAGTCCCTTCAACTCTCAAGGCCCCACTATCTTCTTCTACAAAAAGGGGGTGGGCAAGGTCAGTTCTGGATGGTTCTGACGCTAGCTTCCAGCCCTGGTTTTGCTATTTCCCAGCAGTGTGACCTTGGACACGTCCCATCCCCTCTCAGAACCTGTCAGTGAAGGGGCTGGACTGGGGATTAGGGTTAGATCCCTATGACACTTCTGCCCCGACAGATTCCAAGGGAAGGAGAATGGGGGTGGGCTGACAGCCAGCTAAAGAGCGCACACCCTCTTTCTCTTCGGTCCTCAAATAGCTGCGTGGTGGACGAGATGGATTTCTCCTCCATGGATCTGGACGATGCTCTGCGAAGGTTCCAATCCCACATTCGAGTCCAGGGAGAGGCCCAAAAAGTAGAGAGGCTTATTGAGGCCTTCAGGTAAGGCCCTGGCACCTCTCCATCCCCGGGGGCAGTAGCCAAGCAGAAGCTGCCAGGGGTGGGAGCCTTGGTGATGCTTCGTGCATTTGTGAGGAAGGACAGGCAAGTAGAGGCAGGCTGGTTGGACGAGTCCCTCCCTCTCTTTGGGACTCAGTTTCTGCCTTTGCAAAATAAGGATAGTAATTTAAAAAACACATTTTACAACCATTTATTATATCTCTCCTTCCCACTCCCCCCCCCCCCACTGAAAAAGAAAACCCTCCTAACAAATGGGCAGATCCCCCTCATTGGCTGTGTGCAAACATGTGGGTCTCATTGCATTTCATAAGCCCATCACCTCTCTGGCAAGAGGCGCCGGGGAGGTGGGGGGGCGTCGCGCGGCTGCGGCCGCAGAGGTGGGGGGGGTGTGTTTGATCTTCGGTCCTCAGTACTCGGGCTTTCTCATGGCATTGACCACAGTTCTAAAGTCTTTCAAAGTTGTTTCTCTGTGTAATGATGTTGTTGTCAGTGTATAAATTGTTCTAGTTTTGTTCACTTTTCTCCACACCAGTTCTTAGAGGTCTTTCCAATTTACTCTGGAACCGTTCATTTGAGCTTTTTTTTTTTTTTTTTTTCCTCCAAGACTGGGTCTCCTGATCTTGTCCAGGCTAGAAGTGCATCAGACACTCATGGGCTCAATCCCACTGCTAATCAGCAAGGAAGCTTTGACCTGCTCCATTTCTGACCTGGTCTTGTTCGACCCTCCTTAGGTATCCTGCTCCTGGGTGCTCACCATGAGACACCTGATAGGTTTTAGCCACTGGAGCTCCAGTAATCCACCAGTCTCAGCCTCATTGCAGGAGTGTACCACCATGCCTGGTCATTTCTTCATTTTCTCTAGCACCACAGTATTCCATGACATTCATAGACCATAACGGGTTCAGCCATCCCCCAATGGATGGATACCCCTTCAGGTTCCAGTTCTTGGCCACCACAAACACAGCTGCTAGAAATAGCTTTATACATAGGAGGTTTTTCCCTCTTTCTCTGAGGCATAAATGTAGCAATAGCATTGCTGGGTCAAAGGGTATTATCCCCTTTTAATAATTTTGGAGGCATAATGCCAAAGCCACTCCAGCCATTGTCGTGGGCCTCTTGCTAGCCTGATGGCTTACTGATGATACTTACTGATGGTAACTCAGTTACTTGAATTGTGCAATTCGCAAATTATTCCGAATTTGGAGCATTTTTTTTTCACGTGGTTATCGATAGCTTGGATTTCTTTGAGAAAGTCTTATTCATGTGATCTTTCTTGAACGATCTACCTCACAGGGCTTTTGGAAGTCAAGACACACGAACTGTTATTTTTCTTAAGGAATTTGGGGAATGGAAAGGCCACTGGAGGTGGAAGCAGCTAGAGATAAAGCTGAGTGCGGGGGTGGGGGGTGGACATTGTCTGGAATATCCAGGCTCTTGGGTGGCGTGACATGAGGCCAGAGCTGAGGAGAACTGGTGTCTCCTTTCCATGGAGAAAGGATTGGGGAACTCAAAAGCGAGGTGAGCACATCTGACTTCCTTTCCTTGAGCAGCCAGCGGTATTGTGTGTGCAACCCGGCCCTTGTGAGGCAGTTCCGGAACCCAGATACCATCTTCATCTTGGCCTTTGCCATCATCTTGCTCAACACAGACATGTACAGTCCCAATGTAAAGGCTGAACGCAAGATGAAGCCTGAAGACTTCATTAAGAACCTCAGAGGTACATTGAGTGATGCCTGCATTACCGGTTTTATACTGTGGCCTTGGGTTGATACTTGTTCCCCCCCCCCCCCCCGCCAACTGAGCGACCTCAAAGGCTCCCTTCAGATCCAACATGATGAGATTCCATGACTTGGATGTAGCAAATCAGGGAGGTTTAATGAAGAGTGGCATTACCTACAGATACTTAGACTCCCTAACTCCCTGCCTTCCTGTGTGATACTTGAAACCCTCAGCATTTCCCACTGTAAACTGATCTAAAGTTCCTTCTATTTCTAAGGCTCTAGGATTCAATGACTCAGACATGGCAAGTCTGAGAGGTTGCCAGCTCTTGACTGGAGAGACATTGGGCACCTGTGACCCATTTTGTTGCCCTTCTCTGGGCCTTGGGAAAATGTGAGGGGATTGTCTGAGATCTTGAAGTGTCCACCTTACTCAGATGTTTTGTGCATCATGTCATTGCCACTATCCATTCAATCAACCCACAAACGTCCCTTCTCACCTGAACCACTGCAATGGCCTCCCATGTGGTCTCCTTATCTCGTCTCTTCCGCATTCACCCTCTGCTCAGCTGCTAAGGTCTGACCACACCCACCATCCCAGTAAGCTCCGATGGCTGCCTAGTATCTTTGTGGGTGTCAGTCTGGCTTTTCCAGTCCTTCCTAACTTGGCCCCTCCCTATGATGACTCGCTGGTGACACCCCCCCCCCCCCCCCCGTGCTTAGTGTTCTTTCCCTCATCACTTTTGCTTCTGCTTGTACGTGTGGGAAGCTTTTCCCTCCCTCCCCCAGCTACCCTGTATCTGGTCGGTAACATGAAGATGGTGCCTGGCATACAACAAGCATTTAATAAATGCTCACTGATGGTGCAGCTACAATGTGCTAGGCACCATGCTGGCAGCTAGGAATACAAAAAGAGGGAAACAGACAAGAAGGACAGCGTGCTCTTAATAAGTAGCAATGAATTTCACAGTCCGAGGCAGTTTGGGAGAGAGGGCCTCAGGAAAGGCTAGGGTTGAAGCAGCGGGGGGGGGGGGGGGGTGTTCCAGGCACAGGGGACATCCTGTACAGACACACGTGGGAAATGGAGTGCCATGTGTGAGGAACTGAGACAAAAAGTCCAACTTGGCTACAGTGTGAAAAGGGAATTAATATATAATGCAACTAGAGGGAGCAGGAGATGAAGGGCTCTGAAGGCCAAACAGAGCATTTTGTATTTGACTGTGGAGGTAATCGGGAACTACTGGAGTTTGGGAGGGGTGTGTGGGGTACAATCAGACCTGCTCCTTACGAAAACCACTGGTGGCTGAATGAAGGACATTACAATAGTGCAGGAGTGAGGAGATGAGGGCCTGCATCAGGGGCCAGGCAGTCTCAGAGGAGAGAAAGGGGGCATATTCGAGAGACACTGCAGAGGCGAAATCAACAGGCCTTGGCACCATATTGGATATGGGGGGTGAATGAGAGATAGTGACGAGTCCAGAATGACTCCTAGGTGGGGAGCCTGAGGGACTGGGAGGATGGTGTGGCCCTCAGCAGTAACAGAGAAGGCAGGAAGAGCGCAGTTTAGGGGGAAAGAGAAGGAGTTCCGTTTTAGACATATTGAATTGCAGATGCCTACTAGACATCCAGTTTGAGATGTCTGAGAGGCAAGTGGAGACAGGAGAATGAAGGTCAGCAGACAGCTGGGGCTCTAAACACATTTGAGAATCATCAGCGTAGAGATGACCATCCATCCCATGGGTGCTGAGGAAATTCCCCCAGTGAAGTACATTAGAAGAGCAGAGGGTCCAGGAGAGAACCCTCTGGGACACCTAGAGTTAGAGGGCATGAGCCGGATGAGGATCCCAGCTAAGGAGACTGAGGAGGAACAACCAATCAGGAAGGAACAATGTTAGGAAAGCTCAGAGAGACTGTTGAGGAGCACAGGGTACTGAACTGTACCCAGAAGCGCAGAGAGGCCAAGGAAGATGAGGATTGAGAAAAGGCAAAGATTTGGCAATGACGAGATCAGTGGTGACTTTGGAGAAAATAGTTTCATTTGAATGATGAGGTTGGAAGCCAGACTGCAGAGGATTAGAAAAGAGGGAGAGAGGAAGCAATGGAGGAAGCGAGTGGTGTGCAGCATCACAACATCCCATGCTCCCTCCAGGAGTTGACAATGGAGAAGACATCCCCCGGGACCTGCTGGTTGGCATTTACCAGCGCATCCAGGGTCGAGAACTGAGGACCAACGATGACCATGTATCCCAGGTGCAGGCTGTGGAACGCATGATCGTAGGCAAGAAACCGGTAAGTATGGAGAACTGTGCCTGGCTCTGGTTCCCTGGCCCAAATGGAATTCCAATTTGGCTTTCACTCTTCCCTAAAACCCTGTTTAAGGGGACTATATGAGCTGAACTAAGGAGTCTGGGGAGTAATTCAGATTCATCATTCCCCTGATTTCCCACCTATCCAGGTCCTCTCCCTACCCCATCGGCGCCTGGTCTGTTGCTGCCAACTCTATGAGGTACCTGACCCCAACAGGCCACAGAGGCTTGGTCTTCACCAGCGTGAAGTCTTTCTCTTCAATGACCTACTTGTGGTAATGAGCATTCAGGGGAGCTGGGTTGTCGAAGGGGAACGGGGCTGGTGGCGAGGTTGGGGTGGGGGGGATATGTTGAATTCTGTCATGGACTTGCCATATATGCTTGGACAAGTCCTTTCCACATCTGGGTTTCAGTTTCCTTCCCCTCTCCCTACAGGGCAAAGATGGGGTAGACAGTTGGACTTTTGTTTTCTAAGTATCCTTCTAGACTTTCAGTTGCCTAAAACTTAAACAGTCATCGACACAGAGGCCAATTTTTTGGGGAGGGGAGGGGGGGTGTCACTGAGATTGTCAATTTGGATGCTTTTTCTTATTTTTTTAAAACAATTACTGTCTTTTGTTTTTTTATACTCCAATCTCCCAGCAAGAGGCAGTGAGGTATAAGGCAGGGGCTCTTTCCCTTTTTTTGTCCCAAAGCCTTTAAGCAATCAGTTTGGCAAGAAAGAACAAATTCCACAACAAGAAATAAGAACTCCTGGGGTGATGGATGGAGGGCTGGCCTTGGAATCAGGAACACCTGGGTTCACTTCCCTGTTCCAGCACACACAAGTGGCAGGACCTTAATGCCCCAGGCAGGTAGGGCAAGGGCAGGAAGGTTAACAAGCACTGGAGAAGGGAGCATTTGCACCCGGGAGCTCCTTCCACTACACCAATTCTGTCTCAAGTTGAAAGCAATCAAAGATTGATAGGCCCTTGGCGACCCACTAAATCCTCCCTTGAACAAAAACTGTCAAATGAAATCCAACAAAGAAAGCGACCATGTCCAGCAGCAGCTCGTGCACCATTTTATACCTGGAGTCCTCCGCCTCTCTCGGGAGTGGGGAACAAGGAAGGCCCCAGGAGGACCACAGTACAATTAGTCTGAGTAGAGCAACCTTTGGGTGGTGTTGGAGTCACTGTCTCTTGTGGTTGGGTCACAGCCCTCATTCCAAGCCATGCAGCAACAGTCCACAGTTTCCCCAGCCAAGTAGCCATGTTGTTTCCAGTGTTGGGCTCCCACAAACAAGGCTGCTTGGAATCATTTCTTAGAAATGGAGCCAGTTTCTGCCAGTGTGCTGGGATAGCGCGTCCGGTGTCCTGCAGCTTCTCCAACAGACTTTTCTATTTTGGAACCATCTTGGCCAAGTGAGAGGGCTACAGGAAGCCAGACTTGAGCTCCTTCCATGAGCATTCTCTGATCTTTGTGATTTGGTCCCACTGCTAATGAGCTCCCCCCTCCCTACACCACAGGTCACCAAAATTTTCCAGAAGAAGAAGATCCTGGTGACCTACAGTTTCCGCCAGTCCTTTCCCCTTGTTGAAATGCACCTACAGCTCTTCCAGAATTCATGTGAGTGTCCTATGACCATATGGCCCACACTGAAGGACCTTTTTTTGGGGGGGGGCGGGGCAGATGTGTAAAGGAGGAAAGGGCCCAAAGGCCAAGTTCGTCCAGATAGCTGAGGTAGGGCTGGGCCTGCGAGGCAGCACAGAAGCGTAGGTGCTCAGTGGTGGTACCAACAGGGCGCAGGGAGCCTGTCACTTATCTCCCCACAGTGGAGGTACTTCATCTGGTTTTTGAATGAATGAATGGATGAGCCCCTTTACTAGACCACATCTTAGCTAAATTTTGTCTCTCCGCTAGTGACAGTGAGAGACACCCCCAAACCCAAGTCCTCAGTGAGTGGAGATGCTGAAGGGCCAGCTCTTGCTATGGATTCTTGCCTGGATCGCAAGCATTCTGAGGGCAGACTCCAGTTCAGAGTGGAAAGGATGAGCCTGGAGGTTTTCTACCCTGACAATGCCTGTGTCCCTTTTTCTCCCTGGCACCTGACAGATTACCAGTTTGGCATCAAACTGCTTTCTGCAGTGCCCGGTGGGGAGCGGAAGGTGCTCATCATTTTCAACGCACCCAGCCTGCAAGACCGCCTTCGCTTCACGTCTGACCTCCGAGAGTCCATAGCTGAAGTACAAGAGATGGAGAAATACCGTGTGGAATGTGAGTGTGTGACCCTTCTGGGGGCTAGCCAGCCTCCAGTTCACACACAGCCACTGATGGAGCTCCCTCTTCTGTGCCTTCAAACGGTTGGCAAGGGAGGGGCGAGAACAGGGCAGGAGGGAAGCTTCAAAGCTGAGATGCTGAATCACTTTTACTATCTACTTTCCTGAAGCAGGAGGAATCACTGTTGTGACCTCTCTACTGAGTGTGCAAATGCAAGAACTGTCACTTGTGGGTTCCTAAGGGTCTGTCATGAGCTGGGTCTCCACCAGTATGGATTTCAGACCCTCTACAGCAGACAGATAGAAAGATATACAGACATATACATATAGATATACATATCTAGATACAGATATCCATATAGATAGATGAGAGAGAGAGAGGAAGAGAGAGGAGAGACAGAGAAAAGAGAGAAGAAAAAAAGAGATAGAGAAGGAGAGAGAAAGAGCGTGGGGAGAGGAGAGAGACACACACACACACAGACAGACAGACAGACAGACAGACATTAGAGTTTGGGCTGAAAAATTTCTCCCGTAAGCAAATAAGTAATGAATCTCTCTCAACTCAGCCAGTCTGTGCCTTGGGACAACAGCCATACGATCCAGCCATACGAGCAAGTCTCCAACGTCTGAAGGGTTAGAAAGGTCTTCCCTTACAGGAACCTGTAGGTCGGGAGTATAAGTCATAATATGATGATTTTACAGAGAAGGAAGCTAAGGCACAGAGAGGGAAGTCATTGTTCAGTATGGCAAAGCCAGGACTGCCACCCTGATCTTAGCCTTGAAGTGCAGTGGAAAGCATTCTGGACTAAGTAAGTCAAAGATGAGTTTTAAAAAGTTTAAAAGTCTTCAGGTGTTTGGGTTGAACAGGCTAAGGCATCTAGCAATTGGGAGAAAGAACGCACAATTCAAAGAATGAAAGAGAAACTGAGGCCACAAGTCTGATGGTCCAGAAGTTTGCAATTCTGTGTCTAAGACATTCTGCCCCAGGTCTTGCCTGTCTACTTGAATAGAAACTTATACCCCCACCTTTGGGAAGTTCCTGTTGGGACAGCTCAGAATTCTGGGGAGGGCAGCCCTCAGGGGACCCAGAGACTGAGAAGTGGCCTAGGCAAGGTGCACGAGAGAGGGAAGCTCAAAGGTTATTAATGAAGAGGCCTGCTCTCATATACACAGCGGAGCTAGAGAAGCAGAAGGGGGTGATGCGCCCCAATACCTCCCAGCCCACTGGCTCCAAGGACGCAGTCAACGGCACACTGCCCCGGTCCAGCCTGGAGGACACATATGGCCTTGGTGATGGTCTGAAGCGGAGTGCCCTTAGCAGCTCCCTACGTGACCTCTCAGATGCAGGTCAGGATTGCCCCCCCCCGGGGTGTGGTGATGGGAAAACCAGCAGAGTCAGGATTTTGCTCTGGGCAGGGAAGGGGGAAGGAATCCCCTCCTCCTTATCTGGGCCATCTCTCCTCCTCCCCTACTCTTCTCCACAAGCTCCTCTGACAGTGGCCCAGTGCCCAGGGCCCAGGGCCTCGTCCTGTCTAGGTGCCTAGAGCCAGAGCTGGGCCCACAGAGGGTCTGACAGAAATGAGCTTACTAGCCGGAACAGTGCAGGGAGTGAGGGCCACAGGGCAATGCAAGGGAACCAGGAGGGGCCGTGCGCTGTCTCACTCTTTCTCCTGTCCCTCTCTAACTCCTCTTGCCTCTCTCCTTTTCCTCTGCTGTCTCCATCTGCCTCCTAGAAGGGAGGGGTAGAAGAAGGGAGGGGGAGCCCAAGGGGGAGGAGAAGATCCTTCAGGGGGGTGACCCTGGGTTCGAGTTGTACGAAGCCCTACCCTGACCCTCGTTGCTTGCGGGCACAGGGAAGCGGGGGCGACGTAACAGCGTGGGATCATTGGACAGCACCATCGAAGTAAGTGGGGCGGCCTGACACCCCCCCCTCCCCCGTCTGCATGGGGCTGAATGCCTGCCCACCTGTGCCTGTCCAACCCCTAGCTGCCCCTTCTGGGAAGGAACAATGGCGAGACATGAGCCCCCTCTGTCTCTGCTCCTTCTGTCTGTCCGTCTGTCCTTCTTTCCCATTCTCTCTTTCCACTCCAATTTTCCAGGGAAGTGATTCTGGTGATGTCCAAGTGACGGGGTTGGGGGAGATCTTCCTGGAGGAGGAGACAGAGGAGGAGAGGAAGGAAGAGAAGAGGGAGGACTAGCATAAGGAAAAGGGGGAGGTGGTGGCTGCAGCCAAGAAAACCAGGGGGTGCAGGAAGGCACCGACCCTGTTTCCTCATGTGTCTCCCCACCCCCCATCCCTGCCCTGGAAGCCAGTGATTGACGAGGTGTCCGTAGAAGGAAGGCCCAATTGAGAACAAGGGAGTTCAGATGGGGGCGTGAGTGGGGAGGCCCAGGGGCTGCTGCGTCCAGCTGGGCCTGATCCCCTCTCCCTCTCCCCTCCCCCTTTCCCCACTTCCTGGTGTCCCCCATCCTGCCAGGGCTCTATTATTAGCAGCCCCCGCCCGCACCAGCGGATGCCTCCACCCCTGCCTCCAGCGCCACCGCCACCTGAGGAATATAAGACACAGCAGCGCCCTGCATCCAACTCATCCTCCTTTCTGGGCTCACTGTTTGGCAGTAGAAGGGGCAAAGGCCCCTTCCAGACCCCTCCAGGGCCTACATCTGCCTCTTCCTCCTCTGCCTCCTCCTCTCACCACCATCACCACCACCACCATCACCACCACCACCCCCCTCCAGCTGCAGCGCCCCATCACCCACCGCCAGCCCCAGCCCCGGCCCCGCACCACATACATGCCGATGGCCCCTCCAAGCTTCAGGCCCTCCATGCCCAGTATTGCCATGTGCCCGGGGGACCAGCCCCCCCTCCCCCACCCTACCACCCACAGCCTGCCCCACCCCCACCCCCACCTCAGCCAGCCCCTCTACCCCAGGTGGGCACTATCCCACCGCCACCTGCCTCGGCGCCACCTGTGGGGCCACACCGTCACTTTCTAGGTGGGCATGGGCCTCAGCACTTTACACTGGGCCGGGCTGGGGGCCGAGCCAAACGAGGAGCGGCCGGGGCAACCTCCATGGGGGGTCGCTACCCACTGCACCAACCCACTTCACCCCTGCCCCTCTACAGTCCAGCCCCACACCACGGGTTGGTCCACCATGCGTATCCCCCACCAGGTCCACCACCACCTGGCGTCCACCATGTGGCCAGCGCATCCAAGCAGGGCCCCAAGCACTTTATCTTTGGTGGGCACCCCCCACCAATGATGTCACGGTCAGCACCTGGAGGGCCCTATGGGAGTGGGGGAGGAGGCGGCGGGGGCCACTCGGGCCCAGGGCACCCACCCCAGTCGCCGCTGTCACCTCACTCACCTGTGATACCACCTCACCCTTCATACCCACCACTTCCTCCACCTTCACCCCACACCCCACTTACCCCACATTCGCCTGCACCACCCACCTCTCCCCACCCACCACCCCATAGCCACAGTCATGGCCACCCCCACGGTCATGGCCATGGTCCTGGGAACCCTAAGCCCAAACCAGCAAGTAGGATCAGCACTGTTGTTTGAATCACGAGCAGAAGGTCAGCTCACCCCACCTCCTGGGTTGGCCTTGGATGCTCCTAGGACATGTTCTGCCTGTCCTTCATTAAAAAAAAAAAAAAAAAAAAAAAAAAAAAACCCGGTTATAGAGACCACGAGAGAGGGGGCCCCCAACTGCCCCTCCCCCTGCTCCTCCCCCGGGGGGGGGGGGCGTGTTGGGTGAACCCCCACTTCCCCTCCCTGGGATGAGGGGGCTACTTCCAGAGTTCCAATCTACAATCTTATTCCCCACCCCCCAAATGAGGCTCAGTTTCTCCTCTAAAAACAAGATTTACCTGGATGGCTCTAAATCAATGTGGCATCAGCCTAGGATCTTTACCTTTACATTTCTCATAGTTTTCCTCAGGGGCTTAGGGCTCCCCCAAAACTACCTAATCACTGAGCAAGAGATATGGGGAGGGGGGCTGGTGGGGAAGGAGGAAAGTCTCCCATCCCATGCTCCCTGCAGCACCCAGCCAGTCACAGGAGAATTTTAGCCAAGGACTCATCTAGCTCTGGAGACTGTGTGAACTGAGGGAGATGATCTACACTTCACTAGCAGGGGAATGTCTGAGGCCTCCTCAGGTGCCCCCAGAAAGGCAAGTCATCCCCCAGGGCCACAGGGATTCAGGGCTTGGCCCCACTCCCCTTCTCCTCCTGGGGGGACTGGGTACCTGAAGCAAGGCTCTTGGGGAATCTCCCCCAACACGCTTGGCAAGAGGTAAGGGCTACAGGGTTGGAGCTGGGCTGACCTCCTGGTACTTGGGTCTCCCTCCTCTTCCACCTTTGGGTCTGCCCTTTCCTTCCCAATCTGCCTCCTCTGATCTCAAAGCTCGGGGAATATCCTTCCCCACCAGTTTTCCCCTCCTCACCCAGAGTAGACATCCTGATTTATGCTGATCAGGAAGAAACACTGAACCCCACTATTTCACGTCTTCCCTAGCTCTCACCCTCTCCCCATGAGCCAATGCACTTTATAGGTCTGGGGGGGGGGTGGAACTCAGTTTCCCCCCCCCAATGCTGGGACAGGGCCTCTCAGAGACCCCCCCTCCCCCCAGTGCAGGCTCCTGGGAGAGTAGAGTGAGTGAGTGAGTGAGTGAGAGACAGAGAGAGAGAGAGTGTGTGTGTGTGTGTGTGTGCGTGTGTTTTGGGGGGTGGGGTGGGAGATGACTGAAGCAAGGTCTGAGAGTCCTACAGACCGGGCAAGACTGGGCAGGCCAGGCTAAGGCAGAGCTGGGCTGGGCAGAAGGGGAGAAAAGCAGAGCTCCAGGCCCAGGCTCACCTAGTAAAAGGCCCTCTAGGGATACCCACAGGAGCCATGGCAATCCTTAGCTTTTCAGCCTGGATGGCCTTGGTCCTGGCTGCCTCCTCCATGTTTGTCTATTCTAAACTGATTTTGTACCAAACCCGGCACCCAGCTCACCTCTTGCTCCCTTCCTGCCCGCATGTCCCTGCAGTCCTTGCCGATCTTCCCTGCCTACCTGGCCCCAGTTGCCTACAGGGAGTGGACAAGGGGCCCAGTCCCTTCTCTGCACAGATGGGGCTGGAAAAGTGCTGGGCCAAAGTCTGAGGGAGGGGCCTCATTGTCTTGGTTGGGCCTGGTCTGTTCTTTTTCTTCTCTTTGTTGTACATAAGAATGTATATTTGATGTCTTATAAACGCCCCTGTCTTTGGCCTGTGCTCATCTTGCCTCCCGTGTGTTTCTTGGGCCTGGGCGGACTGGGACCGTCGGGGAGCTGACTTCTCCTCAGACTAGCTGTGCCTTTGGTGGGTCGGAAGGGCCCAAGAGGCTGGCTGGGAATCGGGTGTGGGTTGAGGCCCACTGAAGCTCCTCAGCCAGCCAGTTGGGACCACTGCATAATCTGTCGTTTTGCTGGTTGCCTGGCCTTTATTCATTCATTCCTTCCTTCCTTCCTCCATTCATTCTTCACTCCAGATATTTTAGTATTAGCCTGCACAAACTGGAGAGGAGACACTGAGAGGAGGGGCCCTGAACCCAGGTTTCCTGCCTCCCCTATTCCCACCGTGGGGGCCACACTGTCACTGCAGGGCCCAGGAAAGCAGGCTGGCTGCACTCTCCCTTATCCCGGGGATCCCTCCTTCCTCCTCCTCCCTCCCCTTCTCTCAGTCTTCCATCCCCTTCGCCCCGCCCCTCTCTTCTGGCCTCCTCCCGCTGCCCCCGCCCCTTTCTCCCGGCCTGGCCCCGCCTCTCCCCTCCCTATCCCTGGCCCCGCCTCTCCCCTCCCTATCCCTGGCCCTCTCGCTTCCTGGCTCCTTCAGGGCGCCTGCGCAGCTCTGGCTTTTAAACGTGCACGACCAGCTACAGGCTCAAGAAGATCCGGCTTTTGTTTACCTTCCCTAGTACCTTTCCGCCACCTCGCCTGAGGGACTTTTTCCTCCCCCACGAGCCGGAACCGCCCGCAGCTTCACAGCCCCCCCCCTTCCCCACCCCCCCCCCCCCCGGCCCCCCCGCCCCGGGATCCGCCGAGAGGCCCCGACAGTGCCCCTCGGCGCGGCCGGGGCCGGGAGCCGGGGCAGCGGAAGGATTCTCGGCAGCTCGGAAGGGAACAGACCGACCCAAGATGGCGACGGCGGCGTCGGCGGCAGCGGCGGCGTCGTCGTCGTCGTCGGCAGCGGCGGCGGCGGCGGCGGCAGTGGTTGGGACCGGGGGCGGCGCGGCGACCACGGCGGCGGCGGCAGTGGCGGCGGCGGTCCGGGAGCGCTCCGGGTAGCGCGCACGCACGCACGCACGCACGAACGCGCGCGCGCCAGGCTTCGTCCTGGTCCGCGCCCGCATTGGCGGCGGCGGCGGCGGCGTCGGCGGCGTCCGCGTCCGCGTCCGCGTCCGTGTCCTCCCCCGCGTCCGCCATGGAGGCCGGGCCCGAGGACTTCGTGCCCCCGCCCGAGTGCCCCGTCTTCGAGCCGAGCTGGGCCGAGTTCCGGGACCCGCTGGGCTACATCGCCAAGATCCGGCCCATCGCCGAGAAGTCGGGCATCTGCAAGATCCGGCCGCCGCCGGTGAGCGGGGAGGTGGGCCGGGCTCGGCCGCAGGAGGGCGAAAGGGCGGCGGGCCGGGCCGGGCCGGGCCGGGCCGCGGGGAGGAAGGCCGGCCGGCCGGCGCGCGCGCGCGCGCGCTCGTTGGGCCTGGCCTCGGGCCTCGGGCCTGGGCCTGGG
>NW_020954631.1:449757-477524 GCF_900497805.2 Vombatus ursinus | reverse complement strand
TTTCCCATCTCCTCTGGATCTCGGAGGAGATAGGGTCGGACTCCGTGCCATTCGGGAAAGGCCGTTGGAACCGGGGCGGGGGGGGGGGGGGGGCCTGGGGGCCCCCCCCGGTGGGGGGGGGGGGCCCCCCCCCCCCCAAGTGAGATCGAGGCACAGCCGGCCTTCCTCGGGGCTCCCGACTCTTCAGTTAGCCCATAGGCCGGCTGCTGGGGCACTTCCGGGAGTGCTGGCCGGGCTCAGCTGCGTTGGCGCTGACCACTTGGGCGCCCGGCCACCTGCGCAGCACTGATTGCTGGTGATTCTCTGGGTCCTCCACTAGGCTGCCTTGCGGCAGGGGCCATTTCTGACTGCAGATGGGGAGAAGGAACAAGTGTGTCCTGCCTGAAAATAGTGCCCCAGGGAGGCTCTGAGTTTGTGGGTCAAAGCACTGGAGGCCAGACCTCCAGCCTTTTCCCAACACCCTGTGGCCTTTGTTGAGGGAGACGGCGGGTGTGTCTTCTTGGCCCAGCCACCCTCTCCTCAGGATTCCTCCACCTCGCTGGTCCTGGGAGCCCTTCCTCTTCAGGATCGCCCCAGCTCTGTAACAGACCTATCCATGGGGCCTGAAGAGGAGGCGTTTTAGGCTTCTCAAGCTGTTCTCCAGTGGCTCTTGTGATGCTGCCGAGGGAAATAGCATACCGGTCCTTGTTCCTTGCCAAGGGACATCCTGGGCGTTGTGGGCCTCGAGTTGGGCCCTCTCAGTTGATTTCAGCCCAGACTCAGGTGTGCTAGAAGGTTGAGCTTGGTTTCTTGGCTTGGCGGTAGTGGAGAGAGAAGAGGCACCTGTCACCCATCCTGCTTGGGGAACTGACCGATGGCCTCGTGAGACAGTGGTGGCCGCTGAGCGTGGGCACCAAGTGCTGAGCCACCAGCCCCCCTACTGGACAGAGTTGGCTGGGCCTGAGGCCTAAAGGCTTGCCCCCTGCGGCCCCTCTGACCTTGCCGAGTGGAATGCTGGGTCTCACGGCCCATGCCTTTGCAAAAATGAACAGGATGGGAGCCAAAGGTCGATGGCCCTGTGACCTCTAGAGCACCTCTGAGCTGTGTTCTCGTGTGTCTCCTCTGTGCCTGTTGACTTAGCTTTCAGAAGGGTGATGTGGTAGTGGAGAGGTAGGAGCCAGCCTTAGAAACAGAAAGGGCTGGGTTCCAGTCTCAACCTGGCATCGGCTGTGTAGCTCTGGACAAGCCGTCATACCAGATGCTGTCTCCGGCACTTTCATAGCTTCTGTTTGGGTTGGAATTTAGGGAAAGGGCCTCCTGCTTGATAGGTGAGGGGAGAGCAGGAGCAAAGTGATTGGGAGGGGGCCTGGGCACCGCAGAACTGGCCTAGTCCCCCTTCCTCCTGCTCCTTCTCCCCAAAGGCCCTTTCTCGTCTCTTATTTCCTCTTCCCTGGACCCACCCTTGAAGGCTTGCCCCCAGGCCCTTTGACTGCCCAGAGCCCCCATGGTTTGACCTGTAGTCAGACACAGCCCTTATGTATTCTTTAGCCTGGAGTGAACCCTGACTTGGGTTTTCCCCATAGCTGTCTCTGCCCCTGCCCATGGTGGGACATATCCAACTAAACCTGGCCCTTGTCCTCCCGCAGGACTGGCAGCCTCCCTTTGCTGTGGAAGTGGACAACTTCAGGTTCACCCCTCGGATCCAGAGGCTGAATGAACTGGAGGTAAAAGGGAGGGGGCGGGGGGGGGGGGGGGGGGGGGTGGAGGCAGACATAAGGACAGACAGACCAAGATGGCCTGGTTGGCCTGATGAAATGAGCCCCATTTGCTTGGGGAGAGGAGGAGGCCTGGGCTTAATGCTTACCTGGTGGGCTCCTGGCCTTTTAGCCCTTGTTCCTAAATGCCTCAGGGTGGCCAGGGAGCTGGGTCATATTGTCCAGAGGGCATCCCAAAAAAGCCCAGCGTTCAAGGAGACCTTGGAACAGCTTATCCTATTGGCTGGAGGCACTCTGACAGCCCCTTATGAGCCCTTCCTTCGGCTGAGGAAACTGAGGCTCAGAGATCAAGCCACAGCTGGCTTTCAACATCTTGGTTCTCCCGAGTCCTAAATCCAGGCTCCCCACAAAGTTTTCAATCCCCTTCTTCTTAAAATGGGAAAAAACCAAGACACGAACTAGGTGCCTTTCCAGGTTGTCACCCTAAGAGTGCTCTGAGGCTTCTCTGCCCATCCCCAGGGACCTCACTACATGTTCATGCCTGAGAGCAGGCAGGCTAGTGGGCATATGTGACTAAGGTATATGTGTGCTCCATGGCCCTCTCTGGCTGGGGTCAGACATCTCAGGAAGGGAGAAAGAACAGCCCCCCCCCCCCCCCCCACAAACACACAAACAAACCAGAACCTCTGTAAGAGCCTAGCCTGGAACCTAAGGAGAGGGATAGGCCTGTTGCCATCCCTTATCTCTAGGCTATGAACCTTTCCCTGCCTTGGGCAGTCCTCAGTTTCTCTCTCTGACAATTGGGGGAAAGAGAGTTACTTCCTTGACCTCCTACGGGTTGGGGAAAGGCTCATGTTTTGCTCCTTGGCCAAGGCTAGCAGCTGTAGGGCCCAGGCCCCAGCCCCACTAGAGAGCCTTTGGGGCCTGGGCAGGAGGGATGCCTGGAGCCCTCTATGCCCTCCCTCCTACCTTTTTTCCTTCTTTATTTACTTCTGGGGGTTGGGCAAGAGGCAGTTTCTCTCCTGCTTCAGAGAAGACACTGAGTCAGCCCGAGAGACAGGCCTCACCCTTTTTTTGGGTCTGTTTCCTTAGTTTTCCTGAGGCTCAAATGAGCCCACGTGGCCACTAGGTGGCGCCACAGTAAATAGAGTGGTGGGCCTAGAGTCAGGAATTTTGTGACTGGTCACTTCATCTCTGCCTCAGTTTCCTCTTCTGTAAAGTGGAGGTAAGAACTGCACCTGCTTCCCAGGATTGTTGTGAGGGCCACAGTGTCTGGAACATAGCAAGCACTGTGTAGCCATATTGCTGTTACTGTCCTTATTGCTATTGTTGTTACCGTGGGAATGCTTTAGGAAGGGCAAACTGGCTGACAATGAGCCAAGAGGTGAGGCCCTCCCTCTCAGGGAGCTTAAGGGCCTGGCGCTTCTCCCAGGGATTCCCTGATTAGCAGCTTCCTCGGAGGAGGCCACGTAACTGGGGGAATTGGGGTCAGTGGCCCAGAAGGTACTGAATATGCCTCCTGGAGGTCAGGTGTGGCTCTAACCTACTTCCCCAGGCCCAGACCAGAGTGAAGCTCAATTACTTGGACCAGATAGCCAAGTTCTGGGAGATCCAGGGCTCCTCCCTGAAGATCCCGAATGTGGAACGGCGCATCTTGGACCTCTACAGCCTCAGCAAAGTACGCTCCGTTTCTCCTCATGGGCTTCTGAGCTCAAGCAGAGAGTGCCAACTTCTGTGGATGTGCACCCGCTACTGAGCCAGGCGGTGGGAGGGAGTGGGCACATGGTGGACAGGAGGGAGGGGATTCAGCCCAGCTGGGTCTCTGGATGCCTGTAACTTCTCTCCCTCCATATTTTCCCTTCCAGATTGTGGTAGAGGAGGGAGGTTATGAGGCCATCAGCAAGGACCGCCGATGGGCCCGTGTGGCCCAGCGCCTCAACTACCCAGCAGGCAAGAACATTGGTTCCCTGTTGCGCTCTCACTATGAGCGTATCGTCTACCCCTACGAGATGTACCAGTCTGGAGCCAATCTGGTGGTAAGGGAGGGAGAGAAGGGAGGAAAAGAGGTTCCTGTCCCGTTCCCCCCCTCCCTCCACACACACACACACCTGGGCTGTCCCAGCCCAGCCCTTAGTCTCCTGTTACCTCACTGGGCTGAAGTGAGGCTCTGCTTTTAAAGGATGGACTGGGTGGGGAAATCACCTCAGCTTTGGTATACAGGTTCCTCTCCTGGAACTGGTTGGGAAGCTTGGCACCTGGGAGCCCTTACTAGTCCTGGCCTACCTCCTCCAGTGTCACCCAGGGGCTGCCTGCCTTCAGTGGGGCTCCCTGCCCCCATTCTCTGGCTATTTGTGGCCTGGGGCTGAGGTGCTTAGGCTGGGCTCTGCACCAAGTATGTTGGGGAAACTGAGTCAAGGGGAGAAAGTACAGGAGAAGGGAGAGGAAGGGAAGAGGGGTTCGGTCAGGGAAGACTTTCTGGAGGAGGCTCCCCAGCCAGGGCTTTGGGTGCTGGTGGTTACTGATGGCCAGGCAATGGTGTCCCCCCTTCAGCAGTGTAACACGCGTCCGTTCGATAGTGAAGAGAAGGACAAGGAGTACAAGCCCCACAGCATCCCTCTGCGGCAGTCGGTGCAGCCCTCCAAGTTTAACAGCTATGGACGGCGAGCCAAGAGACTGCAGCCTGATGTGAGTGCCACCCCCCCCCATCTGGCCGCTCTGACCCCTGGGGGCTGCTGTCCTGCCACAGGCCAGCAATGGCGGCTCCCCTGGGTATTGTCTAGGAGTCTACCTGCTCTTTTCCCCTCTCTCTCTCTCTCTCTCTCTCTCTCTCTCTCTCTCTCTCTCTCTCTTTCTCTCGCTCTCTCGCTCTCGCTCCTTCCTCCTCTCCTTGCCCCTCTCACACAGTGTGTCTCCCTCTGCTCTCCCTTCCTCCCACTCCCTCAGCCGGAGCCCACTGAGGAGGACATTGAGAAGAACCCTGAGCTGAAGAAGCTGCAGATCTATGGGGCTGGCCCTAAGATGATGGGCCTGGGTCTCATGGCCAAGGACAAGAGTCTTCGAAAGAAGGGTGAGGTGGCCGGCGGGGAGCAGGATGAGGGTGGGGAGCCTGCTGCTGTCAAAGCCTACTGACTTGATGTCTTCCCCAGACAAGGATGGCCCTGAGTGCCCCCCTACGGTGGTGGTGAAAGAGGGGGTGGGCACCGAGCCGAAGCTGGAGCCAGCTTCCCCTAAAGCCTTCGTGGATGGCAAAGAGGAGCTGAGCCACAGCCCTGAACCCTGCACCAAGATGACCATGAGGCTGAGGAGGAGTCATAGCAATGCCCAGTTTGTAAGGAAGCCCTTGGGTCAGGCTAAGAGTTGGGAGGATAAAAAGAGGGAGGAGGACCATGCTGGGCAGGTCAGGGGCCTGCACATGGGCCTAAAGAGCAGAAGGGGGCACGGAGTGAGGGCTTTGGTCCCCTGGGGGCTCAGGCAGAGGCCGAGTGACCCAGGTCGGTGAGGGAGGAAATGGCGGACCTTGAGGGGATTGGACGGTGAGCCCTCCCTCCCTGTGGCCAGATCGAGTCCTACGTGTGCCGGATGTGTACCCGAGGGGACGAGGATGACAAACTCCTGCTGTGCGATGGCTGTGATGACAATTACCACATCTTTTGCCTCCTGCCCCCCCTTCCGGAGATCCCCAAGGGCATCTGGCGCTGCCCTAAGTGTGTCATGGCGGTAAGGTGCTCGATGCAGGAGGTGGGAGGTAGGAAGGCTGGGCCCTTTGCCTCAGTGGCTCTGCCATCCTGGCCACCAAGCCACGCAGCCCATGGCCATGCCTTACTTTGCAGGAATGTAAACGCCCTCCAGAGGCCTTTGGCTTTGAGCAGGCCACGCGGGAATACACGTTGCAAAGCTTTGGCGAGATGGCTGACTCCTTCAAGGCTGACTACTTCAACATGCCTGTGCACGTATGTGCCTTGGGCTGAGCGTGTTCTGGGCAGAGGGCTTTGAGGCCAGAGTGGGCTGGGGAGTCTGAAGCCTGTCCCCCTCCCCCCCCCCCGCCCCATCTTGTGCCCCTAGATGGTACCCACAGAGTTAGTGGAGAAGGAATTCTGGCGTCTGGTGAACAGCATCGAGGAAGACGTGACCGTGGAGTATGGGGCTGACATCCATTCCAAGGAATTTGGCAGCGGCTTCCCCATCAGTGACAGCACGAGGCACCTGTCCCCTGAGGAGGAGGTGCGGGCCAGGGCCTGGGATTGCTCTGTGGGAGTCAGCAAGGCCTCGGGGGCACGTTCTGGCTCCTTGCCACCTACCTGGCGGGTGCATGTGCCCCGGCACAAACCTCTAACTCATCCTCTGAAAAAATGGGGAAGCCACGTGCATTCCTTCTATCCCAGGGCTTTCTGAAGTTTTCCACTCTCGTACCATCTGTGAGGCTGGATCACCTAGAGCTCAGAGGGTGGGGGAGGAAGAGAGGCTAGCCCAGATGCCCACAGTGAAGCCTTGGCTGCATCATGCCCTCCTGGAACCTCCAGTTGGGAAGGCCCTGGGGACTCAGCCTATATCTGCACCTCTCCAGGAGTATGCGGCCAGTGGTTGGAACCTGAATGTCATGCCTGTCCTGGAACAGTCGGTCCTGTGCCACATCAATGCAGACATCTCTGGCATGAAGGTGCCATGGCTGTATGTGGGTATGGTCTTCTCAGCCTTCTGCTGGCACATTGAGGATCACTGGAGCTACTCCATTAACTACCTCCACTGGTGAGCAGGCAGGCACCCAACAGGGTGGCTCAGGGAGGGCCAGGCTGTCCCTGAGTGCCCCTGCCCTGCCTTTGACCGCCTTCTACCCTGTGGGCAGGGGAGAGCCTAAGACGTGGTACGGTGTCCCGTCATTCGCAGCTGAGCATCTGGAGGAGGTGATGAAGAAGCTCACGCCAGAGCTGTTTGACAGCCAGCCTGACCTCCTTCACCAGCTGGTCACACTCATGAATCCCAACACGCTCATGGCGCATGGCGTGCCGGTCAGTGCCCTGGCCTTCTTTCCTCTCCCCTTCCGGGCAAGCTAGGCAGGACAGTAGACAGGTGGCTTCCGCTTTCCCCAGAGTCCCTCAGCTCCATCCAGAGGCAGTCATCTTGGGCATGACCTTTCTGTTCTTTTTTTTTTTTTTCTGTGGAGTCCAGGGTGGTGCCACTTCACTTTAGGGCCCAGATGCCTGTGCCACTTTCTGGGAGCAGTCTTCCCCTTTCTTCCTGGCCTCTGTCTCTTGAGTTTCTTGGAGTAGCCTTCCTGGCAAACTCCCATCCTTGCTGGTCTCCAGGGAACCCAAGGGAAACCTCTGCTTTCTGTTTGGGTCTGTCTGAACCCAGTTATCTCCGGCCCCATTTCTCCGTGGTCAGTTGGGCCTCCCCGGTTCTCCCCTTCTGGGGACCAGGAAGGCAGTTCCATGAGGCTAGGGCCCAGCTTGACTTGACTTCCCAAATCTGAATGCTCCCCCCCAAGCCTGTCCTGTTTTTCTCAGGTTGTCCGCACCAACCAGTGTGCAGGAGAATTTGTCATCACCTTTCCCCGAGCCTACCACAGTGGCTTCAACCAGGGCTACAACTTTGCCGAGGCTGTCAACTTTTGCACTGCTGACTGGGTAAGTCGGGGCCAGGGCTGCTCAGGGAGGCGGGGGGGTGGGAATAGGCCTGGCAGGGGGAGGGGTTGGCCTGGCCTAGGCTCATCCTCCTGTCTCCAGCTGCCTGCAGGGCGTCAGTGTATTGAGCACTATCGGCGTCTCCGGCGCTACTGTGTCTTCTCCCACGAAGAACTCATTTGCAAGATGGCGGCCTGCCCCGAGAAGTTGGATTTGAACTTGGCTGCAGCCGTGCACAAGGAAATGTTCATCATGGTCCAGGAGGAGCGCCGCCTTCGAAAGGCCCTGCTTGAGAAGGTGATGCCTGGCGGGGTGGTGGCTTGCTTGAGGACCTTGCCATTCCCTAGGAGGCCGGGCTGAGCCCCTGGCCCAAGAATCTGCCAGTCGGCCGCGGGCCCCCCACCCTCTGACTCTAAGGGAGGTCCCAGGAGATCTGGTGCCCGCTGCCGGCATGGAGTAGACCAGGGACCCGTTTGTCTGCAGGGAAAGGAGAGGAGGGGAAAGACGAGCTTGAGGTCCTTGAGTTTGTGGAGTTTGGGGGCGGGGCGCATCAGGCCTCGCTGTGTATTTCGGAAGTTTGTGAGGGTCAGTGTCAGCTCAGGGGGAGGGAGGTCTTGGTGCCTGCAGCTGGATTTACAGATGGCACCCCCCACCCCAAGCATGCAAATGTTGGGTCAATGAGCAAGGGGCCTGAAACACCAGCTGAAGATGAAGAGAGTGGATGGAAGCTTGTATTTCCCGGGCTGCAAAGATCCCTTTCTGAAGTTCAAGGTGGGCATGGTGTGTGGAAGTGGCGAGAGCCACACTTGGGGGCTTCAGCCCAATGTCAGCAGCAGGAAATGAGGGGACTCGTGGGCCTTCTGGTTCACTCTGGAGCACCCACCCATGAGAGCCAGAGGCAGTGGAGACCCAGAGGCAGTGGAGACCCAGGCTCACTGGAACGATCTAGGAATGTTTCGCAGAACCTTTCATTCGGGGTGGCGGAGGGGCTGAAGGGACGGGCTTCCAAACTCATCCAGTCGAGCCCTCTCATTTTCCAAATGAAGTCAGGCCCAAATGGGGGAAGTCAGCAGCCAACCCTCTCCCCCATGGCTGGCTCAAGGGTATGGGAGCTTTTGGTTCCTGTCCCTTTTGAGGGTGGTCCTGTCTTTTGTTGTGGTCTCTGGCCCCTTGTGCTGGCATCCTGTGGAGGGTGCCAGTCTTTGATCTTGCTTCTGTGGCTAATCTCTGCATCAACTTGTTCAGTTCCTCTGCCACCATTGGCACTGAATGGGGGAGAGCTTGGGATTCCGGAGACTTCGCTGTAGGCTTCTTTCTCCCTTTTTGTCTGCCGTGTAAGCCTTGGTGAACATTGCAACACAAGGGCCCCACCATCAAATGGAACCTCCAGCCCTCCTTGGAAGGCCCCACCGTCCGCTTCCTTCCATCTTCTGCATCATTTAGAATGCAGATGTCAAGATTGATGGGATTCGCTTCCCCTGAGCACCATGGCCATGTGTTAGACACTGGCTGAGTAGATCCGGGGCCCAGTTGCGCCGATTCTTCCCTCTGCCTGCACGATAGCCTGGCTGCTCATGCCCAAGGGAGGATGCGTTCTGTGCTTGGCTTGGTTTTGTGGCTGGCCCTGCTCCAACAGCGCTTTCTCTTGACTCCATTGGGCCTGTTCGGTGGCAGAGCCCCAGAGAGGTGGTGGGCACAGTGGGTCTTGGTGGTGAAAGTGGTAGCAGTGAGCGTGACTCAAGGTGGGCCTCAGCAGCTCTGCCGTCCCCCCCTTACATTCTTGGTTTGCCGGGCCGCTGGGCTGCCCCCTGTGGGTCCCACATCTTTGCTGAAGGCTTGTTCAACTTTTCCATGTGTGTTCTCTGCCTGTTGTTGGGGCCATGTGAGGCCTTGGGAGCTGGGCAGCCTATGACCTGCCCTCCATGTGTGCACAGGGCATCACGGAGGCAGAGCGGGAAGCCTTTGAGCTGCTCCCCGATGACGAGCGCCAGTGTGCCAAGTGTAAGACAACATGCTTCCTATCCGCGTTGGCCTGTTATGACTGCCCTGATGGGCTTGTCTGCCTCTCCCACATCGATGATCTCTGCAAGTGCCCCACCAGCAAGCAGTATCTGAGGTGAATGGGCTGCTGGGCCCAGGGAGGCAGCCAGAAGGACCTGGCTGGGTGGCCCTGGGCAAGTCACTTCCCCTCTGACTGCCTCAGTTTCCTCAACTGTAACCTGCCTCACAGGGTTGTTGTGAGGCTCCAAGGAAACTGCCTGGAGAGGCCTTGCCAAACCTTCAAAGGCTGTTGTCATATGTGCCTGCAGTAGTGGGGAAGGGTCAGGGTGAGGGGAAGGCTGCCACACTTGGGGATGGGCTGGCAAAAGGCCTCTGGCAGAAGGAAGGTGGGGTGCTTGCTAAGTCTTAATGGGGCCCTGAGGAAGGAGGAGGGGATTCCTAATAAAGGACCTAGCCTGAGGAAGGCCAGGATGGAAGATATAGAGCCGAGCTGGGTCATCTGGGGAAGGCTAGGATGCCAGCTCTGGGCACACTCTCCCCTTAGATACCGATACACACTGGATGAGTTACCCGCTATGCTGCACAAGCTGAAAGTGCGAGCCGAGTCCTTTGATACCTGGGCCAGCCAAGTGCGCACTGCCCTGGAACTGGAGGATGGGCGGAAGCGCAGTAAGTGGGGGACAGCTGGGGGCTGGGGGGCTCCTGTGGGGAGCCTGAAGCTCATGGGCTGGCGCTCTCCCCAGGCCTGGAGGAGCTCAGAGCTCTGGAGTCCGAGGCCCGGGAGCGCCGCTTTCCCCACAGTGAGCTCCTGCAGCGGCTGAAAGACTGCCTGCACCAGGCTGAGGCCTGCGTCTCTCGAGCCCTGAGGCTGGTCAGCAGCCGGGAGCCAGGGGGTGTGGAGCCCAGTGGGGAACGCCGGGTCCCCAGGGCAGCACCCCCCCAGCTAACCCTGGAGGAGCTCCGTGAGTTCATTGAGGAGATGAGCAGCCTGCCTTGTGCCATGCACCAGATTGGGGAGGTCAAGGTGAGGAGGGAGCCCTCCTGGGTGGGCCTTGGGCTGGGCCTGAAGGCAGCTGCAGGGAGGGGAGACCAGGCTGAGGAATCAGCCTCTCCCCTCTCCTCCCGCTCCCTCCCTCCCTTTCCAAATACAGGGCATCCTGGAGCAGGTGGAGGCTTTCCAGGCCCAGGCTCAGACAGCTCTGGCCTCCCTGCCAGCCAGCCTGGGCCACCTACCGGGCCTGTTAGAACAGGCTCATCGCCTGGGTGTGGAGGTGCCTGAGGCTGAGCAGTTGGAACTGCAGGTGCAGCAAGCCCATTGGCTGGATGAGGTGAAGAGGGCCCTGGCACCCCCGGCCCAGCGGGGCACCTTAGCGGTCATGCGGGGACTGCTGGCATCGGGGGCGGATGTGGCGCCCAGCCCTGCCGTGGACAGAGCCCGGGCAGAACTGCAGGAACTGCTTGCTATTGCTGAACGTTGGGAGGAGAAGGCCCACCTCTGTCTCGAGGCCAGGTGCTCCCTTGCTCCCTGGCTTTCCCTGGGTTCCCTTTTGGCTTCTTCAGACCACACCCTTTGTGCCACTCGGCACTGCTGAGCACTGGGGGGAGAGGGCCCGTAGTTCTGGAAGCACAGTGCTCCCCAAACCACCTCCTGGTGTTCCCTAGCCCGGCCAGGGTCCCCCTTTGTTCCGGGCTCCAGGCTTTTCCCACCTTCCTACTCAGGCACTTGCTGCCTCCCCAGCCCCCATGCACCAGGGCCCTCAGGCCTTATCTTGAGAGGGAACAGTCTCCACAACTTGCCTTCTTTCCCTGCTAGGCAAAAACACCCTCCTGCCACACTCGAGGCCATAATCCGAGAGGCTGAAAACCTCCCTGTCCACCTGCCCAACATCCTGGCCCTGAAAGAGGCCCTTGGCAAGGCCCGGGCCTGGATCGCAGATGTGGATGAGATCCAGGTGAGGCTCTGGGGGTGCCTCCCACACCCCTTCGCCGTTTCTAGCCTGTTCTTTAGCTGCCCCGTTATTTAGGGAGATGTGGAAGGAGGCAGGCAGCTGGCCAGCCTCACTCGGACCCTGTGGTGGCAAGGGGGGCCAGCAAGAGCTTGAGCTTCCAAGAGTGGGCAGTTCCCTGGCTTCCTCCTCAGAACGGCGATCACTACCCGTGCCTGGATGACTTGGAGGGCCTGGTGGCTGTGGGCCGGGATTTGCCTGTGGGCCTTGAGGAACTGAGGCAGCTAGAGTTGCAGGTGCTGATGGCCCACTCCTGGCGGGAGAAGGCTTCCAAGACCTTCCTCAAGAAGAACTCCTGCTATACCCTGCTTGAGGTGAGGCGGGCCCTGTTCTCTTCTTCCTCCCAGCCTGCTACCCTGCGTGTTGGGCCTCATTTTTGTTTTCACCCTAACTCCTGCCCAGGTGCTGTGTCCATGTGCCGATGCTGGCTCGGAGAGTATGAAGAGAGACCGATGGAAGAGAGAGAAAGAGCAGGGCCTCTACAGATCAGACACTGAGCTCTTGGGGTTGTCTGCCCAGGACCTCAGAGACCCAGGCTCTGTGGTGAGGAGGGGAGCCGGGGGCAGGGTTGGGGATGCACTGTGGGGAGGCGGGGGGGGGGGGGCAACCCTCCAGCTTTCCCTCTTGGTGATTCCTTGTGGCCCCAGGAGCCGTGGGGGGTAGGGGGATGGACAGAAGAGTTGGCTCAGCCTCCTGAAGTACCATCTGTCTCTTTCCCTGGGGTCCAGATCCTGGCCTTCAAGGAAGGTGAGCAGAAAGAGAAGGAGGGCATCTTACATCTGCGTCGTGCCAATGCAGCCAAACCCTGCCCATCGGCTCTCCAGCTCACCGGGCCTCCCTCAGCTGTGCCCTCACCTGAGTCCCTGTCCTGTGTGTGCGGGCAGGCGCCAGTGGGTGAGGGGGCCCTGCAGTGTGACCTGTGCAGGGACTGGTTCCATGGCTGCTGTGTGTCAGCACCACGCCTCAGTGGGCTCCGGCCCCTGAGCCCCACTCCCCCAGCTCCCCTGGCCTGGTGGGAGTGGGACACTAAATTCCTCTGCCCACTCTGCATGCGTTCCCGCCGACCTCGCCTAGAAACCATCTTGGCCCTCCTGGTGGCTCTGCAGAAGCTGCCGGTTCGACTGCCCGAGGGGGAGGCCCTGCAGTGCCTGACTGAGCGGGCCATTGGCTGGCAGGGCAGAGCCCGCCGGGCCCTGGCATCCAGGGATGTGTCGGCGCTGCTGGGTCGTCTAGCCGAGCTCCGGCAGCGACTGCACCGGTCCCCGGCCACCCCTCGCCCCCAACCTGGCAGCCTGGCCCCGGCCCCACTCAGGGAGAGCAGAGGCGGCGGCGGCGGCAGCGGCAGCGGCAGCGGCAGCGGCAGCGGCAACAACAACAATGAGCTGCAGGTGAGGGAGCCCCAACAGGGTGCCTCCTGGAGTAGGGGGCAGTGGGGAGGCCTCGGCTCCCTCACTTTCTTCTCACTCCCACCTTTTCCCTTCCCTCTGTGTTGGCCTCAGATGGCTTTGGAGAATGGAGATGCTGTGAAGAACTCTGAGAAGGCCAGCCCTGGGGGCGGCTCAGGTAGGGGTCTGGGGTTGGGTGGTAAGAGGGAGTTGGGGGTGGGGGCCCAGCGGAGCTGAGCTTTTGCCGTGCCCATCTCTGCAGACCTCGAGCTGCTGTCCTTACTGCTGCCCCGCCTGGAGGGTCCTGTGCTCGAGCTGCCCGAGGCGGCCCGGGCCCCCCTGGAGGAGCTGATGATGGAAGGAGATCTGCTTGAGGTAACCTTGGATGAGAACCACAGCATCTGGCAGCTGTTGCAGGCCGGCCGCCCCCCAGACCTGAGCCGGCTCCGCACGCTGATTGAGGTGAGGGTCGGAGGGCCGGGGAGCTTAGGGAAACTGGGCTGCCTGAGACCGCCAACCCATCCCCACTGCTTGTCGCATCCTCAGCTGGAGAAGGCTGAGAGGCAAGGCACTCGTGGGCGGAGCCGGGCTCCAGAGAAGCGACGGCGGCGGAAGGGGGAACGGACTGGAGGCGAGTGCACAGGTGTGACCAGAGAGGAGCTGGAGCCAAAGAGAGCCCGGGGCCCAGTGACCACCGAGGCGGAGGAGATGCTGGAGGAGGAAGAGGAGGAGGAAGGGGAGGCCGAAGGGACCAGAGCCGGGGATGAGGACCTTCCCCCTGGTGGTGGCATGCGGAGTTCCAGCCCTCCCCTGAGCCAGAACAAGCCGGAGGTGAGGTCAGGGAGCCAGGGAGGTGGGCCCTCTGCCTGCCCGTCCACCATCTGCCCCCTGCCCACCTCCCCTTGTTCCTCTGAACAACAGCAGTTGTGACAGTTTGGAGCTGGACATGTGCACAGCCCCGTGTCCCTGCACCCCCTGCTGGTCCCCCCCACACACACCTTGGGAGAGGGAGCGAGAACTCGGGGTTGCGCCTGCCTGGGCGCTTCTGCCAGGATGGGGATGGGGGGCAGGGCTGGCCTCTAGGGGTCTTGGGCCCTTGTCTCCTGTGCGCCCCCCCCCCCCCGGGGGGGGGGGGGCCGGCCTCCTACCAGCATTCATTCCCTTGGATGGGCAGGCCTGTGGTCTGCCCCTCTCCCGTCTTCCTCTGGCCCCAGCCAGCACCATTCCAGGAGTGGGGAAGGACAGAGGCCAGCTTGGCTGGCTCTAGGCCTGGGGGTGTGGGGCAGCTCTTGGCCCATTCTCCTCTGGGCTAGGCTTCCACTAACCTTCTGTTCCCTGCCCCCCACCCCCCAAGGGCAAGGGGGAGAGGGGAACTAGCCCTTGATGAGCAAACCCTCCCGGTTTTCTTTTTAATTAGCTTGGGAGGTTTGAAGAAAGCTTCTTTGGTGCTGCTCCCACAGGCCTCAGCAGCCTGCCCTCTGACACCCCCCCCTTCCCCCCCCTCTGCTTCCTCTCCCCCATGCCCTGAGATTTTGTTGTAAGGGGACAAGGGATGGCAGCTCTGGCCGCCACCTCATCTATTTGTTGGGAGGAAGAAACAAAGGAACTGCCCCTCCCCCACAAAACCAAGCAAACCAACAGGAAACACGTCGTTCCCGCAGTTGCCTCTTTTAATTTTATTTTATTATTTTCCTCTTGTTAGAAATAAAACTGTTAGCAATGGTTTTTGGAAAGCCGCCTCTGCCCTGGCCTTTCCTTCTCTGGCCCTTTTGGGGGGGAGGGGAGGCTGGGCAGGGAAAGAGCCCCTTTGGTCACACGTAGGAGGTGAGGACCTGGAGGCCAGCCAGGCCTTCCTTTTCCTGTCTCGACGAGCCAGGTAAGAAGGAAAGTCCCAGGGAGGGCAGGGGGGCGTCCCAGATGCCCAGTGTTGGGGGGTTACGTGATCGAAAAATGCTTCGATTGTTTGAGGGAAGGGGGTTTCATCTCACTGTACTGTGGGTGAATGGGCCAGCAGGGAGAGGAGGAGGGGCCCTTGGCCTCCAACCTCATGTATTCCCAGTGGAGGGGCAGGATTGAAGCTCCAGGAACAACAGCCTCCTTCTCCCCTCTCCTTCCCCCCCTGCCCGGAGCTGGAGGTGTACACAAAAGACCAGACGTGCACAACCCCCCCCAAGAAGTTGGCCACAGCTGGGGGTGTAGGGGTGGGATAGGGAATAAGGCCTGCCTGCTGCCTTGAGGTAACCTTGGATGAGAACCACAGCATCTGGCAGCTGTTGCAGGCCGGCCGCCCCCCAGACCTGAGCCGGCTCCGCACGCTGATTGAGGTGAGGGTCGGAGGGCCGGGGAGCTTAGGGAAACTGGGCTGCCTGAGACCGCCAACCCATCCCCACTGCTTGTCGCATCCTCAGCTGGAGAAGGCTGAGAGGCAATTACCAAGCTAATTACCTACCGGGATTCTCAACTTGGGGCACAGTGCCCTTCTCCATCTTAGGCCTCCCCTGACTGCCATGGGCAAACTGAGAGCCAGGGCCAGGAAGGCTGGTGGAGGTAAGCTGAGGGCCTGGGAGCTGGGAATGGAAAAGCTGCTGTCCCCCACATGTACCCCAAGGGATTCTGGATACATGGTTCACCCATATGTACAAGTTGGTGAAGAAGCCCTTGAGGCCCGAAGCTTAGAATACTCACCACTGACTTTTCCAGCCCAGTCCTCACCTGCACTCTGCCTGCTTCATAGTCCTGGGTGGTCCACAGACCACCCCCCCCCTCCCCCAAGCGCTGGGTCCCACCTCAAAGATCTCCTTTCCTGGGAAGCCATTTATTTCTTTGGGCTCTAAAGTCTTATCTCCCTTGTATCCATAGGCCTCACATAGGCCTATGTGTGTGGGGGGGAAGTGTTCCATTTTTGGAGGGCCCCCAGCCCCTCATGCTCATTAACACCTGTGGGAGCCTCCATCTCTGAGTATCTGAAGCAATAGGAACCCTCAGCTGGAAATGGGGTGGGGCTGAGTCAGACCAAGAAGCTACTGCCTGGAGGCTGGGAGTTGCCCTGCTGCTGGGGAGTACTTCCAAGTTGATGCAGTTGTCAGAAATGGGGTGGGCAGCTAAGCCAGCTGGCCCTTGAGCCTTTCTCCCCCAGGCCCTTCCTGCCCTTGACCATGATAGCATCCAGGAGCCAAGCGAAATTAGGAATGTTCAGGTCGGACCCATAGGGTCATAAGGAAAAAGGGTTTTGGGGGACTGGGCAACAAGGGACAAATGGTGGATGGTATGTTAGGGAGGGTGCTCAGAACAGTTAATTTTGTGAGTCCTTTCTCCAGTCTTCCCCTGCTCCCTGTTCCCCATCTTGGACCTCCAGCAGTGCCGGGCATCAACACTCGGGCCCTGGGTTGGTCACCTCCACCTGCAGTTTGTGACTGCCTGCCTTCTCATGCATAGTTGTCTGGAGTTGATCAATAAATCCACTAGGATCGGGGAGGAGGGTGGAAGGAGAACAGAGGTTACTGAGGCAGGCAGGCCAAGGGTAGCAAGGGAGCTCCAGGATTCTAAAGGGTCTTCTAGATATGCTGTGGTTGGGATGTCTCCCTCTGTTCTCCATGACCTGTTGTACCAGGTGGGGGGGATGGGCAAGTTACCTGGGTGAGTGGGCACCATCTTCTGGTTAAAGGGCACGTCCAACATAACATGAATGGCATCCATGACCTAGAGACAGACAGCTCAAGCCTATGGGATTGCTGGGGCAAGCGAGAAGACTGGCACCACTGGATTCCTGGTGGAGAAAGGCCCCAGGCCTGACCTTGAAAGGGGGATGGAGGTGATAAGCCCCAAGCCTAGCAATGTCACCAGTGAGGTGGGGGTAGGAAGAGACAGGAAGTGGAGGAGAGATAGGGCTTTGGTGGGGGCTGAGTCAGGCTGGTCTTAAGGCACTCCTGCCTTTGGAGGGGATGGGGGGGAGGTTGGCCTGGCCAAGAGGGGCTGACGGTCCCACTTTTCTGGTGCTCTCAGTGAAATACTCTCTGCCCTTCTAGGCACAAGACCTATTGAACCCGCCCAGAACACTTTGATCTGAAACAAGACTTGTGATGAAGGAAGCTGACTGGCTAAAACGAGCTGCCTCTCCATCCCCAGAAATGGAGCTGGAGGGGAGGGGGCCAGTGCTCAGGAGTCAGGGTAGAGAGGGATGGGGATAGAGTGATACCTTAGCTGGCCCAGTCAGTAAACATTTGCTGAGCATCTACTATGTGCCAGGTGCTGTGCTGAGCACTGGGAATACAAAAAGGAACTTACGGTCTAATGCAAACAAATATATGCCAAGTGAGCTGTGTATGGGATAAATGGGAAATCAAGAAGGAAGGCACTCGAATAAAAGGGATTGGGCAAAAGCTTCCAGTAAAAGATGACATTTTAGCTGGGACTCGGAAGGAGGTCAGGGAGGTCAGTAGTTGAAGCAGAGGAGGATTTCAGGGCTGAGAGTTGGTCGGAGAGAAGACCCAGAGATGGAGGGGCTTGCTGGTGGAACAGCCAGGAGGCCAGGGTCACTTTAGGGAAGAGAATGTGGTGGCGAGTGAGATGTGAGAAGACTGGAAAGGGAGGAGGGGGCGGGGCACGAAGGGACTTGAACATTGAAGCAAAGCATCTTGTACTTGCTCCTGGAGGCCATAGGGAGCCGCTGGGGTTTATTGAGTGGAAGTGGGGAGTGGTGTCATGATCATAACTACACTTTTCACTTTGGTGGCTGAATGGAGGATGGACTGGAGTGGGGAGAGGCTTGAGGCAGGCAGAGCCCCCAGCAGGCCGTTAGTACGGGTGTGAGATCACGAGGGTGTGCATCAGGGTGAGGGTACCATCAGAGGAGGGAAGGGCAGGACAGGTAGGTGAGAAAATCATCACCATAGCAATGGTAATTAAACTGATGGGCGCTGGTGAGATCCCCCAGTGAAGTTGTACAGAGGGAGAAGAAGAGCAGAAGGCCCAGGACAGAGCCCTCAGGGACACCTGTGGTTAAAGGGTGTGATCTGGAGGAGTGGTCAGAGAGGAAAGAATGGGGAGAGAAGAGGTATCCCAGAAACGTAGAGAGAAGAAAGGATCAAGGAGGAGAGAATGACTGACAGTGTCAGAGGCCAAAGAGAGGTCAAGGAGAATGAGGACTGAAGAGAGACTGATTTGGCAACTAAGATCTGGCTTTAGAGAAAATTGTTTCAATGGAATGACGAAGTGGGAAGCCAGATTGTAAGGAGTTAAGTAGTGAGTGTGGGGAGAGGAAGTGGCACCTGTGGAAGACAGTTGTTTTAAGGCATTTAGTCACAAAAGACAGAAGAGATCTTGATCTCTTCCCATAGAAGGCCAGGTACTGGGTTACAAGTGGAAATAGCAAAACTATACTAGTAGGGAACCTCAACTTTCCCGTCTCAGAGCTAGATAAATCTAACTCTAAAATAAGAAGTTAGTAGATGAATAGGATCTTAGAAAAGTTAGATAGGATAAATCTTTGGAGAAAACTGAATGGGAACAGAAAGGAATATACTTTTTTTCTCAGCAGTACATGGCCCAAAAAAACAAAGAAATGCAGAAATATTAAATGTACCCTTTTCAAACCATAATGCAATAAAAATTACATTCAATAAAGGACTGTGGAAGCATAGATTAAAAATTAATTGGAAACTAAATAGTCCTAAAGAATGAATGGGTCAAAGAACAAATCATAGAAACAGTAATTTCATTAAAAAGAATGACAATAAAACATTCCAAAATTTGTGGGATGAAGTCAAAAGCACTACTTAGGGGAAAAATATATCTCTAGCATATGTCAACAAAAGAGAAAAATCAGATCGATTAACTGGGCATGCAAGTTAAACTTGCATGTGCGCTCTTGAGCGCACACACACACAAAAAAGAATATAAAACCCCCAATTAAAAATCAACCCAAATTGGAAATCCTGCAAATTGAAGATTAATAAAAATTGAAAGTAAGAAAACCATTGAACTAATAAATAAAACTAGGAACTGATTTATTGGGGGGGGGGACAATAAAATAAACCGTTGGTTAATTTAATTTTAAGAAAGCCAAATTACCAGTATCAAAAATGAAAAGGGTGAATACATCACAAATGAAGGTGAAATTAAAGTAATGATTAGGAGTTATTTTTGCCTGGATGTATGCCATTGACAATCAGTGAAATAAATGGATATTTACCAAAAAAAAAAAAAAAATTGCCCAGATTAACAAAAGAGAAAATAGAATGTTTAAATAACCCTATCTTAGACAAGGAAATTGACCTCCCTAAGAAACAATCCCTAGGACCACATGGATTCACGAGAGATTTCTACCAAATGTTTAAGGAACAATGAATCCCAATGCTATATAAACTTTAAAAAAAAAATAGGTAAAGAAGGGGTCCTACCAAATGCCTTTTAAGACAAATATGGTTTTGATACCTAAACTAGGAACAACAGAAAACTAGACACCAGTTTCTTTAATATAGATGCAAAAATTTTAAATAAAACACTAGCGAAGGGGCTACAAGCCCTATATCACAAAGACCATACCCTATGACCAGGTGGGATTTATACCAGGAACGTAGGCCTGGTTCAATGTTAGGAAAACCTTCAGCATAACTGGCCACGCCAATAACAAAAAACAAAATGGAAAAATCATATCATCTCAATAGGTGCAGAAAAAACCTTTGACAAAACACAGCACCTATTCCTACTAAAAACACCAGAGAGCATAGGAATAAATGGAGCTTTCCTTAAAATGATTAGTATCGATCTAAAACCATCAGCAAGTATTATTTGTAATGGGGATAAGTTAGAAGCCTTCCCTGTAAGATTAGCAGTGAAGTAAAGATGGCCATTATTGACAGCATTATTCAATATCGTACTAGAAATGCTCACTATAGCAGTAAGATGAGAAAAAGACATTGAAGGAATCAAAATAAAAACTTTCACTCTTTGCAGATGATAGGATGGTATACTTGGAGAATCGACTGAAAAACCGAAACAATGAACAGCAAAGTTGCAAGATATAAAATAAACCCAAATAAATCATCAGCATCTCTTTCTAATTTTTTGGTGAGGCAACTGGGGTTAAATGACTTGCCCAGAGTCTACGTGAATGTTACATGTCTGAGGCTGATTTGACCTCAGGTCCTCCTGACTCTAGGGCCGGTGCTGTATCCACCGCACCACCTAGCTGCCCTCTGTCATTAGCATTTCTATGTATCACCAACAAAGTGTAGCAGGAAGAGATAGAGAAATTCCATTTAAAATAATTGTTGACAATGTGAAATATTTAGGAGTCAACCTACCATGGGATTACATGAACATAATTACAAAACATTAAACATGAATACAGGTCTAAACAACTGGAGAGACATTAATTGCTCATGGGTAGGCTGAGCCAATATAATAAAAATGACAATTCTACCAAAGTTAATTTACTTAAACTACCATAGAATTATTTTATGGAGCCAGAAAAAAAATAACAATTTATCCGAAAGAACAGAAGGTCAAGAATACCAAGGGAATTAATGGAAAAAAACAAACGAACAAACCTGTGAAGGAAAGTAGCCTAACCATACCAAATCTTAAACTATATTACAAAGTGGTAATCATCAGAGCAATCTGGTATTGGCTAAGAAATAGAGTGATGGATTAGCGGAATAGGTTAGGTACACAGTACACTATAGTAATCTTGTGTTTGATAAACCCAAAGATCCAAGCTTTTGGGGTAAAAACTCAACATCTGACAAAAGTTGCTGGGAAAACTGGAAAGCAGTTTGGAAGAAACTAGGTATAGATCAATATCTCACAATGTATACCCAGATGAAGTAAAAATGCATACAGGATTCAGATATAAAGGGTGATCTAAGTAAATTAGGGGAATGTGGAATATTTTACCTGTCAGATTTCTGGATGAGGGAAGAGTTTATGACCAAAGAAGAGATAGGATCACAGGAAGTAAAATGGATGATTTGGTTACATGAAATTAAAAAGCTTTTGCACAAACACAACTAATGCAGCCAGGATTAGAAGGAAAACAGAAAACTGGGAAGTAAAAAATTTTACCGCAAGTTTCTCTGACAAAGGCTATATAGGGAAACTAAACCAAATTTATAAGAATACAAGCCATTCCCCAATTAATAAATGGTCAGAGGGTATGAACAGGCAGTTTTCAGAAGAAGAAATCAAAGTTATCTATGGTCATATGAGAAAACATTCTAAATCACTACTGATTAGAGAAATGCAAATTAAAACAACTCTGAAATACCATCTCATACTTATCAGATTGGCTAACATGATAGAAAAGGAAAATGACAAATGTAGGGGATGTGGAAAAATTGGGACAACTCGCATTGTTGGTGGAGTTGTGAACTAGTCCAACCATTCTAGAGAACAATTTGAAATTATGCCCAAAGGGCTATAAAAATGTGTATGCCCTTTGAGCCAGCAAAAGCTCTGCCAGGTCTCTAACCCAAAGAGATCAAAGAAAGGAAAATGACCTATTTGTACAAAAAAATATTGACAGCAGCTCTTTCTGTGGTGGCAAAGAATTGGAAATTGAGTGAGTGCCTATCAACTGGGGAATGACTGGACAAGTTGTGGTGTATGATTGTGATGAAATACTACTGTGCTATAAGAAATGACAAGCAGGCTGATCTCAGAAAAACCTCCAGACTTCTTAATGTGAACTCATGGAAAGTGAAGTGATCTCAGGAGAAGGATCAGCGACATGGTATGATGATCAGCTATGACAGACGAGGCTACTCTGATCAATACACTGATCCGAGACAATTCCAAAGGACCTGTGAATGCAGATTGAAACATTTTTTTTTTTTTAAATTTAATTTTTATTTTTCCTGGGTTTGGTTTGGTTTTGTTTTTTTGGTCTGTGTTTTCTTTTGAAATATGGCTAATATGGAAATATTTTGCATGACCACACTGGATAATTGAAATCAAATTGCTTGCCTTCTCAAGGCAGGGGGAAGAATGGGGAGGGAGAGAATTTGGAACTCAAAATTTTTTCAAATGAATGTTAAAATTTCTTTACATGTAATTGGGAAATATTTCATGAAATAAAAATATATTGGGGGAACAGAAGGGGAAAAAAAGAAAATTTAATTGAAACAAAAGAAGCCAGGCACTTTTCTTGCTCTTCTGGAGCCCTTTGACCGAGGTCCGGAGGGAGGAACTGTTACTCAGAAGCCTTGTTGTGTCTGCTGAGGTAGCAGCCCTTTCTCACATAGGTCTGGTTTCCAGAGGCCCTGGAGCCACACTTTGTACTTGTATTTGGGTTGTAGCTTCTTTCCCTCCGGGCCCTAAGTTGTATCTGGCGGTCAATCAACATTTATTTAGTGCCTACTGTGTGCCAGTACACCGTGGAGGAAAAGGCCTCTGAGGGGCAGCTAGGTGATAGAGTGGAGAGAGCACCGGCCCTGAAGTCAGGAGGACGTGAGTTCAAATCCGACCTCAGACCAAACACTTGACACTTACTAGTTGTGTGACCCTAGGCAAGTCACTGAACCCCAATTGCCTGGAAAAAAAAAAAAAAAAAGGAAAAGGCCTCTGCCCTAATCTTCCAGACACTGCGAAGAAGCAGCCTTTAGCCAACAAGGCCTCAGTTTCTCATTTTATTGGTAAGAGTAGAGGACTGGAAGGAACAACCCGCAGCATCTGGGCCTTAATGACATGTAAGTCTAGGGCTCTAGATCTGCAGATGGAAGAAAGCTTCAAAGTCATCTACTCCAGCCCCCCCCCCCACCTCAGATCCCCAGAGATGAAGTGAATGGCCCAGGGTCACATATGTAGTAATGGGCAGTCAGTTGGAACCCAGGTCTCTGATTCCAAAGGCAACAAGTAGCCTGTCCCCTAATTGCGCTTCTAGCTCACACAGAAAGGGAATTGGGGGCATCAAAGGGGAGCGCTTTGACCGCCCTGGCTATTTAGCTCGCACTCCCTCTCTGCATCCCCATCCCCCATCCCCGATTGCCCACGCTCATCCCGCAGCCCCATCTTCCATCCTCCATTGAGCATCCCTGATACACCACCCCATCAAACCAGTAGCGCCCCCTCGGCGGGAGAAGCTGGAGACTGAGCTCCCAGCCCTCAGATCGGGAGCATGCGCATTCGGCCGCCTCAGCCCCGGGCCCCGCCCACCACCTCTCCAACCTTAGTGCCCGCCCCCGGGTGGGCGGGCTTCAGCTCCCCTAGCTCCTCCTCCCGCTTCCCCGCGGCTCCCGGAGTTGGCCAATCAGAGAACGCCAAGGCGGTAGAGACGAAGGACCCGGCCCAGCCAGCCTCCTTCCAGGGCATCCCTACATCCCTGCATCCCAGCATCCACCGCATCCCGGCATCCTCCCTCCCTGGGTCCCTGCATCCCTCCCATCCCAGCATCCCCAGCTCCCCAAATCCCAGCCCACCTCCTCTTTCCCGGGTCCCCTGCGGGGCTTGACTCCAGGGGTAGCCAAGGCCATCGTCCCCGTCGGAAGCTGGCAGCTGGCTCCTGGGGTGGAGCCCCAGCCCCAGTTCAGACCCTTCACTACGTGGGGAGCCAAGGGTTCGGCCTTGTTTGCTACTAACCACACTCCCTAAACAAGCAGACCTGCCTCCAGCCTGGCCCTCACAGCCATCTCCTGGGGAGAAGGGGCCAGCCATCCCCACCACCTGCCACCCACAGGGCAGGCAAGCCCCTGAGGGAGAGAGCAGGCAGCATGTGCCAGACCACCACCAGCTCCCCTCAGACCAGATAGCCCAGGCCCCTGAGCCCAAAGGCCTTGGGACCAGCCAGGCTTCCAGCCCCGGGCCCTCAGCCATCCTCCTGGCAAGCAAACCCTGGGGACGGACTGCTCCCGTGGGGGCTCCGGCCGCAGCTCCCAAGGCCTCAGAAAGGAGAAGTCCTGGGCACGGCGGTCCGGTGCCTCAACAGCAGAGCCTGTTGCCGTTCTATGGGTGACAGAGAAGAGGCCGGAGCACCTGCTTGGGCGCGCCACCCTAAGGACCCTGGGACCTTGCCTTCTGTCGGACTCCTTCCCCAAGTGTGGCCTCCCCCCTTAGAATGGGGGCTCCTCAAGGGCAGGGACCGTCTGACTCTTCTGTTGGTATCCACGGGGCTGGGCACACAGCAGGTGCTTAATAAATGCTTTATTCATTCATTCATTCAACTAACTGTGAAAGTTTGAGCAAACATCTTGATCTCCTCTCTGGACCTCAGTCTCCTCCTCCCCAAGGCTTCCTCCTACTCAGACATTCTCTGAATGCAGGGATATGAATGGAATCTTGGGAGAGATTTTAGGCCAGACCCCCAGGTCTTCTGAGCACATCTCAGGACATTCCTGCCCCTGGAGTGTCCAAGACTGTAGCCCCACCCCCCCCCCCCCCAAGTCCCTGGAAAGAAAACAAACAAGGCTGAGAGATTTTATTTACTTCAGTATCTTGGTTTACAAAAAAAAAAAAAACAGGCAGAAAAATGCAGGCCCTTCCAAAAGGGCGGCTGCCTGACCGAGGGCCCTCCCTTCAGGCCCAGTGATAGCTCCCATCCCATCCCTCCCATTGTAGCTACCTCCATATTCCTCCTCCCATCAGGCCCGGCCAGAAGGGCCCTGACTCCCTGCCTCCTCCAGCCCTGGAGCACAGTGTCTTCACACTGGTCCAGGGTGGGACCAGTCTTGGCTTGGTCCAAAGGCCTGAAGCCCAGCTGCCTTCCTAGTCCCCATTCCCCTAGACTGCCTGCCTGTTTGCTCCTCAGGCCCCCACTCGGGGAAGATGAGAGGAGCTGCAGGTAATGTCAGGCAAGGGTGGAGAACAAGGAGCTGAGAATTGGGGGAGGCCAAGGGGAGTGGGCGGAGCTGGCCACATACAGGGCCTCTGGAGCCAATGTGCTTCCCAGCTGGGAGCGGGGAGACCAAGGGGCAAATCCCCTACGTGAAAACTCATGGATGGGGCTGAGCCCAGCAACTCTCTGGGCCTCAGCATCTCATCCAGGACCGAAAGGGTCTCCCAGCTGCCACAGGATCAAATGTTGACCCTTTCCCCTTGGCATTAAAGTCCCCCCCCCCCCCCCAATTTCTCTCTGGGGCCTTAGCCAGTCCCTATTACATACCCCCAGCTCTCCAGGCCCTCTCAGACTCCTCTCCCATCCACACACAAGACCTCCTCCGGGAAACCTTCCCTAGACCCAGCTCACCTCTCCAACTGAATTCCCCCTCCGAGTGTCTCCCCTCCTCCTAGCCCACCCCTTCCTCTCTAACATCCTGCAGGTGGCAGCTCCTTGAGAGAGAGGTGGAGCTATCTTTCTTAGAAAGAGAGGGCTGCACAGGCTGGAGTCAACTCTCTGATGCAGGGGAATCCCTGACCATCGACACCCATGTGAGCCTTTGTTGGCTTCCAGGGGTCATGTGAGAGAGGAGGTCCACTATGGGGCACCTCCAGAGAGGTATGTTCTTAGGGAAGGGAGGAGGGTCCCTGAGACACACTGAGCCAGGTCAGTGAAGAAGGAGGGAGGATTGAGAGGAGGATGGAAGGAGGTCCCAACAGGGAGAGGAAAAAGGTGATACAACATCCACAAGGGTTCTGGGACCACGGACACCCATGTAACGGACCATCTATCACCTTGGAAAAAAGGACGGAGCTGGCCAGCTTGCAAAAAGTAAGGCTGAGGATGGAAAGCAGTCCTCAGCGGGGACGAGCTGGGGTCTAAAGACCACTGAGGCTCCCAGAGGGACCCTGGAGAACCAGGGAGCTGAGTCCCCTACCATGACAGCAGGAGAGTCGCCTAGCCTGTCCCCAAGGAGGCGACTGGAGGGGGCCTGGTGGCGGAGGGTGGTGCTGGTCCTGAGCCACCCCCATGCCCCAAAAGGGGGCAAATTGAAATTCCCAGTGGGAACAGAATGTGGGAAGAGACATGATGGAGCCTAATGACCATCCTTGGCCTCCTGGGCCTGGCTCTCAGGCCTGAGGCGGGGGCTTGGGGCAGGGGCGCCGCTGGATGGGGCTCTAGCATTGGAGGGAGTGTCACCCTCCCTTTGCCCACTTGGGGGGGACGTTCATTACTAAGTCAGTGTTACTGGGTTGGGGAAGGGAGCTTATGTAGTACATAACAATATCTCTCTCTGGAAACAGCAAATCCAAGAGAGAGGAATTAATGTAAATGAAAACCCAGCACATTCACAACTGATAGAAAACCCCGGTTTTTTTGTTTCTAGTTTTTTAAAAAAGAAAAAAACAATCTGGTGGGTGTGTGTGCGCGCGCGCGCGTGTGTGTGTATGTATGTGTATATGTGTGTGTATGTCCCTACTCCCCTAGAAGCTGCTGGGGACAGGGATAGGTCACAGGGGACCCCCCTCCCCTCATCCACATACCACCGGTAACAGTGGAGTGCCATTTGATGGAGCACAGAGAATCAGGGACCTACTCCAGGATCCCCACCATGCCCTCAGCACTAATTCTCATCTGCCATTTGGGGTCTTCTTCTCCTCACTCAGCCTCTTCTCCCTTTTCCTCGTCCTCCCTCTCCTCTCCTCCTCCCTATATCTATCAGTCTGTTTTCACATGACACAATAAGGCTCCCGAGGGGCCTGGGGGCCTCCAGCCCCCCAGCAAGGGGCATGAGTCCTCAGGCACTTCTTGAGGTCCTTGTTGAGGAGGAAGCAGACAATGGGGTTGACCCCAGCCTGTGTAAAGCTCATCCACACAGCAGTGGCTAGGTATCGGTGAGGCACGGCACAGGCCTTCACAAAAACCCGCCAATAGCAGGCCACGATATAAGGAGACCAGAGCAGTAGGAACAGCAGAGTGATGGCATAAAACATGCGGCCTAGCTCCTTTTCCCCCCGGAACTCCTCCATGCCTAGGAGGCGCCGGCTGGCTGCGTGGCCCCCTACCCCTCCAGTTGCCTGCCGGATGCCCAGCAGGGTAGGAGGCAGGGGGCCTCGGCCAAAGCCAGCTATCCAGTTTGCTGCGGCCTGGCCGGTGGCGCCAGGCCCATGAAACGTCCAGTTCTGACTGACCGCTGGGACAGTCTGTACAGGGCGCATCTTGCGGTGGCGGTACTCGAAGAGAAGCAGCTTTCCGTACACGGCATGGGTGGCGGCCATGAGGGCAGCCAGCATGAGCATGAAACCCAGTGTGTCGTTGGCCTTGAAGTAGCGGTGTTCAAAGATGCATTGGTCTTCCTCGCGGATGAACTTGTAGGTGCCCACATCAAAAACAGGGGGAAAGGCCATGGCCACAGAAAGGGTCCACGCCATGCAAATGACCGCCGCACTGGTCCAGAGGGTCATGCGCTTGGCATAGAAGCGGTGATGAGCCACAGCCATGTAGCGGGTGACGCTGATGCAGAAGAGCATGAAGGCGGCATGAAAGCAGAAGAGCACCGCCATGAAGGCTACCACCTTGCAGCTGAGCGCGCTGTAGGTCCAGGCGGAGCCGTGCCGGATGGAGGCCAGCACGAAGGGGAAGCAGACCGCAGCCCGCACGCCGTCAGCCAGGCACAGGTCCAGCAGGAAATAGTATGGAGCCTTGTGCAGGGCGCGCTCCCTGAGCACCAGCAGGGAGAGGAGGGCATTGCCCACCAAGCTGACACAGATGATGGCCCCCAAGAGAACCAGCTTGACGGAGGTGGAGGCGGCGGCGGCGGCGGCAGCCGTAGGAGGAGGCAGGGAGGACCCGCTGCCGCTGAGGTCGTCTGGCCCAGTGGCGTTGGGCATCATGCCACTAGGAGGGCTGGCCCAAGGAGGGAGGGGCTGGGGATCAGAGGCTCCTTCGGGCTGCCATGGGCTGGGTAGGATAGGGTCTTCCTGCAGAGAGGACAAGGAGGGACAGAGATAGGGAAGCAGAGGCGGCGTGAGACACCAGGAATAGAGAAAGAAAAGAGGAGCGGGACAGAAAGAGGAGCCGAGATGTGAAAATGCAGAGGGAGGCAGAGAGAGACGGAAACAGAGAGAGGGAGAGAGAGAGGCGGAGGAGAGAAAGACACACACAGAGACAGAGACCCAGAGAGAGAGGGAGGGAAAGAGAGAGAGAGAGAGACAGAAAGACAGAAAGAGGGAGAGACAGAGAGAGACAGA
>NW_020954631.1:447158-449566 GCF_900497805.2 Vombatus ursinus | reverse complement strand
AGAGAGAGACAGAAAGACAGAGAGAAAGAGAGAGGGAGAGACAGAGAGACAGAAAGACAAAGGGAGGCAGAGGGAGAGAGGTGGGGGAGAAAAAGACACAGGGAAAGACACACAGAGGGAGGGAGGGAGAGAGAGAGGGAGGGAGGGAAAGATGGAGGAAGAGAGAGAAAATGAGGGCGGGAAAAGAGAGAGAGAAAGAGACAGAGGAAGGAGAGAGACAGACACACAAATGCACGCACGCACGCACGCACGCACGCACGGGGGCCAGGAGAGGCAGAAGGGAGGCAGAGATACTAGGGTTACTCCATCCTTCCCAGCCCACGCTTCCAGCCCACCTCAGCCCCACCCAAAGTGCCTCCTTCTCCTCCTCCATCTTAAGTATGTGTTCCTGAGCTGCTTTTTGGGCGTGTTTGTGTTGCCATGTCCGTATCTCTCTGGACAGGGTGTGCTGGCCTGATTGTGTGTGTAGGCCTATACTTCTCTGGATTGTATTTTTCTGTTGTGGGTTTGTGAGTTGCAGTGTGTGTCTTTATGCAGTGTGGCTTGTGAGCTTGTGAGGTGAACCTTCTAGAACAGGTTCCCCCCCCATTCAACAATTTGGACCCGAAGAAGCCTTCTTCCTCCTCCTCTCCCTCCCCCTCCCTCCCCCTTCCCCCCTCCCCCGAATCTTGGCCCTTGCCAGGCACACAGACACAGGCTCCCAATTCTAACAGACACAAAAACTAGACCACAGACATACAGATCACACACACTCGTTCACACACACGTGCGCGCGCGCACGCACTTTATACAATGGATTCACAACCTCAGGACACACACACACACACACACACAATACGTGCAAAAGATCTCACAAAGCCAATACCCAGAAACACCCAAGGCCGAGAGATCAGCCTCTTTGTAATCTCTAATGTCTCCGTATATACTCACACCCAATACGGAGACACACTCCGAGGCTCGCAAGCCAACCTGGGTGCGCACAAGCAGCCGGCTAGGTGGTTCCGAAAGGGGGAGGAGCTGGCCTGCCTCTCCCCGCCCCCCATCCTCTGTCTCGGTCTGTCTCTTCTCTCTCCTCTCAATCAGCACCAGTGACTGGCTGCACAGCCCCCCCCCCCCGCCCCCCACTCCCCCCCCAGGAGGTGGTGGCTCCTCCCCCACTCAGTGGAGACAGAGAGAGAATGGGAGGGACACAGAGGCGGAGGGAGAAATGGAGCCAGAGAGGAGCTGAGGCAGGGAGACGGCCAGGCTGGCCACAGCCTGGGGTCCCCTTCAAAACAGCCCTGCGAGGACCCCAGGCTGGCTGGTGCCCATTGTTCAAATTCCTGCCACACACCAATAGACTAAGATAAGCCCCCATCCCCCCCCTCCCGCCCCCAGCTTCTAACTCTGGGCTGGGCACCTCAGTGCCGCCCTCATACTTCTCGGATCACAGACCTGACCAGACACATGCGCCTCTCCTTTAGGCCTGAGGTCAGACAGACAGCAAAAGCTCTGTGTCGAAGAGAGGATCTGGTCTCCTTCCCCACCCCACTTCCTGCCCACCCACAGTCACTGAGAACAGCCAGGGATAATGAGAAAGAAACACAGAATAACACGGGGGCGGGGGTGGGGGTGGGGAAAGGGGAGGAGGCACTGATGACCAACAGTTTCTGCAGGACTCCATTTTGGGGGAGTGGGGGAAAGGTGGGTGGTGAGCCAGAAAGACTGAGGTAGACTAAGAATGGGCAGAGGCAGGGAGAAGGAGAAACAGGCAGACAGAGACATGGTGAAGAGATGGAGACATGAAGGAGGGAGAGAGACTGAAAGATGGCCAGAGAGAGGAAAGGAGAGATGGAAAGAGAAGGAAACAGAAAGCAATAGAGACAAAGAGGGTGCAAGGAGAGAGAGAGAGGGAGAAGGAAATGAAGAGAACAAAGACGCTATGGGGAGACGGAAGGAGGGGAGGATCCAGAGAGATATGGGGAGACAGGGGGAGATACAGACAGATATGGGCACACATGATATACAAAGAAAGACTGTAATGAAGCAAAAAGATAGTGAAAGAAGAAATACATGGTCGGAGGCAAAGGAGACAGATGCAAATAAAGGAAAAGATGGGGTGGGGTAACGTGGGCATACAAGAGGGAGACAAAAGGGGGGGAGTCAGACTGAGGGAGAGGCAGAAGGAAGCAGGGAGACAGAGGCCAGAGCCAGACTAAGATCCAGAGCAGAAGACAAAGCAAGGAAGCCAAAAAATATACGAGAGAGACAGAGATAGGGAGACAGAGACAGAGATAGGGGGACAGAGACAGAGATAGGGGCACAGAGACAGAGATAGGGGCACAGAGACAGAGATAGGGGGACAGAGAATCCCGAAGGAAACCACGACAAAGGGGAAGGTGAAAGAATGGAGGGGGGAGTTGGGGGGG
>NW_020954631.1:413487-440655 GCF_900497805.2 Vombatus ursinus | reverse complement strand
AAATAAATCAACAAATTTTTTTGTGTATGTTTCATCTCTTTCAGGAATTCTAGTTGAACTTGTGCCCAAGCTGTATTTCTTTCTTTCTTTTGAGGTTTTGCTTGTAGGTGTTTTGGAGTCATTCTCTTCTTCTGGGTTTGTGTCTTGAGCATCTCTGTCACCATTATACCTCTGTATGGTGAGATTTTTGTTTGTTTATTCTTCTAGTTTACTTTTTTTTTTTTTTTTTTTGCTTTTTGGTGAGGCAATCGGGGGTAAGTGACTTGCCCAGGGTCACACAGCTAGCGTCAAGTGTCTGAGGCCACATTTGAATTCAGGTCCTCCTGACTACAAGGCTGGAGCTCTATCTACTGTGCCACCTAGCTGCCCCTCTAGCTTACTTCTTGACTTTGTGTTAGGGTTGGTCTCTGTGAACTTCCGGAGAGAATGTCGGAACTGGGTTTGTGATCTCTTGGATACTCTTGATTTCTTGGTGCAGTGAGTTGTGATATTTCAGGATTTCAAGGACAGCTCAGGCTAGAGACCCGAAAGCTTTCAGTGCTCCCAAAGTAGTCTGATCAGAGCAAATCTAATTGCTTCCCTCCTGGTTTGACTTCTGCAAGTTCCTGACCTGCATTTGGGTCTGTGTAACACTCTTGCAGGCTTGTTCCTGATTGGAAGTTCCAGTAGACTGCTACTGGACTCAGCCACTATCAGCCAGCTGGAAAGCTCTGTAGGTTCCCAATGACAGAACTACATACAGGGTCTCCTTTGGTCTAGAATTCCTGCCCTGATTCTTCAGGCTTCAGACTTGGCTGAAAATGAGATTCAACTTCACTCCTACGGTCAAAGCCACACAGCTACTATTTGTTTCTGAACTTGCTCCTAGCTCAACACACAGCCTATATAGACCACAATAGCTCCTCACCCTGGAATGCTACCTTTACACACTGGTCCTCTGGAATCATCATATATGACTGTGTTGATCAGAGTTCTCCAGTTTTTCCATAGTTGTTTGTTTTGATAATGTTCTTTTTATATAAATTGTTCTCCTAGTTCTGCTCACTTCACTCTGCATTGGTTCGGAAGAGCCCTCTCAGGTTTGTCTGAAATCCTCCCCTTTGTTGTTTCTTATAGCACAATAATATTCCACTATATTCACGTATCACACCTTGCTCAGCCACTCCCCAGTTGATGGACACTACTTTAATTTCCAGTTCTTTGCCACCACAAAAATAGCTGCTACGAACTTTTCATTCTTTCTTTGACCTCTTTGGAGGATAAGCCACGTAGTGCTATCTCTGGGTCAAAGCTTATGTACCACATAGTGACTTTGGGGGCAGAGTTCCAAATTGCTTTCTAGAATGATTGGACCAACCCATGGCTCCGCCAGTTTTCCTGCAGCTCTTTCAATATTTGCTATGTAACCCAGGCTTGTCTACCATGGAGGCCTCTGGACAAAGATCTCCGAAGACCCCTTAAGGGCTTCTCTATGTCAATCAAACTGGACATGCCCAGAAAAGCCTGGGTTACAGCCATTTTCTATTTTTGTCAATTTTGTCAATGTGATGGGTGTGAACCTCAGAGTAGTTTTAGTTTTTATTTCTCCAATTATCAGTGATTTGGCTATAGATGGCTTGGATTTCTTCCTTTGTCTTTGAGGGACCTCATAGATATTTTAATTGGAATTTCTGTTCCTATTTCTTCCTGCTAGGTTTTTTTGGTCCAGGAATGCTTATCATTTATATGTATTTATTTTGTATCCTACAGCTCTGCTGAAGTTATGAGTTGTTCCAACTAATTTTTAGTTGACTCTCTAGGGTTCTCTAAGCACCCCATCACATCAGTTGGAAAACTTATCATTTTCTTTTGTCTTCACCTCTGCTTATTCCCTTAATTTCTTTTTCAGCCTTACGTTTTTTTTGGCTAGGCAATGGGGTTAAGTGACTTCACCCAGGGTCACACAGCTAGTGCATGAGGCCGGATTTGAACTCATCCTCCTGACTCCAGGACCAGTGCTCTATCCACTGTGCCACCTACCTAGCCCTTCAGTCTCACTTCTATAGCACTGGCGGCAATAGGCAGCCTTACTTTACCCCTGATCTTACTGGAAACTCTGCTAGTTTATCACCATTATATATAATGTTGGCTCTTGGTTTTAGATACATACTACTTATCACATTAAGGAAAGGTCCATTTATTTCTAGCTTTCCTATGTTTGTTTCAGCATTTTTTTTTAAAATTTGAGTTCCAAATTCTCTCCCTCCCTCTAGCCCTTTCCCTACCCGTTGTAAACAATATATCAATCTTTCAAAATAGTGTTTCCTATTATAAAAAATTGAAATGGGTGTTGTATTTGGTCAAAGCTTTTTCTGTATCTATTGATAAAATCATATGATTTTTGTCATTATTGTTATGACTATGGTCAATTCTGTTGATAGTTTTCCTAATATTGAACCAAGCTACCATTCCTGGTTACTCCAACCCTGGCATAGCGTTATCAGTCTTTGACATATGTTGCCATAGCATCTTGGCTAATATTTTAAAATTTTGTATCAATGTTCATTAGGGTTACCGATCTGTAATTTTTTATCTGATATTTGTATCATAAAGGGAATTTAGTAGGATCCCTTCTCCTACTTTTGTACTTTGTATACTATTGGAATTAATTGTTCTTTGAATGTTTGATAGATTTTGCTTGTAAATTCATCTGTTCCCAAAGTTTTTCCTTTGGAAGTTCATTTATGGCTTAATTTTATTTTATTTTGCTTAGGCTGGATTGTTCAATTTTTTTTCTGTTTGTCTTGTTAATCTGGGCATCTTATATTTTTGTAAATATTCATGCACTTATGCTGTCTTAGTGGTATAAATTTGGAAAAAATAGTTTCTAATAGTTTTCCTTCTTCATTTGTTGTCAATTCTTTTTTCATTTTTGATATTGGTAGTTTAGTTTTCCACTTTATTTTTAAAAATAAAATTAGTTAACAGTTTACCTATTTGATTGTCCTTCCTCCCCCCAAAAGACTCAGCTCCTAGTTTTATTTACCAATTAAATTTTTTTTTTTAACTTTCAGTTTTGTTCATCTCCTCTTTGATTTTCAGGATTTCTACTTTGGTGTTTAATTGAGGATTCTCAATTTGTTACTTTTTTCTGGTTTGTTTTGGTTTCGTGCCCAATTGTTCTGCTCTTTCTCTCTTTTGTTGATGAAAGTGCTTAGAGATAGAACTTTCCCCCTAAGGACTGAATTGGCTGCATTCCCCAAAGGTTAGGTTGCCTCATTGTCATTCTCATTTCTGTGATTTGCTGTTTGACCCACCAACTATTTACCATTAATTAATTTCTAGTTTCTTCAGTGGCTCTTGATTGAATACAATTTTATTGCATTGTGGTCATTAAAGGTTGTGTTTAGTGGTTCTCCTTTTCTGCATTTGTCTATGTATAGGGTTCTTCGTGCTCTAATAAATGCATAATTTTTGTAAAGGCCCCTAACACATTTGAGAACTAAGTCTGGGTGACCTCTTGTGCAGCTCTGGGGTTGGAAGAAGTTTCTCATTGGATTTCTTGATGTGAACTTCAGGGTTGGGTGGCCTGTTACCTTCCTGTTCAGGTGACCATATTGGCTGGAAGTCAGTACATGCTTCTCTCCCCGCCCCCCAACCCAAATCAGTGCTCCATAACACAAACCTGATTTTATCCCTGAACTTTTCAGTGATTCAGTATTGCCCCAAGGATCCTTAGCCTTGGTGCCACTTTAACCCTAACCCTAACCCTTCTTACCTTTTTGGCTAGCTGTTTCCAGGAAGAAATATTCCATCTCCCACCTCCATACCTTTGCCAAGCTCCACCCCCTCCCCCATTAATTTCCAATCTCTTAAAAATCCTTAAGTTCTTTCCAGCTCAGCGACTCTCTCCACCTGTGTTCTTTCCTATTATTCTGTTTCTGTCTCGCCTTTACATGTACTTTGTAGTCTTTCTTTCTTTTTCCCTCTATTATTTTGTATTTAACACAAGTGGTACCCCATGTGGGAGGGAGGGGCTCCTGCACGTGCGGGCACTTGTGTGCGAGCAGGCTCCCTAGGTTTACAGTTTACAAATTCCTTTCAAGTTGGACAAGTTTTCTATGGCTTACAAAGTCCTCTAACGTTTACAAAGGCTTTCAGAGTTTCAAAAGCACCCTTTACAAAGCCACTGCAGGGCAGGGCGGGGTGGGCCACCTCATCCTAGGGGAAGCTCTCCTTCCTCACATCTTGCTGAATCCTTTAGTGCCTTCAAAGCTCACCTCAGGTGGTGCCTCCTGCACTTTACCGAAGAGGAGCATGTGTTAGTGATGGGGAGGTAAGAGACTCAGGCCTATTCTCATACCTTTTCTCCACCTCTCATCAGTCTTTGCTCACTTTGCTTTGAGCTGAGCTGGAATTTATCAGGTAGGCAGGCTCTCTTACTGCTAACTCTCCGCATCTAGGATTTCAAATGACAAGCTGAGATTTCCAATCTGAATGCAGTGAGGTGAGCACATGCATGACCCCAGCACACTACGGCCCTGGCTCTGTCTGACCAATGCAAATGTTCTGGTGAAGGGGATAGCTCCTCCCTCCCTCCCTCCCTTTTGCTGCCACTTCTTATACTGGGCCCTCCAGCTCGAACTCACCAGGTCTAAAGCTGGAAAATCCCTGCCACCTGCTGGGGCTATCTTCGGGCTGGTGTTGGCAGATTACATCACACTGAGCTCACCGGAAGTGCAGAGGCTAACTCATCTATTCCTAGGATGCTTTACACCTTTTGTGACTGAGTTATCACCTGCTTCCACCTGGCCCCCCCTCCCAAAGAGCCTAGGCCCTTTTCTACCAGAGCCCAGGAATCAGGAGGTGAAGCTCTCCTCTGTGTCACTGTGGACAAGTCCCCTCTCCTCCAGTCAACCTCCATCCCGTGAGTGGCCTCAATGATTTAAGTCTATGGCTAGGTGAGACCGCAGCACAGGAGGGGCCCAATGGATTCTGGGGTGGCACAAGGCCCAGCCTTCCAAGTTCCACCACTGACTATACTTGGAAGCCAATGAGTAGAGAAAAAGCAAAGTTCTTGATGAAGATTAGGAAGAGAAATTTGAGAGATTAGAGATCTGAATGCATCCCCTTGTCAAGGGAATCCTGCCCAGCCTTGCCTTGCTTTGCGAGTTGGCCAAGATGCAGTGGACAGAGTGCCACTGGGCCTGGGGTCAGGAAGACTCATCTACCCAAGTTCAAATCCGGCCTCAGACACTTACTAGCTGTGTGACCCTGGGCAAGTCACTTCACCCTGTTTGCCTCAGTTTCCTCATCTGTAGCTGGAGAAGGAAATGGCAAACCACTCCAGTATCTTTGCCAAGAAGCCCCAAATGGGGTCACAAAGAGTCAGAGATGACTGAAATGACTGAACAAATACATGTGAAGTCATGCAAAATGATGTTATTCTCTAACATCCATTCTCAATATTTCCATCACAGTTTCTAGGTGGCTTGGCTTCTGCCCATTTCCCAAATGGGACAAGGCAGCTCCTGGCCCTCCTAAACAAATGGGATGGGGGAGTGGGAATGTTGCAGCCAAACTAATACACAGCCATGAGTAAGGAGCTGAGATTTGGGAATTTATTTGGATACAGTCACAGTGCTGAGGATGCCCAGGCGGCTGAAGGTCAGGGTGCTCTAAGATTGGAACGCTTCTATTTTCCACGGCTCATGGTCTCTGAAACTCATCCATATGGACCCAAAGGAATGTACAAATTTACTGCTACTCTTCCTGTATCTAGTTCAGAAAGTGCTGAAGGAAGCATACAGGCACAAGGACCAGATTTCCTGATCTCATCCCCACTCTGAGGCCAGAAATAAATTGAGTAGCAGCAAGCAACATGTCCATCTCAGGCACAGAAGGGATTGTGGCTCCTAGGAAGCGCCCACAAAAGCCTGAGGAACTCCCCAGATCTATAGGTTCCTATCTAGAGCTCTTCAGACGGACACACAGACATGGCCAGACGTGGACACAAACAGACACAGACAGGGAAACAGACACATTCAGACACAGATGATAAAGATGAATAGACAAGGACACAGAGATATGGAAGGGCAGATGAGGATGGACATACAGGCAAGGACACAGACAGGGACATGGACGTACAGATAGGGATGAACAGACAGGGAAACAGAGACAGGGACAGACGGACATGGGCAGAGGCTGGGATGGACTTACACAGAGAAAAACAGGGAAGTGGAACATATTAAACACTCAAGGGATCTTCAATCTGATAAACACTTTTTAACCTACTACTGTGCGCATGGTACCATACCGTGGATGAAAAAACAGGCTGACACAGGTCCTGTTCTTACGGGGCTAACAGCTGAACGAGGAGGGAGGGGGGAGGAGAGTGAGAGAGCGGGAGAGACAGAGAGAGAGTGCAGGCGCAGAACAAGATCCAAGGCTGGAGAGTACACACATTTGGCTTGACCTCAGAGTGCATGGAGGGAAGCAGCATAAGAAGAGGCTGAATAGGCCAAAGGGAAGCAGCTTGTGAAGGCCTCCAATGCAGGAAGCAGTAGGTTTATTTGGCGTGGTCAGCAGTGGGGAACAGGGCTAGTTTCTAGAAGGCTGAGAAGCAAGTAACCTTCTGTAGGCTGTGGCACAGGAAAAGCCTTGGGCACATCTCACCGAGGGTTCCTTGTGGCAGCAGGGTATAGGATGGAATCTCTCACATGACGATGAGTAGCTAGGTGGCCCTGCAGTGGGCCTGGAGTCAGGAACAATCATCTTCCCAAGTCCAAATCTGGCTGTGTGACCCTGGGCAAGTCACTTCACCCTGTGTGCTTCAGTTTTCTCATCTATAAAACGAGCTGGATAAGGAAATGGCAAATCACTCCAGTATCTTTGCCCCACAAGAAAACCCCACATGGGGTCATGAAGGACACTACTGAGATGATGGAACAACTCGGAACAGGTATGAACTCCGTGAAACTGGGGTGATAACATCCTTGATACTTGCTCCTTGAAAAGCTCAGCCTACGGAAGGGGTGCCACCATCATTATAACCCTTCTGAGCACTGAACTCGCCATTGTCCCCAGGTTAGCCTGTCTAGAGCTTGTTTGTACATTGCTGTTTGCCTGTTGTCTCCCCCGCTAAACTGGGAGCCCCTTGAGGGCAGGAGCTGGCTTTTTGCCTTTCTCTGTATCCCTGGCACTTGGCATGGTGTCTGGAATATAGCAGGCACTCAATATAGTAGTGCACTGGCTTGAGGGATAATCATTATAATCAGGTGAATAGGCAACAACTTCTGGGAGGGAGGCTGAGGAAGAGATTGAAACCTATAACTGAGTCCCAGACTTCCTATCAAAACAAGAGAGGGATTAGAGATCCTGAGGTGGCCACCAAGTGCAACCCCCCCCATCTGACAGGGGAGGAGGTGCAGGGCTTCTGTGGAGGGACTTTGGGGGGTCTGGGAACTAGGGTGGGGAAAAAGACGACCTCTTTCTTTTCAATCCCTTCCAACAAAGTCAGCACCTCCTTCCATTTTGAAAAAACCAGCCACGTTCCAGAGTGGGAGTCCCTGCCTCCAAACAGCCACTCTTCCTCACACTCCAAACCCCAAATGCTGAACTCAGTTAAGCTCTTTCATCCTGAAGCCCTATGATCTGGAGGGTCCCTCCAGTGCTTTGGGGCAGCTAGAGTCCCATTGGACCCTTTGAGACATAGAGAGGAAATCCACTTCCCAAGTCACTTGGCTTCCTGGGCTCCATTCCAGGCACCTCACTCCCAAACTGAGCCTACAAAGCATCCCGTTTCTGAAAAATAAGTAAAGCAGAATTCGTCCCTTAAGACTATTCAAGTGCTCATCCCAAGCTGAGGTCGCTCTGGCCAACTTTCATGGAATTGAGAAGGTCGCTGAGGTTTGGCCTCAACGAGAAGAGGTGCGCTCTTCCTTCTGTGGGATGACAACGAGGTGGGGATGTTGGAGAGGAAATTCTTCATCAGGTCAAGGTAGGGGTCTGCTTCATTCTCCCCAATTTGCCCCAATTTCACCTGGGCTCTTTTTGTGCTCACACAAGCACACCGTTGGTGGAGTTGGCTGCAAGCAATCACCCACGAGGGTCTTTAAGCCATGGCCTAAGCCTGGAACCTGGTCCCTGAGCTCATGGCTGCAAGTGCTAATGTAAGTGGGACTCCTTCCCCATGCCCAGAAAGAAAACACTTCCAAGTTCAACTCGCCCTGAAAAGCTGTCATCCAAACTATCACAGAGATGGGGAGAACTCCACAAACTCACTGCAAAAAGCTTCTGCTGGTTTCTTTGGAAGTTGTTTAGTAAGGAACATAGCAAACAGTAACTGATGCTTTTCTCTGCTTCATCCCCACCCACTGTATGATTCCACATACACGTGTGTATTGTGCATGTACATATGGGTATCCATGTAGATCTACGTAAACGTGTATCTGTGTGTCTGGGCCTGGGTGTCTAAGAGCTTTCCTCATTTCTTCCACTAACCTCCCACAGAGCACAGCCTCCAGGGTTTTTGTAATTATTATTGCTAGGCCTCCCCCGCCCCCCCCCCCCCCCCCCTCACACACATGGCATCTAAGAGAACCAGGCCAGAGAGAGATAAAAGGCCAAACCCACGAAGGCCATGCAGGCATTCCACACAATGGGCAGGAAAACCAGCAGACCCAGCACACACAGAGACTGGCTGAGAGCCTTCTGGAGCTGACCTGGGAACTCCCAGAGGCCTCCCCCTTGGGCAATGCCAGAAGGCTTTTGCACTGGGTTGCTATTGGGCAAGAGATCACTTCTTTCCTGGAAGCAGGAAGAGAGCCCTTCAGCCTTGATGGCACTGATCTGGTCACATTCTTTGTCTGTATCCGCTGGCTTCTTTTCAGGGGCTGCCCAGGACCATGAACTGCCAGACCTCAGGATTTCCTCTTCTTCTGGGTCCTGACTGAGCCCATCCTTGACCAAGACGAACCCTGGATGCTGTCCTGCCAGCCACATGCCAGTAACAATGCCAGGAGGGGATTCCTTCAGTGTGTCTCCTTCCCCAGACTCCTCCTCCTCCTCCTCCTCCTCCGCACCAGAAGACACCCCCAGCTCCTCAACCTCGTCACCACCTTCTTTAGCATCTTCAAGGAGCTCCATCACCCCCTGCACATTTTGCATTGCATAGTGCAGGGTGATCTCCTCCGCTAGAGAGCTGTTCAAGGCTCTCTCTGGACCCATCCACTTCAGGAAGAGATCTTGGTCGGGATCAGTTACAGGGATCCCCCCCAAATCCCCATCAGCCACCTCTGCGGCCCTCAAGCGGCTCAGGTGGGTGAGGTAGAGCTGTTCCAACTCCAGGTCCACAGCATCCTCATTCTGGGCCTCATCTGACCTAAACAAGTCTGTGCTCTTTCCAGGGTGGCCCTCAGAAGGCCACTCACCCAGAGGACTTGCCAAGTCCGACACGACCTCTTCCTCAGCCCCCAACAGGGGCACTCCCAGGGCTCCTCCCTGATCTGGCACCAAGCTCAGCACAGAAGGGTGGATTTCGACGGTGGGGGTCTGTGGGTATTCCAGGAACGTCTCAGGCAGGTACAGGTGAGATCCTTTGTTTTCTGGAGAGCTAGCCACCATGACATCTGAGACCTAGGGTCACAGAAGATGAGGAGGAGGGAAGAGGGAAGGAAGTTAGCAGAATAGGGACAGAAATAAGAGAAAGAACAAGGGAAAAAGAAAATCAGAACAAGGTCTACCAAAAATGCCCCATTCCCTTCTAAGGTGCTAGGCCCCACTTCTCCCAAGCACCTCAGCCAATGACCCTGGGGGTCACTCTGGCTCATTTCACTGAGCAAACATTTAGTAACTAGCTACCCTGGGCCTGGCAATACAAATACAAAGAAGACAGTGTATAGGACCTAGAGTCAAGAAGACCCAAATTCCAATCTTGCCTCAGACACTTGCTAGCTGTGTGACCCTATACCTCTCTGGGCTTCAGTTTCCTTCTCTGGAAAGTAGAGATAATAATAAGTGCCTAGCTCGAAAGGTTGGCTATCTGGATTGTGCTTTATGAGCCTCAAAGTGCTATCAAAATGTGAGCTCTTATTAAATGGGACAAAGTGGCATCTGATGGGGCAAAGCACCCCGAGAAAACTGAAGAGACAGAGAGAGATGAGACAGAGAGAGACATAGAGAGACAGAGAGGAGAAGAGGAGGAAGAGGAGGAGGAGGAGGAGGTGGCGGAGAAGAAGAAAAATCAACAGAGAAGAGAAGGAGCCAAGAAGCTGAGATGAAGAGAGAGAGAGTGCCTTCCTTCCAGGCATGAGAATGAGCTCCCCCCAGCCACAGAGGCAGAGCCACCAGAAAGAGAAAGAAAAAATAAGGCTCCCTTGATGAACCGTGCAGGGTCTTGGATTTGTCTTCTTGGCAACAGGAAATTGCTGAAGGTCTGGGGGAGGCCACTGCGAGGCCCACTGACTAAATAGAGACAATCTTGCCAACTTCAGATTTAGTGCAAATGAATTCTCTGGCCCTCCCTATGGCTGATGGGAATCTCTCACCTCAGAAAGGAGTACCTGGCCATGTTTTTGGTTTAAAAAGTTTGAGCTAAATAAGGCAGGCCACCCCAGATCACCCTAACATGTGGCCAACAGGGGACCAAGAAGACCTGGATTTGAATTGCAGTTCTGTGACATAAGGCAAGTCATTTGACTTCTCTAAGCCTCAGTTTCCTCATCTGCAAAATGGGAATAATTATCCTTGTACTACCTATTATATAGGGTTGTTGCAACTTTGCAAATGTTAATCTTCTATAGAAATAGGAGCTGCCCTTTTCTCCTACTTCTTTTTTTTTTCTTTTTTTGGGTTAGGCAATGGGGTTAAGTGACTTGCCCAGGGTCACACAGCTAGTAAGTGTTATGTGTCTGAGGCCAGATTTGAACTCAGGTCCTCCTAAATCCAAGGTCAGTCCTCTATCCACTGCGCCACCTAGCTGCCCCATTTTCTCCTACTTCTATTACAATGGTTTTAAGTGTAAATAAATTCAGCCCAGTGAGATCCTGGGTCCATTTAAAATTGAAGCAAATATGAAGTTCTGATCAGAATGATGCAAAATTCTCAAGCAAAGCTAGCCATCTCCTTGCTAAAAACTCACTTTATGTTGGCTCATCAGTCTCTCATCTGAACATGGCCACAGTATTATGTCACTGTACTACCCACTTCAGAGGGTCACTGTGAGCAAAGCCCCTTTGTAAAGGTAATAAGGGTAGGAAGGACAGCCCGAGAAGGGCTCGGTCCTACCTGGAGGCTGGAGAACCTGTTTCCGGAAGTAATAATGGAGGGACCCCTCGATGTCAATTCTCAGAAGCAGGTACCCCAAGCACAGGGAATCAGCAGAAGTGGCGGCATGCAAGATATGGCAAAGATTGTTCTGGAAAGGATCAAAGACTGGCACCAGTTTCGAGTGCCAGGCTAAGAAATCTGGGCTTTAGGAGATCCACAGCAATGTCCTGACTGAGCATGTGTCAAAGGCTGCAGAGAGTTCAGAAAGGATGAGGACTGATCAAAGGCCCGTTGCTCTATCATGGTCCCTTTGGAATGCTGAGGTCAGAGAGTCAAGAAGAGAGGGAAGGGACAGGGAACAAGGACACCCATTGTGGAATTTAGCCACACGAAAGAGAAGAGCTACGGGATGAGAGCTGGCAAAAATGGACGGATCAAGTGAAGGTTTTTTGAGGATCAGGGAGACACAGACATGTTTGTAGGTAGCAGGGGAGTAGCCAGGAGACAGGGAGATTGAAGATAAGTGAGAAAGTGGGGATGGCAGAGGGGGCAATCCACTTGAGAAGCGAGGATGGGATCAAGGATGCATGTGGGGGGGTCACCTTGGCAATCATGGGAGACAGGGGTGAAGGAAGGCATCTGAGTGATGGGAGATGAGGAAGAGGGAAGAAGAGGGGGCTCAAGGCAAAAAATGGCTTCAATATTTTCCAGTGAAATGCAGCAGTTGGTGGGGGGCGGGGGAGGCAGAAGAGCCATGGGAGATGAGAGGGAGTTGATGAGGGAGGTGAGAGAGAATTGCCTTGCTGCAGTGAGGGCCCAGTTGAGATTACATAACATACAAAACAATTTTGTGAATTTCTCAGCAGCATGTGAATAGGAACAAAGGCAGCAGAGTGTGAATGATGCAAGACTGAGACCCGGTGGGGCAAGATCAGCGATCCAATAAAGGGGCTGGTTCATCAAAGGGTGGAGATGGGGAAAAAAGGAAGAAAGTGTAACCAGTGTAGGGGTATTGGCCTGGGAGAAGGGTGGAGGTACTCGTGATCCAAGTGAGGAAAAATGGGTTGGAATGAAAGACGGAATGATAAAAGGTTTTGAGCACATAAAACCATGTCGGAATTCTCAATTGTGGAAGTAAAACCCTTGTGGGTAATGGACCATCTCTGAGTGTGGATGAGGTGAGGTGAAAGAGTAGGTCCCAGGAAGTGGGTATGAATAGGGATTGAATGAACCTCAAAGGAAGATGGTGGTAGAGGGAGAATCTAGTCAGTCAGTCCAAAGCATCAGTTAAGCACTCTATTCCTGGCACAGTGCTAAGCACTGAGAATATAAACAAAAACAAAAGACAGAGTAAGTCCTGAGATATAGAACCTATGGCTCTAGGTCACAAAACGTAACCCTTGGGCTCAAAGGCTCAAGGCCTCAAGTGTCTTTGGTGTCTCTTTCTAGGTCTATACATACATACATACATACATACATACATACATACATACATACATACAGAAGCTCTAGGCCTAACTGGATCTTCAGGTCTCTCATCCTCCGGTCTTCAACTCTTGATTCGCAGCTAGAGGTAAAAAATTGCAAAGACTTGGAGACACTGTCAGTGTGTCTTCAGGTTTCTAGATCTAGGGCTTCACGTGTCCAAGTCTTTGGGATTTTTTTCCATCTCTAGCACTCTAAGGCAATAAGTCTCTGTGTCTCTCCAAGTCTTGGTCTAGGTCTACAGACTCTAGAGGTTCATTAAGTCTAGGTCTGTGGCCCCAAGTCTCCTGATATGTCTCTAGGTCTAAATTGCTAAGACTGGAGGTCAAGAGTGCAGGCGAGCGTGGAGTTGGTTGATGGTTGACTATAAGGCAGAGATAGAGTGACGAACTGGGAAAGAACTGAGGTCACAGTGAAGACCAAGAACAAGTTTAGGAAAAGTGTTGCAGAGGGAGAGACAGAACGAGAGAAGATAACGATCAGATAAGGGAACTTCAGAGTTCCCAAACGTGGAAGTGGAACATTTGTGGCCAATGGCAAGATCAAGAGTATAGCTAAGGTGGAAAAGAGAATTAGGCCATGGGAAGTGTCATAGTTAAGGGCAGGAACTGAGGTGGAGAGGAAGACTGTGAGCCATCAGGATTGGGTAATAAATTTGGAGAGAATCACCCTCAAAGGAGAAGAGGCTGCTGACTGATGGTAGCAGGGGGAGAGACTTAGAAACAGCGATGGAGAGAAAGCCCTTCTAGTGCCAGTTTGGCTGAGGTTGTTGGTATGTGAGAGGTGAAACTAGTATTATAAAGCATAGCTAGGGACGTAATGTGGTAGGGCACAGCCAGAGTGCTGAGCCTGTAGTCAGAAAGACCTGAGTTCAAATCTGCCCTCAGACACTAGCTGTGAGACTCTGGATACGTCACTACCTTTGGCTGTCTCAGTTTCCCCAACTGTAAAATGGGGATAGTAATAGCCCCTAACTCCCAAAGTTGTTGTGAGCATTAAATGAGGTGATATCTGTAAAGTGCTTAGCACGGTGCCTGGCACATAGTAGGCTCTATATAAATGCTAGCTATTACTATAATTATTCAGTGTCAGCCAAGAGGAGCTAGGTCTCAGCGAGTGACAGAAGGAGCATAAGAGGAAGAGGTTTCAAATGAGGGAAAGTTTGTTAGTTATAGAACTCAGACATTCTACAATCACAAACTCTCAGAATTGCAAATGGTCGTCCTCAGGAGCAGGAAAGCTCTCCACAACATCCCTGCTGGGCGGCTGTCAAGAGTCTCTGGATACTCTCAGTACTTCCAAGGGCAGCTCATTCCAGCCTTGGCCAGTCTGGAGAGGGAAGAATGTCTTCCTCATGTTGTACCAACCACTCTCAAGACAGTCTAAGCTACTGTGAGAGCTGAGAATAGAACAGCCTTAGAATTCAGCTTCTTGATCTAAGTGGAGACCAGCTCCCCCTGGGTGACATTTCATCCCTGGGCATCCTGGAAGGTTGCCGATGTCAGGCACATATCCACCACAGGGTGGATGTGTGGAGTTGGCTAATGTGATGGGGATACCACTGTCTCTTACCTGTATTATCTGTGACCCTGGTTGGAATGGCAGAGGGGTTACTAATATGCTCCCTGATCTCCTGTCCCCGTCATCAGGGCATTCTGAAAGAGTGAGAAAAAGGTAGGGAGGAAAGGTCACGCTGCATTTCTGTGACTTTGAGTCAACAGATTCTTTTCAAAACTGGTCACTATATGAGAAACCCATAGGGAATGGGGAGGACACAGCTTTCTCCACCAGTTCAGTTTGGAAAGAAAATCTCCCCCCACCCCCACCCCACCAAGGGGCTGCCTGCCTGCCTTGGTTTCAAACACCCTTCCCCATCTCCAAATCCAACCAGACAAACGGTCATTCATCCATGAAACTCCAAAGGCCATTCATTGCTTACTGCCTGGAGACAGCTTCAAATCAGGAAGCAATCAGCGGAAAACTTCTTGGCCTAGGCCAGCAGGGTGGCCGACTCCCCACCGCCTTCCCCAAATGGCTTTATCAGAGATGCTGCTGCTGTGCCTAGACTTGCCAGGTTTTAACAGTCGGTCTTTTTCACAGTAAACAGGACTATTTTCATAGTAAATAGGACTATTGTTCAACTCCCAAATTGGTGGGGTTCCCATTCTATAATCAGGGGACTTCTGAGACTCCAGGTGAATCTGAGTAAAACTCAAAAGAAGGAGATGAGGGACAGGGCAGCAAAAGAACATGAAAGTGGCCCCATCAGACTTTCCCATCACTTACCTCTCGAAGAGACAGGGTCATGTACGTTCTCTCTTCTGAGTTCCTCCTCAGTCTGCCTGTGGGAGGTAGAGAGAGGAAAGTGGACACATTCTGTACCTTAGAGGTCTCTCTGCCTTGACACTTTGCCCCCTCCACATCATCACCACAATGATGTTTCTTAAGCAGACACCTGGCTAACCCTGCCCCTCACCGGCACTGCCAGGCATTCAAGGCCCTCAGCAATCTGCTGCCTTTGGGTCTGGAGTCTTGTCTCTCATTGCTCTGTGTTCTGCCCCTCAGACACGGCTTCCGCTCTCTCACTTCTCTTTGCCTTTGCCACACTACCCCTGACATCACTTATTTACTAAGCTAATGTCACCAAGCACTGGGCTTCATTCCTCTCTCCTTTCTCGTGCACTCTGGGGGTGTGTTAGAAGAATCATTTGCATGACACATGGTGTGCTGTTCATGCAGAAAAGCATGTTGTCACTTACTAAATGAAGTCACTGACCAGCAAGAGGGTGTATATCGTGGCCACCAGATGGCGCCAGCCCAAGGCCACCAGCCAAGTGATTTTATCCCCAGGGTGTTCCCCTGCTCATAAGAGGGCACTCAGTCTATACCTCTTAGGACTATTCCCCGTCACTCTGCCAGCATCAAGAGCTTCCCAGCTACGACGCCCAAGCCAGTTCTGATCTAGAAGCATACTCTGGGGGGCAACTAGGTGGCACTGTGGATAGAGCACTGGCCCTGGAGTCAGGAAGACCCGAGTTCAAATCTGGCCTCAAATACTTACTAGCTGTGTTTTACTAGTCACTTAACCCCAATTGCCTCAACAACAACAACCAAAAAGGCACACTCTGAAATGTGAAAAGGAGGGTTTCACCTGGTTTCCCACCACCACCAAATCTGGGACCCTTGGGCTCTCGACTGAACAACTTTATTTACAAATTGACTTCTTATAATAAACCTACTTTTTTTTTGTCTCCATGATTTATTAAGATGTAGCTGAAGGAAACTGCCACAGAGCAGAACCGCAGAGACTGTCTCCATGCCTCCTCAGAGAAGGGATGTGTGCACTGGCGACGGGCAACCGGAGAAATGAGGGCAAAGTGCCCAGGCCTGGGATCGATATCACTCAAATCTGGCCGTGGGTCACATCCTTGGCCCCCTCTTCACCTTGGAGATTTTCAGTGGATCGCTCACTACAGGTCTCGCCATCACAGAGCAGCCCACGGCTACTACCATCAGAGTGCTTCCAGTCTCAAAAGCCTCTCCAATCCCAGCAACAGGGAAAGCAAGACTGGAATAGTGGGCCTGAAGTCTCTCTCCAGGCCGAAGCCTGTGAATAACAATCAAGGGGGAAAGGTTAAGCCTTGGGCTGTCTCCTGGTTTCTTGAACCTTATACCCGGGTGGTCCTCACAGAATCACAGGACTTGAGAGTTGGAAGGGGGTCTCTGTGGCCATCAAGGCCAACCCATCCACCAAAGGAATCTTCACCATAACCCCAAGGCCTTGCGCCCACTCCTCCTCGTTCTGCCCAGCTCCTCCTCCAAACGCTTCAGTCCAGGCCCTATGACCCTCCTGAGTCTTTTCTTCTCCAGATTAGACAATCCCAGTTCCTTCAATGTGCCACGGACTCAAGGCCATCTTTGATACGTTCTTTTCAAACTATCACCTACTGCTGAATCCAGCATTTGAGATGAGTTGGGACAAGGGCAGTGTACAGAAGGACGACCACTTTCTGATTTTCCTAATGCAGCCCAAGGTCACATGGGCATGTTTGAGCCTTTCCACTAAAACCCTTCGATCTTTTTCTTACTAGATTCAGCTCAAGGCTCTAGCCCAGAGGTGTCAAACACAGGCTCCACAGTCAGCATGGAGGCCTACAACACTCCAGAGTTTTTAACAGAGTTCTCAAGAAATTTGACAGAGATTTTAACGAAATAAATAACAACACAATAAAACAGATAACATTACATTTGAAAACCAAGTCAATCTGTGATCAGCAGGGCTCCTTCGGTATGAATGGAATAGTGGTTCCATCCCTATTTGAGTCTGACACTGCTGCACTACCCTGCCAAGGTCCCTCTGTGAGTTGACACCACCCTCCACTGTTTTAGCTGGGTGTCCTCTGCACATGTGAATGGTAGACCATGTATGCCTTTGTCCAAGTCAGGGATATGAATGTGAAATAGCAGCCTGGGGCCCAGTGTGGACACCTGGGATCCTACTCCATTGGGGACCTCCTCCAACCATGATGACATGGGGCCATTACCAACCAACTCCACTTTGAGGCCGATCCTGCGGCCTCTTCTGAATTCAGCTGCGTGTGTCAGCGTCTGAGCTGAGGCTCTCCATCTTCACCACAGGAAGAGGTAGAGAGATTCGATCCTACTCCAGGTGAACTGCCTAGCAAACTGTCCTTTCTGCATACTCCGAACTGGAGACAAATTTAAGTCCTGTGGGAGCTGGAGCACTGGTCTAGAGATTATGTACTTGAGTGGCTCCCTGACCCTGCACCACCTTTCACCCACGGATTCTGGCCTCTACCTCATCAAAGTCAATACCCTGGAAGGAAAAGAAGTGTGGAGTGAGAATACATCCAAGCACATGGCGATTACTGTTTCCTTTTTGGTGGGATGAAAAGAGCCCTGGGAACCAGGGAAGCCCCAAGTTCTAGTCCTCATCTGACAGGTGACTAGACTGAAGCCACTAGCCCAAGATCTTGTAGCTGAATTAAGGAGAGAGAGAAGAAAATGGGCACTAGGGAGTCTTGTCTTTCTCAGCCTCTAGTCCTAAGACCTGATACAGCTGAATAAGAGAAGGCCATCATATCTGGGCCTCTAGCTCTGGCAAAGGAACGATTTGGGTAGTTTTAAAGTCTTCTGTCTACAACATGTCTTTCATTTTCTCAAACCCCAAGTTCAAATGCTAAGAGCGCAGTTAGGGTCAGGGTGAAATCCTATTGTTCCAGGCTTCTTACATCCAGTGACACTGGCTTCCTGGCTGCTCACACACCCATCCATCCCTTGACTCCTGGCATTTGCACTGGGTGTGCCCCATGCTCGGAGTGCTCTCCCTCCTTATCTCCTCCTCCTGCTCACCCAGGGTTCCTTCAAGTTCCAATCCCATCTTTTTTTTTTTTGCTTTTTTGGTGAGGCAGTCGGGGTGAAGTGACTTGCCCAGGGTCACACAGCTAGTAAGTATCTGAGGTCACATTTGAACTCAGGTCCTCCTGACTCCAAGGCTGAGCTCTATCCACTGTGCCACCTAGCTGCTCCTCCAATCCTATCTCCTACAGGAAATCGTTTCCCCCTCTCCCTGGCCCTCGGTGCCTTCCCTCTGCTGATTCTAATTCTTCCTGTTAATGTCTTCTTCGCACCTGGTTGTTTGCATGTTGGCTCCACCATCTGACTGTGAGCTCCTTGAGGGCAGGGTGAGGGTAAGGGTTCTGTCTAGCACTTAGCACAGGGCCTCGTCTCCTTACTGACAGGCTGATTGGTTTGTTCTGTGCATAGCTCTGGCTCCGTCACATGCTCCATTACCTTGAGAATCCAATCCAAACTCCCTGGCCTAGCAATGAAGACCCTGTACAGCCTGGCTCCCACCCCCTTTTTTCTCCATCCACACTGGACTTCTCCTGCCTTCTTTCCTTCACATATCTCACATGCCTGGAATGTACTCTTCTCCTCCCAGGCTCCTTCAAAGCTCAGATCCAAGGCCACTTCCAACATGAAGGCTTCCCAGGTTCCCACCACCTCCACCCCACAGACTGCTTCAGCTCGGCCTTTGTTCTGTACCTGGCACAGAGGAAGGATTTCAGAAATGCTTGTTCACTGAATGGCTAATTAAACACTCAGATCACCTTTTCCCCTCCAACCTAGTCTCTTAATTATGGAAATCAAGCTGTTCTCACAGCTGTCTGAAGATCATTTCTGCAGTCAGGAGGGGAAAACCTGGCAGTCTGGAGACGAGGGGGTGAACCGAGAATAAACTGTGATGACTTAGGAGATGGTCTGACCCAGCTCCTAGACAGTGGAGACAGACAAGAAAGAGGCAACCACAGAGCTTTCACTTGAAAGGGAAAAGAGCCAGATGTGACAATTTCTAAGAGGCCGTGGAAAAAACAATGAAAGAGAAGAGAATTGCACCGCCACGCTGAAGAATCCAGTCTCTGCTGTTTCCTCCAAGAGTTTCCTCAAAGCCATCAGGTCATGTTGCTTTTGAGGTGCTCAGGCGACCCAACCAAAGCAGGTCACAGAAGAAAAGAGAAAATTCAGCAACTTGGAGGGGGTCAGGAGGGTGCCAATGGTTGTGCCCCCCCCCCCCATGGTGGACAACTGAAGACAAGTCAAGAAGCACTACCTAACAAGGGTGGGGACACATGGTAACCTGAGTGAGGAAACAGAGGTTTAAAAAAAAGCACTGCCTAAGCACCTATGATGCTCCAGGCACTGGAGGAAATGGAAAGGTGGCTGAGCCTACAGTAGGGCCAAGTCTGATGGCAAGACATCCTCTCTGAAGATAGGGGAAGAGAATAAGTGCCAGGCACTGTGCTAAGTGGTTTTGAGAAATATTGTCACATTTGTAAAATTTTGTAAATGATAATATTTCCTGGATGGGGAGGGAAGACAAGCAGGCAGAGAGCATCTGTTCTCTGGGTTGTGAATGACTACTGAAAGTCACTGTGGAGGAATCTGATGGCCCAGCCCAAGTTACTGAGAAGCTATTCTGGGCATTTCTGTCACCAGTTTTTAGCCCTGTAAGTTCTGAATGAGCCAAGTTAGTGACTGGATGTTGGACCACTCTTCAGGCAAGCTGGGAGAATCTGGACGTTCTGTGCCCGACAAGGGTTCACTATTTTTGTTCCTCTCCCATCCTGGAGAATCCCATTCTTTTTATGGTCAAGTTAACAACCATGGTTATTATTAGCAAAGCTCCAACAAAGGGCCATAATCTTTGTGGCTTTTCAGTATGGGAGCAGAATTTTAGGCCTCTTATTTGGTTGTGCCACTAGAACCTTAGCAATAGTACAAAGGACCCTAGGGTGTAAAATCTGCCAATTTTGTTGTTGGTGTTGTTCAGTCATTTTTCAGTCGTGTCTGACTCTCTGTGACCCCATTTTGGGGATTTTCTTGGCAGAGATATTGGTATGATTTGCCCTTTCCTGCTCCAGCTCATTTTACAGATGAGGAAACCAAGGCAAACAGGGTGAAGTGACTTGCCCAGGGTCACACAGCTAGGAAGTATCTGAGGCTGGATTTGATCTCACTCAGGAAAATGAGTCTTTCTGACTCCAGGCCCAGTACTCTATCCACTACAGAGCTGCAATTCAGAGTCTCAGAGTGTGTGTCCAGGACAGGGCTAGAAACCAATTCTTCCTGAGGTTGGCCCCACTACTCAACGCTCCCTGCTGCCTGAGTTCCAGCCTGTGCTCACCTTCAGACAACTTGATTCTGGTGGAAGGCTTCAGAACAAGAACCAGTGTGAGAATAGCCTGAGGGCTGATCCTCCATAGGACCATGGGACAGAGGGGAAAAAAACCCAAGAATAATCATTCCTCATGTATGGGAGGAGGAGGAAACTGAGGCAGACTGTAAGAAGCTCAGGACACAATGTTACCAGAGGTCAGAGGCTGGTTTCAAGCCCAAGTTGGTCCTGAATACAAATTCAGGACTACTGCTGTTAGGACAAGATAAAGAACTCAGCCACACAGAAGGTTTTTAGCATTTAGTGACAGAAGGTGAAGGCCACAAGGGCTGAGGGACACAGAAGTACAGTGCACACTGACAGCAGAAAACGCACTGGATCGGGTCAAATCTAAAGCGCTAAGTCAGCATCAAAGTTTTGGTAACAGGCGGTAAGCTTTGGGGAGAATGCGTATAGCAGTAACAGAAACAGCCCTTTACGCCTGCTATCTCTGTCAACCTTCAGCAATCCTGGGAGACTGGTATTATTAATATCCCCATTTTACAGTTCAGGGAACAGAGGCTGACTTCAGTGACTTGTCCAGGGGCTCATAGGTCTTCCTGACCCCAAACCCAACACCAAGCGGCATCCTTTTAGGAGAGATTGGATGCTTGTTAGGAAGTGCCTGGTGTGTCAAAACCAAATGTTTCCGTTTTGGTTTTTTTTTTTTTCCCCCCAAAAATAATGATGAACTACAAACACACACACACACACTCCATCATTTCATAGATGTGGGGAATTCTCTCTTCACATGCAGACTGACAACTCTTTTACAATTCACAGTCTTAAGAATGGCCTGACTGGCTAAAAGCCGCAAAGAAATCTTCTGTCCTCAGAGCAGAGAACTGGGTGCAATCGGGGGCACACAAAGTTAGGGGGAAGAAAGGATGTCCCTGTTTGCTAATGTATCCCTGTTGAGATGAACAGAGTTGAGGATGGGTCTGACTTCAAAATGATCAAACATCTCTTAGTTGTCAAACCAATGGCCTTTTCTCAATCCTCATTCTTCCTGACCAGGGATCCCTCTCTCCTCCTGGATTTCCAGGACACACCTCCCTCTCTGACTGCTCCTGCTCTGTTTCCTGCAACATTGGAGTCGGCATATGGGGTCTGCTAACCCTATTACTGTGGAGGGCAACGCCGTCCTCGCAACGCTCCAGGCTGACCACCCAGGTGTCATCCCGGACGCCTCACTCTCTCACCACATCCAACTTGTTGCCAAGGCCTGTCAAGTTTCCCTTTGCAGCATCCCTTATATTTGCTTCCTTCTCTCCTCTGACCCTGCCCGCCACCCTGGTTGCAGGCCTTCATCACCTCATGCCTGGACCAGGGCACGTTGCTGGGGGTGGGGGGCTCTGCCTGCCTCCAGTCTCTCTCCACTCCACTCTATCCTCCATTCAGCCACCACAGTGATCTTCCTAAAGTGCAGGTCTCACCATGTCCCCAGCACCCCCTGCTCAATAAACTCGGTTGCTCCAGTGACTCCAGCCTCCTGGCTGCTCCTCAAACAAGACCCTCCATCTTTAGGCTCCAGGCATTTTTTCTGACTGTCCCCCAGGTCTAGAATACTCTGCCTCCTGGCTTCCTCCAAGTCCCAACTAAAATCCCATTTCTATAGGAAGCCTTCCCAGGGCCTTTTCTTTGGAGACCATTTCCTATTTGTTTTCATATCATTGTTGGTTTGTTCTCTCCCCACTCAGACTTGGAGCTCCCTGAGGGCAGGAGCTGGCTTTTGCCTTTCGTTTTATTCCCAGAGCTCTGCACAGTAATAAACACCCTCATGGTGAGAGCCCAGGGGTTTACACGATAATGTCATAAAGACTGCTCTGGATCCCAGATCACTAGTGGGTGACTGGTTTGGCCCTACACAGTACACAGATGATGCAAGTGTTCCCTCCCTAACCTGCCTCTAAGCTCAAAAGCCAGGCCCCCAAGTTCTGAGATTGGAGAAGGAGCCCACAGGACAGCAGAGACAGAGAACTCTTGTGAAGTCGGATCTACGAAGACAGCTGAAGGAGAAGCCTGGGTCTGACACTCCCTCTGGGCTTGGAGGCCTCTCTTTGCCCTGATGCTTTTCTCATTATCTCCACTTTATAGAGATTTGCAGGACTTCCTGGGCAACTGGAGAAAAAGGCTCTAGAAATGGAGGTTGCTCTTATTGTAATTCTTTGCTAAAACTTCTTTTTCCTGGCTCCCGTGTTTATAGACCTGGCCCGGGACAATCCGTTTCTAACATCTTTAAGGTCCCCAGTTTAGATCCCACCCACACTCATCTCCTGGCCTGGACAATGGCAAAAGTAGTCCACCTGGGACACAGAGGAAGATGGTCTCTAAAGAGCTTCCTACTGCCCAGCCTCACATTCACCTCACAAGAAACTGATCCTCCCCTGGCCTGCCCCTGAACACGTGATCATCAAACACCTACTGGGAGCCCTCGAGTGCCTGCCAAAGCAGCCCGTGGCATCCAACTTTGCTGTTACCCAGAGGAACGAGGTTGATCCTTTTCTCCTTCCACAATGGCCACAAGAGACCTCCCTTCCTTTCCCCCCAACCGAAATCTTCCTGCTCCAGGATCCAGCTCCAAGGTGGCTCTCCCTAGGAAACCTTCCCTGCTTCCCTCAACATCTGTATCCACAGCTCATTCACCTCATCCTGGATTTAGGTTGGGCCTGGGCCATTTTTCATCTTAAAAGTATTTAGGGGGTCAAGTATATAACCAACAGATTTTTTCAATTATTAACAGTGATTAAGTTGTATTTTCTCAGTACTGAGAGTACATAAGATTAGATAAGATTAAGGCATGTGTCGTTCCCCCCCCCCCCCCCCCCCCCCCAGAAACTCCTTGTGTTCTTCCTAGAAACTTCCTAGTTCCTAGGAAGAGGGGAAGACACAGGGACCTGGAGCACCCAACATTACATTATAAATAAGTGCACCGGAGCATTCCCTGGGTCACTGACTTGGGAGGGAGGCTTTAGAGGGTGACAAGAAATCCAAGAGAATGAACAGGTACTTTAGGGAATCGTCCCAGTAAAGGCCCAGACAGAGGACAGCCCACCGGGTGTATTCACTTTGACCACACACATGTAATAGGATGCCGCCAACAGGTATAGAGGCCTGAGTATCAGGTAGAAGAGTCAGAGCTTTACTGAAGATGCTCAGCCAGGTGGTCCAATGGAGAGAGGTGCTGAACCAAGAGGCAGGAAGAGCCGAGTTCCAAGAGTGCCTCAAGCACTTTCTAGCTGTGTGATCATGGGCAAATCACTGAACCTGTCTGCCTCAGTTTCCTCATTTGTAAAATTGCACCCACCTTCAAGAGTTGTTACCACATGTAAAGCACATCACAAGTGCCAGTACTGACTTTTATTGGACATTGTATCAAACTAAGTCTCCTCCCTCTCTTACTTTTATGGTGATCAAGCAACCTGGCTGAATAACTTCCATCCCACTGTCTACTGAAAGGAGAATGGAAATACTGTCTCCTGCATGTGTGACCTGGGGCTGATGAGATGGCACCAATCTGTCTCTGGGTCCAGGAAATGAACTGAGTCCTTCCCTGTTTTCTGCAGAAGGGAAATTAGGGCCTAGCACAGAATCAGACACAGTTCAGCACGTTAGAGAGAGAAGAACCCTTGGAAAGGAGGAGAGGAGATCCAAATGTCTCACACGGCACACAGACCAGACCTGAAAGCCCAACCTGGGGCTCTGTCTCCCAAATCTAGTGTTCAAATGGGCTCCAAAGTAGAAACTGCCTCAAAGCCTGCCAAATGAAGACTTACCATGCTGGCTTGCCAATACTCACCAATTTGAGCCTGCCATCCAGTGATGAGAGGCTGCCAACTGAGCACTGGCCCACTGCAAAGAGGCCTGTAAGCCTTGTTGGGAAGCACCTGAACACTGCACTGGATGTTCTGCTCTAAGCTGGATTTCCTCCCTTTTCTTCTCCCTTCTTCTGCTCTCAAGTCTGGCCTTTCAAAAACCTTTGGAACTGAAAGGGCCTGTTGAGGTCATGGAGGCCAATTCCTTCATATGCTAAAGAGGAGGGGAGAACCCAGGGGTTTTTGAGGCCAAATTCTACTAAGTATGTTGTAAGAGCCTAGTCTGAAATTGCCCCTGCCCTCAAGGGCTCCCACGGTCCAGTACCCTTCATCACACCAGGGCTGAGTACAGGAGATAGCTCAGTTAGGTGTCCCTGAGAGACTGACGGCACAAAGTTGATCACCCCCATTTTACAGATGAGGAAAATGAGGCCGAGGGAAGGAATCTGTCCAAGGTTACACAGTGAGACGAAAGCTTAAGTTATTGGACCTCTGGGTTCCACTTCTGAAAACCATTTTGGCAAGGGCCCAGGACACAGTTATCAAGCTCACCAGGCTGACCCCACGCTGGCCAAATTCTCCCTATGCCTAGGCATTTTCCCGTTAGTCTCTCCAGTGGTGCACTCAGGGATACAGGGGTGAACAGGCCTGAAGCGACCCACCCTGCATTTTCTGGTCTTGATGCCTTATTCTTCCCGGCCAGCCCCTTAAAGGCCACCTCTGGCATCACCTTGTTTGTGGTTTCTGTTTGCAGAATGTTTGCAGCATCCTGGTGTCACTCTGGTGACTAGACTGTGAGCTCTGGGTCCCATCTCCACTCTGTTCTGGAAGGCTGGAATGTTGCTGTGACTAGTTATCTATGCATAGGTCACACTCCTATTCCAGGCTGGGGGCCCCAAGAGGGCCAGAAGTGCAGCCCTTTGACTGAATCCAAACGTCACAGAACAAATCCCCGTAACAAAAGGATTTGTTCCATAAAACTTGGACTCAAAGGACCGCACCCAAAGGTTCCCCCCATCCCTGATCTAGTCCAACTCCTTCACTTTACAGAGGAGGAGGACACTGACAGAGGCCCAGGGAGATCCAGCAGGCTTTGAAGCAGAGGGCGAACTCAGGTCCTCCCAACTCCAACAAGGTTGGACAGGGTGAGTACCTTACAGTGAGACTAACACTGCTTGGTCTAACATCTTGTCACTGTCCCCCCAAAACAGTTGTGCTCAGATCTTGGCTGTATGGACTGGGACCATTCAGACTAACTCAAACAGTTGGGTCAAAAGTCCAGGCAGCTTAAGGCAGCAACTCCAACTACCACAGTACCAGCATTTATATAGTATTTTGAAGCCTCATTTTGAATACCTCATTTGAGCATTGCCAGCCTTGGAGGCTGGTGCCATTATTATCATCCCCATGTCACAGATGAGGAAACCGAGGCACAGAGAGGCTAAGAGGCTTGGGGGGGGAGGCGTAAGTGCCTGAGGCCAGATTTGAACTCAGGTTTAGTGCTCTATCCACTGTGCTACCTAACTGCCTGACTCAGAGCTTCATCCCTTTTAATGGGGGAGGGGGGGGGGAATGGACTCCTTAGCAGGTTCCCCAGAGCTCAGCCCCAGAGGCCCACCCCGAGTATGGGAGGGGAGGGTCAGAAGCAGGGGTGGACGCTGGAGTGTGAGTTACCTGTGTCTGACAGGTTTCATACAGCTCTTCAGCTGTTTCGTCTCCACCTCCCAGAGAAGGTGCTTCGCTGTCGGGGGTGGCACGGGTGGCCCCGGGAGGCCCAGCCCCTTGGTCCGGGCTGCCGAGGTCTCCTTCAGCACCACCGTATAGTTCTTGCCCTGGTTGTTGGCCCAGTAGGTGGCTTCGGGTGTCTGGTAGCGCACCACGAAGTCGATGCGGGCACCGTCCTGGACCTGGGCGCCCACGCTGGCAGGCTCGAAGGGCAGCTGGAAGGCGAAGCGGTCTGTCTGCCCCCCGTCCTCGGGGGAACTGCTCCCTCCGGGCACGTAGTGGGCCGGGTGGTCGCGAAAGGTCAGCCAGCCGTCGTGGGTGGCGCGCACGTGCACGGCCTTGTGGTAGGAGAGGTTGAGGACCCGGATGAGGCCGCGCAACACGGGCGCTCGGCCCGGAGCCCCAGGATCCTCGGGGGGCAGCAGGTCCTCCAGCTCCACCATGGAGCCGCGCAGGCGCTCTAGCCGGCCCGGGGCCGGAGGCAGCACGAAGCCGGGCAGCAGATAGAAGGGGGGCCCAGGCCCCGCTCCGGGGGGGCTCCCGCTCAGGCCCAGTTCGACTGGGGACTCGTCTGCCGCGCTGTCGTCGTCGTCATCGTCGTCGGGCCCTCCCCCGAGCCCCGCGCAGCCCCAAGGCTGGTAGCGCCTCAGCTGGGCCAGGGGCAGCCCCAGGGCCTCGTCCGCGAAAAGCACGCGCCGGGGCCCTCCCGAGGGGCGCCGCCCCGGCCCCGGCCCCGGCCCCGGCCCGCCCAGCTGCTCCTCCGTGGCCGCGGTGGCGGGAGGCGGCCCAGGCTCCGGGGCCTCTCCCCGAGGGGCCGCTCGGGCCATGGCGTTGGTGGGGCCAGACACAGAGCCGAGGCGGGGCCTGCGCCGCGCCCAAGGCCACTCGGACCTTCGACGAGCCCGAGCCGGAGCCGGAGCCGGAGCCGGAGCCGGAGCCCGAGGCTGCCGGGGAAGCGCAGGCGACAGGAAGGCGCGGCCAATGGCAGGCAACCGAGGGCGGGCGACTAAAGACAGCGACCAATCGGGAGACGGCGAGCGCGAAGGCGGGAGTGGGGGGGGCGGTGTGGGGCGCGCTGGGGCTGACGGAACAGGGCACGCGACCAATGAGAGAAAGCAGCGCGAGGAGACGGACTGAGGGAGGGGGCTGCACCTCGGG
>NW_020954631.1:397434-413087 GCF_900497805.2 Vombatus ursinus | reverse complement strand
CTTCCCTCCCCTCCCCCTCCCACCCCTCCTCTCCCTCTGCTTCTTTCTTCTAGACCTTTGGGTTGGGGAGCTCATTCCTGCCTCCCCCACAGGCGACTCAGTCTCTTGGAGGAGTAGCCCACGAGGCTACTTCTGATGATGTGTGATGGCCGAGAGAAGCGTCTTGGGACATTGACGGGACTGCTTTGAGGGGCGCAAGACCCAAACAAATTGTAGGACCTCTGAGCGTCTCGAGGAGACAGAGGAGTCTCGGACTTTCGGACTTTGGGCGGGGGGGAGCAAGAGACCTGGCCTTCAGACCTGGCCAATGCGGACTTGTGAGCTGTAGCCCCTCATGAGCTATGATTATGAGGCATAATCCCTGTTGGGTGAATGAATGGATCAAATGTGGCCTGAGAGAGCGAGGCAGGATGTATAGAATCCTAGCTGCTGCTTACAATCCAAGTGACCTAGGCCAAGCCGTGGCACACCTGGGCCACACCTGATTCCCTTCTTAAAATACCTCTTCTGTAAAATCCAGGGATTAGACTAGGGTAGGGTACCTCTAAGGTCTCCATTAAAGGAATTAGAGGGGGCAGGGTTTACTGTGACTTGGTCAAGGTCCCCCAAGAAATAAAGAAGTACAATCCACTTTAACATAGCGCTTTAAAGTTCACCAAACACTCCTTACAATGACCTCGTGCAGTAGGTTAGCATATTTGTTCCCAGTGGGAAGATTTCACTTCTGGGGGAATCTTCACAATCCACCTTGAGCACAACACTGAAGACCTCAGTAGATAACCTTTAATAAGCATGTATTAAGTGTCCTTCATAAGCTAAGCACTGGACCTACAAATATGAAAAAGGAACCACAGCCCCTTCCCTCAAGGAGCTTACAATCTAGTAGGAGCATGGTGAGGTCCCACAGTAGTGCAGCCAGGTGAGAAATAAGGTGTGCCAGCTGAGCTCTTTCTTTAAATGGAGATTTGGGAGGAGCAAGGTAAATGGGATGATAAGGTTTTCCCTTGTCATTTATCACTTTCCGTGGGGCAACTGGGGGGCACTGTAGTGAATAGAGCACCAGGCCTGGAGCCAGGAGGACCTGAGACCAAATCTAGCCTCAGGCACTTCCTAGCTGTGTAACCCTGGGGAAGTTACTGCACCACACTGGCCTCAGTTTCCTGATGTGTAAAATGAACTGGAGAAGGAAATGGCCAACCACTCCAGTATCTCTGCCAAGAAAACCCCAAATGGGGTCACCGAGAGTCAGATGTAACCGCAGAATGACTGTAGAACAACACAAGTTTTCCCAATAATGAATCTCTTGGGGCATGGAGAAGAAGTCAGATACTGACCTTCAAATGAGAGCCCAAGGAGCCTGACCTTCACCAATCCAGCCTTGTGAAGAAAGGATGCTAGCTAGGCATGCTGAGGGAGATAAAGGAAGGGGCATGTGCCAGGCAAGTCAAACTACCACAACCCTCTCCTCAGAGTCCAGAGTTTCCCAATCCAGGAGGGTGATAGTAGCCTCCAGTGCAATTGAGGGGCGTTGAATAAAAATAAGGGGGCAGTGGAAGCAGAAGGAAAGAAGAGAAGAGAAGAAAATTTTGAAAAACTGTTCGTACATGTTTCATCTGTTGTGTAACAGAGTTAAAGTCATAGCGATTACTTTATTTTCCAAATAAACACACAAAATGCAAGTTATAACCCATTAGTGGTCAAGTCCACCAATAGGTCTTAACCAGCAAATGTTGGTAGGCAAGCCTGTCCTGCATTGTTGGGAAGTGCAGCGTTCATTGATTGGTAGGAATATGTGTGTGTATTGATTTGTTTACAATACAATACCATACGGTTACATGACTCAATATTGCATCATCAAAATTTCAATGCAGGAAAAAACCCACAAATTTATAATAAATTATTAAATTTAAGATGCATCATTTAAAAAATATATTTTTTTTAACTGATGCAAATTTTTTTAAAAAAACCATTAAAGGGTTAAAGAAAGATTTCTAAGGGGGTGTGGAGTAATTGTCTTTTTACAAAGGGGCAATAGGCCAAATAAGTTTGGGCTTCCAGCCCCGGGCCCTCAGCCATCCTCCTGGGAAGCAAACCCTGGGGACGGACTGCTCCCGTGGGGGCTCCGGCCGCAGCTCCCAAGGCCTCAGAAAGGAGAAGTCCTGGGCCTCAATAGCAGAGCCTGTTGCCGTTCTATGGGTGACATCAGAGAAGAGGCCTGAGCACCTGCTTGGCTGCGCCACCCTAAGGACCCTGGGACCTTGCCTTCCTTCATACCCCTTCCCCAAATGTGGCCTCCTCCATTAGAATGGGGGCTCCTCGAGGGCAGGGACCATCTGACTCTTCTGTTTGCATCCACGGGGCTTGGCACACAGCAGGTGCTTAACAAATGCTTTATTCATTCATTTTAATCATTCATTCATTCATTCATTCATTCATTTTATAGATGAGGAAATTGAAACTCAAAAAAGTCAAGCAACTCACCATTGGCCACATTGCTAGTAAGTACCTGAGGAAATATTCAAAGTCTGCCTTTTTCTACTCTGCCATTCAGTCTCTCAAATTGGATCCAGGATTCCAAACCAGGTCTTTGAATTCCAAATCCAGTGTTCTTTTTCCCACACTATGAGCTTGAATACAGGACGCTGACATTCTCTGGGCTTCAGTTTGCCCATCTATGCAATGGGGAGAAAGCTCTGTGGCCCTGCCTTGCCTCCCAGGATTGCTGTTCATTAGAAACTTGATGGGATGAAGGATTGGTCGTTGGGAGTGGGCCTGGAGGGCTGAGCTTGGGTCCTTGAGGAAGAAGAGGCTTTTTGATTGGTTGCCTGGAAGGAGATAAGGGGCAGCCCTCCCCAAGCCTCTTGCTTTGCTTTGCTTTTTCTGAGCTGCTGTTTAGATAAAAAATAAGTATGTAAGGGGTGAGAGGCCTCAGGCCCTGGCTTGCAAATGCATAATCTTATTCTTCACCATTGCATTTATTCTTTCCTGTAAAGGATATTGGTGCTGACTATGACCTTGTGAACTTTGGAACCCACTCTTCCTAGTGACCAAGGTGCCCTCCAAGGGGCAATGGTTCTATTTGTTATTTTATTTGCAATTTATAATTTATTTCTTTTAGAATTAGGGTGTTCTTGCTGTATCTTTGCCAGAAACATATCCTTGTAAAAGCTCATGGATGTTAATTGGTTAAATAGAACTGGGGTCCCAATTATGGGTAGTTGATACTGGAGAACACAGTAGCTTGAGTAGATGGCATGAGAGAAAGATGCTCTCACCCTCTCAGGGGTATCTCTAGAACACTGAAGAGCTATTCTCCCTCTGGGAGAGTAAGGTCACTAATAATTAGAGAAATGCAAATGAAAACACCTCTGAGGTTCTACTTCACATTCATCAGATTGGCCAAGATGATAAAAGAGGAAAATGACAAGTGCTGGTGAGGCTGGGGGAAATGGGCACATTAATGCCGTTTGGGTGGAGCTGGGAACTTGTCTAGCCATTCTGGAAAGGAATTTGGAACTATGCCCCAAAGGCTATTAAATAGTGTGTGTATTTGTGTGGTGGGTGGGTTCTAAGATACAATAAAATGGAGAATAAAGTGGAAGGGAGGTCAGAGAGGGCTTTGAATGTCGGCCAGAATTTTGTATTTGTTTCTGGAGGTGATGGGGAGCCACGAGAGTTCATTGAGCAGGAGAGTAAATGACGTGGAAAGTCACTGACCTGACAACTGAGCAGAGGCTGGACTGGAGTGGGGAGAGACTTGTGGCAGGAAGACCAACCAGCAGCTACTGCCACAGTCCAGGCGAGAGGTGATGGGGGTTAGGGCAGCTGGGTGGCACAGTGGATAGAGCACCGGCCCTGGAGTCAGGAGGACCTGAGTTCAAATCTGGCCTCAGACATATAACACTTACTAGCTGTGTGACCCTGGGCAAGTCACTTGACCCCATTGCCTAGCCAAAAAAAAAAAAAAAAAAAAAAGGTGATGAGGGTCTGTAGCAGAAGGTCAGGGTAGAGAAAGGAGTGTATTTGAGAGATGTTGCAAAGGTGTTATTGACAGGCCTTGGCAACAGACTACGCATGAGAGAGAGGGAGGAGTCAAGGCTGACGTGTAGGAGTGGGGGGGGGGGGGGGGGGGGGGTGGGGGTGCCCTGTACAATAACCGGGAAGTCTGTAAGGGAGGGAAAGATCATGAGGTCAGTCTGGAGCATGTTGAGTTTAAGATGTTTATAGGACTTCATTTCAAGATCTATAAAAGGCAGTTGGAGATAAGAAATTAAAGGTCAGCATAGAGTTTGGGGCCAGAAAGGGAGATTTGAGAATCGTTAGCATAGAGATAGTCATGAAATCCAGGGGAGTTGATAAGATCACCCAGGGAAGTCTGATAGAAGGAGAGAAGAAGAGAGCCTAGGATAGAGCCCTGAGGGACACCCACCATTAGCAGGCATGGATCCAGCAAAGGAGACTGAGAAGAAGTGGTCAGACAGGTAGGAGGAGAACCAGGAGAAGAGCGTATCCAGGAGGGAAGGGGGATCAATGGCGTCCAAGGCGACAGAGAGGTCAAGAGGAATGAGGATTGAGAAAAGACTGCTGGACTTGGCAGTTAGATCATTAGTGTAGAAGAGCGATGACAAATTGTCAGTGTGGCAAATACAAAGCACTCAAAAAAATCTATAAACAAAAGAAAATGATGTGTTGGCTGAGGAACACAGAGAGCTTCCCCAGAAGTCCCAGGTGTGTAAGAGCACTTCCTTAGCCGCTTACTGACTATGGCGCCCTGGAACAGGTCCTTTGCCTTTGCTGATTAGCAAAAGGCCTTTGACTCAGTTTTTGACTTAGGTACTACAAATATATATATATATATATAATATATATGTATATGTATATATGTATGTATATATATTATACACACACACACGTATATATATATATAATATCTGTATCCCAAGCATAGCATGTATAAAAAGTATGAGATCCACATGGAAAATGGTTCTCTATAGAAAACCCATCACCAACACAATAATGTTGAGAACAATTTATATCAAACGTGGCATCTTGGCAAGATACATGCAAATAGGATCCACACAGTGTAAAATGGGAGGGAATCTCAGAAGCAGTGAGGGGTGGGGGGGGAGGTGGGACCAAAAGAAAGTAGGGTTTGATCTGAAACTTCGAGGCAGCCAGGGAAACTGGGAGACAGAGATGGAGAGAGAGAGCATTCTAGGCCCAGGGGATGGTCAGGAGGGGATGGAACAGCTGGGAGGCCGGGGTCACTGGATTTCGGAAGGGGACGCGAGTGGGGAGTGAGGTGTGGGAAGACTGGAAAGGGAGGAGGGGGCGGGGCATGAAGGGCATTGAACGCCAAGGAGACCATCTTGTATTTCCTCCTGGAGGCCCTAGGGAGCCACTGGCGTTTATTGAGTGAGGGAGCGACCCGGTTAGCCCGTGCTTTAGGAAAATCAATGTGGCCGTTTCCATGTTCACGAACTCTGAAATTCCCTCTCCTCCTTTCTCCATCTTGACTCCTCAGTGAACCAGTTCAACTCTACACTGTATGCTTCTCTTGAGTCCCTGCCAAACGTCAGCCTTAGATCACTCCCACCATCCGTTGCCTTTACTCCTATGCACTGTGGCTGGATAAACGTGGAGAAAATCATAAAACCATGCTGACTGGCTCCACTATAGATTTATGTTACAGCTCAACTGGGCCCTCACTGCTGCTCGGCCATCCTTACACAGCTCCCTTTCCCACTCCCTCTCCCCCTCTCCCAGAATCTCCTTTGCCCCCCCCACCAACCTTGCCTCACATTTGATTGAAAAAATGAGATCATATGAGACAAGAGTGAAGGAGGAGAGAGAAGGGGAAAATTTCTGAGTAAAGGGAGATGAGGAAGAAGGGAGCAGAGGGAGCTTTTGGCAAATGAGATGATTTTTTTCTCTCTTATTCAATAAACAACAGTCTCTCCTTTTCTACTGTCGCTTACAAACATGCTGATGTATCCCCCATCAGCCCTCTGGCATCCCATATCATTCCTGCTTTTTTGTAGCTAAACCCTTGAGAAAGCCACCTCCCTCCTTTTCTCTCTATAGTCTGGCTACAGAATTCATCTTTCAACTGAGACTGCTCTCTCCCAAGTTACTAATGATCTGTTTGCCAGACCGCTTTCCAGTTTTCCTAGCAGTTCTTATCAAACAAAGTTCTTGCAGGAGTGATTTATGTTTTCAGGTTTATCAAACACTGGGTTATTGAGTTACATTGTTTCTGATTTTTCCTTATTTTCTTTTCTGTTTGTTTTTTTTTTAACCAAATGGTTAAAAGTAGCAAATGGTTTTTGTGACTGCTGCTTTAGAATATAATTTGGGGCTTCACAGCACTAATCTCCCTTCATTCCTATCTTTTTTCATTATTTCCCTTGATGTTCTAAATCTTTTACTTCTCCAAATGCATTGTGTTATTATTTCGTCTAGTTTTGAAAAATATTCCTTTGTTCATTTGATTGGTATAGCATCAAAAGCGTAAATCAATTTTGGTAGTATTGTCACTTTTATTCTACTGGCACAACCCAGCCATGAGCACTGAATATTCCAGCTATTTAAATTTTTAAAATTTATTTTAAGAGAATGTTGTACGTGAATCTATACAGGTATCGAGTGTATAGATTGACTCCTAAATATTTTATACATTATGTAGTTTTCTGAATAGAACTTTCCTTTTTATTATAGCTTCCTAGATATTGTTATTGGTACATAGAAATACTGTTTATTTTTATAACTTGCAATTTTGCTGAAGCTATTGTCTTGATTAATTTTTTTGCTGATTCCCTGTGATTTTCTAAGTAAATCATCCTATCATCAACAAATAGAGATACTTTTGTATTCTCTCTGCCTTCTTTATGCTTTAAATTTATTTCTCTTTTCTGACTGCCATTGCTAACATTGTTAGAACTCAATCAAGTCACAGTAGGGCAACGGAACATCTTTCCTTTGTTGTTGTAGTTGGAGAGTCCCTTTTCAGTTGTGTCTGACTCTTCATGACCCCATTTGGAGTTTTCTTGGCAAAGACGCTGGACTAATTTGCCATTTCCTTCTCCAGTTTATTTTACAGATAAGGAAACTGAGACAAACAAGTTGAAGTGACATTCCCAGGGTGACGCAGCTAGGAACTATCTGAGGCCAGATTTGAACTCAGGTCTTCCCTATTCCAGGCCCAGTGCTCTATCCACTGCAGTGCCCACTAGCTGCTCCCCAATATGTGTTTTGCATTGAAAAAACCTGATTCAGAGGATGCCCAGGGACTCTGTGATACAAGAAAGGTGAAGAGCCTATAGTGCTTATCTCCTTTCTTCCCTTCCCATGAGGGATGTTTTATGTCGTGGAGGGGACCACAATGCCTCAATTTGAACCCAGTTGCTCTGACTCCAATTTCTCTAACATCCTTGTGCCTCGTTTCTCTCAGAGTGGGATGAGGTGCATCTTGGACAATTCTCAGTGAGGGTCTGAGTTAAAGGCTGCTTTGCAGAAGGCTTGGAGGTTGGGTTTTCTTTTGTTCTTGATCTTTTTTTCAAACAATAATTTAAACGATTTTCTAGATGATGGAGTGGGAGGCAGCAGTGTGGCGAACTCCTGCCCATGAAATCTTTCAAACAAAGTTAGATAGTGTACCAGAGCTCAGAGGACAGAGCGAAGCATATTTTTCTGTCTTTCATTCTTTTTCTTTTTTCTTTTTTGGACAGGGCTAGTGCGTGAATTTGTTTTTAGTGACTACACATATTTGTGCTGCATAAGGGAGGGGGAAAGGAAGGGAAAGAATTTGAAACCAAATATAAAATAAAATTGACTTATTGCAAAACAAATAAAAAGAAAGCAGTGATAAAATAATAAAACACAGTGGATGGAATCCTGATGGGGAAAGCCAGAAAAAGTCCCAGCCCAGCATAGGGGGAGAAGGGGGTCTGCAGACCCTAGGGACTGGTCAGAGCAGGAGCACCAGTGCCCAAGGAGACCTGGGTACATCCAGGCCAGAGGAGGTCCTAGACCCAGCTTGGAGCTCTCCCAGACGGAGGGTCCCTCGACAGGAGCAGATGCCAACTGGCAGTTCTGGGTCTCAGATCCAAGGGAGCCTGAGGAGGGAACCTGTGCACAGGGGTGGCATTCCCAGGTAGGGAAACCCTGGCCAGTGTGTGAAGCCAGCAGCAGCAGCGGCGGTGGCTGTGGTGGTGGGACTCAGACTCCAGGACCAGACTGGGCTCTCACTTCCAGCGTCTAGCCCAACCTACAGAGGAGCAGCCAGGCTGGGAACCCCAGACCAAAGGGGAGCTTACAATCTACCGCTCTGAACCAGCGGAGCTTGCCAGCTGGCCGATAGGGGCCGAGGTCTGCAGCATCTACTGTTGCTCAGACTCAAACCCAGGTCAGGAAATTGAAGAGCTCAGAGCAGGGGGCAGCGATCAGCTTTTGCCCTGGATCAGACCCTTCTGGGGGCACAGAAAGCTTGCAGGTCCCCGGCCTGAGCTGTCCCTGAGATCCTGGAACAACACAGCACTCAATACCCCAAGAAAGCAGCAGCAGAAAGAGCCCAGACGTTCCCTCCACGAGTGTGACAGAGCCCAACCCTGACATCAAGTCCGAAGTCAGGAAGCAGGCTGGAAGGATGGGCAAACACACAAAGAAGCCCACCACGAGCTATTATGGTGGCAGGGACACTCTAGACACAAATGCAGAACAGAATGACTCTAAAACATCTTCAAGAAAGCCTCAGAAAAAACACAGCTTGGGCACAAACTCAACTGGAATTCTGGAAGAGATGAAGCGAGAGTTTTTTTTAAAGAGTTAAAAATGTTGGTGTGCCGGCGTCTGCCAGCCATCTCGCCAGCAGTCGCTCAGCTCTCCATCTCTCTGCTCGCCATGGCGCTGCTGCACTCCTGCCGCCTCCTCTCCGGAGTTACTTCCTTCTACCTGGGCCTCAGCACAGCCGCCAACGCCAGAGCCAGCTCTTGATGGACCCACATAGAGATGGGGCCCCATGACCCTATCTTGGGGGTTATGGAAGCATTTAAGAGGGACACTAACAGCAAGAAGATGAATCTGGGAGTTGGGGCCTACCGAGATGACAATGGGAAGCCTTACGTTCTTCCAAGCGTCCGTAAGGCAGAGGCTCAAATTGCAGGGAAGAACATGGACAAAGAGTACCTGCCCATCGCAGGACTGGCTGAATTTTGCAAGGCATCAGCAGAGTTGGCCCTGGGTGAAAATAACAAGGCTCTGAAAAGCAATCGATATGTCACCACACAGACCATTTCTGGAACCGGTGTATTGAGAGCGGGAGCCAGTTTTCTGCAACGGTTCTTCAAATTTAGCCGGGATGTGTATCTTCCAAAACCATCCTGGGGAAATCACACCCCCATCTTCAGGGACGCTGGCATGCAGCTGAATGGCTATCGCTGCTACAACCCCAAGACTTGTGGCTTTGACTTCACCGGAGCCTTGGAAGACATTTCAGAAATCCCAGAGATGCAGAGTGTCATCCTTCTGCATGCCTGTGCTCACAACCCCACAAGAGTTGATCTTCATCCTGAGCAGTGGAAAGAAGTAGCATCCTTAGTAAAGCAAAGGGAACTCTTTGCCTTTTTTGACATAGCATATGAGAGCTTTGCCAGTGGAGATGGCAACAAGGATGCCTGGGCTGTTCGCCACTTCATTGATCAGGGCATTAATGTCCCTCTCTGTCAGTCCTACACCAAGAACATGGGCCTGTATGGTGAATGTGTGGGAGCCTTTACCATGGTTTGTAAAGATGCTGATGAAGCCAAAAGGGTAGAATCCCAGTTGAAAATACTGATTCATCCCATGTATTCCAACCCTTCTCTCAATGGGGCCCGAATTGCTGCCATGATCCTGAATAGTCCTGATCTGAGGAGCCACTGGTTGCAAGAGGTCAAAGGCATGGCAGATCGCATCATTGGCATGCGGACCCAGCTGGTTTCCAACCTCAAGAAAGAAGGTTCCTCCCACAACTGGCAGCACATCACTGACCAGATTGGCGTGTTTTGTTTCATAGGCCTGAAACCTGAGCAGGTGGAATGGCTGACCAAGGGATTCTCCATCTATATGACAAAAGATGGCCACATTTCCATAGCAGGGGTCACATCGGGCAACATAGGATACCTTGCCCATGCCCTTCACCAAGTAACCAAATAACTCTCCCTGGTGAGATGGAGCAGAGATGACCTTCCCACCTTCAGACTCTGCTATTTGAGATTCAGAGATATGACTGAGCTGGCGAAGATAGGAGCGGTGTGAGAATTTCTTTGAATCATAGTGCTTAATGCTCAGCCATCGACAGTATCTCAGAATAAGACCTGTGAGTAGGCTAACTCACTAGAAACTAGAGTGTGGAGCTTTGTGGGTCTAACCCAAACTCCCCAACCCATCCTCCACAACTTTTCCGAAACATTTTATGTTTACAGTAACTCTACCAAAAATCCCACCCAGAAACCAGAATTCCTCACCCTCTCCCCTTCCCCCAGTCTTAGATCTCCGGCATTACAATGTTGTTCAAGAGCTTTAATCTAGGTAATAAATATCACTTAGCTCACATAACCGAAATCTCTGTGGTGCTAAAAGCTTCCAAAGAAGGCTTGCCCAGTTCTGCCTCCCACCTCTATTGGCCTCCCATGACTGATGGAGGCACCTCGACTCGCAGTTTGTTTTTGGACATCATAGATGCTGCTGTTGCACGGCATCTTTGCTTCGAGAAATAATAGGAAAGGGAGGTGGTTCTCACCCATTGGACATCTAAGACATTTTTAAGTCTCCCCTCTTCCCCCATTTTTATTGCTGTCCTTTCCCCTTGACCCAAAGATCCAAATCTGCCCTAGTTTCTCTCCCTCCCTCTGCTTGAATTAATCTTCAGACCCTTCCTATCAGGATCCATATACTTGGAGAATTAAGTAAAATGTAATTTAAGAGATGAGCATGTTCTCTACTCCTCTTTTTCAGCGAAAGATGGAGGAGAGGAATTCGATAAAATGACTGCACTTTAATATTGGCATCATTGTAAAGTTTTTAATCATCCCCATTTCTGCCACCTCTCCACCAGACCTCATCAACGTAGTTGTGCCTGTTCATGACAAGTCTGTATGGGGCAGTCCATCCTGGGAGAGGAGTATTTTGAGCTGTGGTTGTAAGCTTCTCTGTGTTGCTAGCCGAGTTCAAACATCAACCTTGAAAAGATCACCCTCCATTGTAATCACATAGGCCTTTATGCAGCCTGGTTTCTCTGTTACAATAAAATCATTGTAGATTGGGGGGAAAAAAGAGTTAAAAATGTTTCTATAAATGAAATAAGAGTATTTGAGGAAAAAAATTGGAAAAGCAATGAGAGCTTTGGAAGAAGGAACTGGAAAGGGAATTAACAGAAATGTACAAGAGGTACAAAACCTTTCCCAAGCAACAAATGCCCTGAAAATTAGAGTAGGCCAAATAAAAGCCAATGATGTCATGAGGCAACAAGAAATATTGAAACAAAGTTAAAAAAAAAAACCTGGAAAAAATGGAAGAAAATATAAGGTATCTCATAGCAAAAACAGCTGACCTGGAAAACAAATTAAGAATGAGTGGACTGTCTAAAATCCACGACCAAAAAAGGAGCTTGGACATCCTATTTCGTTTTTAACATTCATTTTTAAAAATTTTGAGTTCTAAATTCTCTCCCTCTCTCCCATTCCCCACTCCTGACCCATTAAGAAGGCAAGCAATGTGATATCAATTATACATGTGAAGTCATGCAAAACATTTCCGTATTACCTATGTTGCAAAAAAACCCCCAAAACTTAAAAAAAAAAACCAGCAAGAAAAATAAAGTGAAAAAAATCTGCTTCAGTCTACACTCAGAGCTCAACAGTTCTGTCTCTAGAGGTGGATTGCATTTTTCATCATGGTAGACATTCTGTTTCAAAAATTCTTAAAATAGGGGCAGCTAGGTGGCGCAGTGAATAGAGCTCTGGCCTTGGAGTCAGGAGGACCTGAGTTCAAATCCAGCCTCAAACACTTAACATTTACTAGCTGTGTGACACTGGGCAAGTCACTCAACCTAGATTGCCTCACCAAAAAGCAAAAAAAAAAAAAAAAAAAAAATTCTTAAAATAAAACTGTCCAGATCTTTTAGAACCAGAGGGCAAAGTGGAAATAGAAAAAATACACTGGTCACCTCCTGAGTCTAGGATCATCATAGCCAAAATCTAGAGTTTCCAGGTCGAAGAAAAAATACTGAAAGCATCCAGAAAGAAAGAATTCAAGTCCTGAAAAGCCACAGTCAAGATCACACAAGATTTAGCAGCCACCACTCTAAAAGAAGCAGAGAGCTTGGAATGTAATATTCCAGAAGGCAAAGAATATGGGCTTACAGCCAAGAATAACTTACCCAGCAAAACTGAGTATAATGCTACTGGGGAGAAATGGAGTTTTAGTGAAATAGAGGACTTCCAAGCATTCCTGACGAGAAGACCAGAGCTGTGGAGAAATTCTGAGGTTCAAACACAGACGTGAAGAGAAGCATAAAAAGGTCAACGTGAACGAACGGTGAGAAAGGCCCAAACAAGGACAAACTGCTTCCATCCATTTATGGAGAGAGCATACATGTGCCCCCACCCCCTCCACCCCACGTCCTGCCATCATCATGGCTTATAGAGCGAGTCCAATTAGACATGGCCTGGGAATCTTGAACAAGTTATGGTATATTAATGTGATAGAATACTATTGTGCTATAAGAAATGATGAAGGGGGTATTTCAGAAAATCCTGGGAAGATGTGTGTGAACTGACACATCATCATCTGGGGTCATAGAGGGAGTCCAATCAATTAGACAAGGCCTGGGGATGGTTCTGTAATATCTTGATCATCTTTAGAAAAGACTGGAAAGAAAGGGCAAGAGGCTTACACTGGGGAGGAGGAGAAGAAGGAAGAAAGGGAAGGGAAGTTAGGGAGAAGTGTCTCACATAATCAGGGTGAACAAGTAGACATCTATAGAAAAAAAGAGAGGACTCCACTTTGCATCTGCTGCTCTGCCTGCTTTCAACTCCACTGAACAAGATGCCCCTCCCAGGATGAGCTCTTCACTTCTAAACTTGGTACCATGTGGCCGCCTCAAAGCTTTGAGTGCTACCACCTCCCTCAGCCTCCTCTCTCCTCCCAATGCCTTCCATCACCTTGTTCAGTCTTGTCAGATTCTTTCTGACCCCATAGACCACACTGTCCATGGCATTTTTTTTTTTTTTGGCAGAGACTGGAGTGGTTTGCCATTTTCTTCTCCAATGGATTAAGGCAAACAGGATCAAGTGACTTGCTCAGGGTCACACAGCTAATAAATGTCTGAGGCCAGATTTGAACTCAGGTCTTCCTGTCTCCAAGCCCACAGAGCCATCTAGTTGCCTCACCTTCCTTTATACAGGACAAAAACTGGACTCAACTCCTTCCACTTTGCATCTGCTACTGTGCCTGCTTTCAGCTCCATGGAACAAGATGCCCCCATGCTGGGATGGTGCCCCATCTCCCTCCCACTCCCTGCTTTCCTACTTTCCTGCCTCCTTTTGTGTATTGTCTCCCCTTTTTGTCTTTCTTTTTACTAACTGTCTCCCTAGAGCTTAGTACGGTGCCTGGCACATAGAAAGTGCTTAATAAGTATTTCTTGGATTATTGAGTTGGCTAGGGGTGGAGGGAGTAGCTGACTCTTGAACCTTACTCATCTGAACTGTTCAGAAGAAGACAGAGCACACACAGTTGGGTACAGAAATACATTTCACTCAACAGGAAAATTGCAGAGAGAAGGGGGAGGAAGAATTAGAGGCAAGGTAGATTACAGGGGGAGTGGGATGAGTCTTGAGCAAAACGAACTAAGGATATAAGAAAAAAACTTGTAGCTCTTTTTGAGGTGGAAAAGAATGGGAATCTGAAGAGAATGCCCATCAATTGGGGAATGGCCGAACAAGTTATGGTACATGAATGTGATGGAATATGATTGTGCTGAACTCTTATGGGCGTCATGACCAAGCAGGATTCCACAGGACCAATGCTTCCCACCTCCTGAGAGGGGAAAGACTCAGAATGAGACAAAGGTTTTTTAGGACATAGGCAACATGAATCTTCATTTTTTACTATACCTGTGTGGAATGGGCTTAGTTTTTCTTGTGTTCTCAGTTGTGGGGGTAGGGAGAAAAGGTTGGTTTGGGAGAGTCAGATGTACCAACTGGAAGGAAGGGAGGAAAGGAGGGAGGGAAGAAGGGAAGGAAGGAGGGAGAAGGGAGAAAAAGGAGGGAAGAAAAGAAGGAGGGAAGAAAGGAAGGAAGGAGGGAGGGAGGAGGGAAGAAAAGAGGGGGAGAAGAAAGGAGGGGGAGGGAAAAAAGGAAGGAAGGAGGGAAGAAAGGAAGGAAGGGAGGAGAAAAAGAGGGAGGAAAGAAAGGGAGAAAGGAGGGAGAAGGGAGAAAAAGGGAGGGAAGAAAGGAAAGAGGGAGGGAAGAAAGGAGGGAGGGAAGGAGGGAGGGAAGGAAGGAGGGAGGGAATGTGGTAGGTTTTCTCAGTAAAGGTGTGAGTTTGGGGGGAGAGATGAGAGTTTAAGGGGTTGGGAGGCAGGCTGAGGTCTCCCATGTAATATATTCACCAGACCATTGAAAGAAAACGTTGGTTCACTTTCTTTCTTGTCCCACCACCCCCTACCCATGCCACTATAAACAAAAGCCAACAGCCACCTTTCTGACACTCTCTCCGCTTCTGTGAGCTACCAGGTCAGACCAAGGTCATCCCTCCTTACTCTTATTTCCTCATCTGTCCTTTCTAGTTTCTGACCTGAAGAAGCAGCCCCTTTCCCTACGAGGCACTGCCTCAATCTCTCCTCCTTATGACACCCTTTCAAATCCTTGAAGGAACATTGCCTCGCACCATGCCACTGTACCTCATCTTCTCCCTTAGATAGTTGTGGCTGCTCCTGACTGTGTCCTGGCAGAGATGGACCATCAGCTTTCTGTTGTCCAGGGCTCTGGGTGAGAACTTTTGTCATGAGCCTGAGTCCCTAGCAGGTCCTCTGCAAATGGATAAGTATGGCTAGACCAGGTGCTCCATCACTTGGGCTGGGTATAGCCACCAAGAGGTCAGGGAGAGGGGGAGGGACCCAACCTGGGATTTTGTAAGCAGATAAAGACATTTTCTCTGCTAATGCAGGCTGGCATATTGCCTTGGGACATAGTGAGGGGAAGTGACTGGCCCAGGGTCACAGAGCCAGATCTGCCTGGCCACTAAAGGTTTACTAGATTATACTGAGCTTCTGAACAAGGCCTGACTTCAGGGCCTGCCTGTACACTGCTCTCCTCCCAATGTCTGGGGCTTTCAAACCTGCTTCTCTTGTGTTGTTAAAAGCTCTGGGGTTGCCTTCAACAATATGCTCACCTCAGCAGGGCAGTATCTTGTTGACCTCAACAACTCTTGTTATTTCCAAATGACTGTGAAGGGCAGATACTGAGAGGGAAGGATGGAGAGAGAGACAGAGAAACAAAGAGAAAGGAAGAAGGGAGAGAGGGAAAAGGAGGGAGAGAGAGAGACAGACAGAGACAGAGAGATGAGAGGAGAGAGAGACAGAGAGACAGAGAGGAGAGAGAAAGAGAGGAGAGAGA
>NW_020954631.1:387363-397334 GCF_900497805.2 Vombatus ursinus | reverse complement strand
GGGGAGAGAGGGGGGGGGCGCGGAGGTTTTGAAGTGCAGACACTCGGGCACGGCAGGGGAAGGGAGGGGAAAGGGGGGGGAGGGGGGGAAGGGAGGGAGGGGGAGAGAGAGAGTCTGAATTTCAAAATTTCCGTTTAAGTCCCGTACACTAGACCAAGAGTGGAGAAGAGTGATAGGATTGATTGAGAAGACAGCGTGTGGGTTCGGTTTTCAGTGGTTTTTTTTTTTTTTTCTTCTCACCTCCCATATAAAAGCGAACTTGTTTTTGAGCGTTTGGTGTTTCTTCCCCCAAGCCAGCCTGGCCACCCTACTCCCAAGAGGTGAGTAATTCCCGCCTGTGTGCGCTGCCTTCACCTCTCCTCCCTCCCTTCCTTCCCCAAAGCCCTTAACCCAAGAGGTTTTATTGGCCTCCAGCATTTGGGGTTACCAGAGGTGTGGGGAGACTTGGATTGAGTCCCAGGGAGGCAGGCAGACACCAGCGATTTGTCCATTTCTGAGCCTCCTGTTCTGCTCTTTCTTTGAGGTCACAAGACCCGCCTTAAAATGCAAGCTGTGTGAGCCCCCCTGGGCCATGGCTTCCTCCTCTGTAAAACGAGGGGGGCAGACAAGGTGATTGCTAAGGTTTCTCAGATCCTACCCATTTCCTACTCCAAGTCAGAGGATATCAGAACAGGGTCCATTGAGTCATGAGGTCGTAGGACTTAGTGCTAGGAGTGGGTCTTGGAGATCATTTCACTCAAAGCCCTGATTTTACAGAGAAGAGACTGGTCCAGGGTCACGCAGGGAATTAGGTGAACCCCAAATCCAACGGGGTGGGAGGCCGCATCTTGGAGAGCCATCCTCTAAGTGGGCTTTTCCAGGTCCCCTGTGGTCTGTACTTTGCAGGGGCCAGGAAGAGTTCAGACTGGGCCCCCCACTTAAGAGCTATGGGGAGCAGGGCTAAAGCAGGCCATTCCCCTCACACCTTCATTCGCAAAACTAGGCTAAGAGGATTTAGCAAGTGTACTGGGAGAAGGGCACTAGGTAAGTCCTGAGCTTTGGTTAGCACTGTCTTTGCTAGCCATACCGCGGTTAGAGGATTTGATAATCATGTTGTATGTGAATAAATGATATGAATACTGATTATCCTATAGCTATTATGTTATGACACAATAATGATGGCACAACCTTAATCTCACTTGGCCTTCAAATTAGCCCCACTTGACAGAGAAGAAAACTAAGGCCCACAAAGGAGAAGTGATTTGACTAAGGACACAGTGAGAATGTAACTGAGCCCCACGGAGTTTGGTGGGGTGCGCGGCCTTCCAATGCCAAGTATTCAGAGTACCCGGCTGGTCCCCAGCTCAGTCTCCCAACACAAGGAGATCGTTGTATATAGTCAGCTACTGTCCGCAGGGCCCTGTGCTCACAGATGGGGCAGGGGAGAGGGAGCAGGGAAGTAAGAAGCTGGTCCAGAGAAACCGGAGGAGCTGCCCTTTGGCACTCTGGGAAGGTTGAAAGCACAAATAGATCTGGGAACAGAGGCTTGGAGGAGGTAGGTATATAAATGGAGATATGAAGCGGGGGGAGGGTGGCTAGAAGCAGCCCCTGACTCCCAGATCAGACACCCAGGGGTGTGAGAAAGTGTCTAGGCCTCTTCAGAAAGGGGAAAAAAAAACCAAACCCAAAACTTGAACACAAATAACCTGGAAGAAGCCCTACTATGGTGTGGGACAAGTAGAAAGCTCATTGCAGACAAACCCAGGTCTCTTCAAAGTGTGTGCGCGTGTGTGTCTGTTTCTGCAGATCTAAACTGGTCACTTAGAGCGCTCAGAAGGCAAACCATACAGATTTGGAGAAAGGTAAGTTATCCCCTTCCTCTTCCTCCCCTTCACTGGGCCTCAGTTTCCTTCTGTGTCAAACCAAGGGTTTGGAGCACATTGGCTCAGTCCAATCCTGTGAGCCTAAGGGTTATAGGGTGCCCCATGTGGACAGTGTCTGGGGCTCCAGGCTCCCTTCCCTTCCCCTGGCCTCCAAAGGAAGTGCTTAAGGTTCAAGGATTCCTGAGGTCTGGTGGGGGAGGGGAGCTCTCTCCCTTGCTGTGGGATCTACCTCAGTTTTCAATCTCTGTTTAAAAAAACAAAAAAGTGTATAGGGGTGGGGTGGAGTTGGTGAGCCCTTTTAATCTTAAGATGCCTAGGCTTGCAGGAGGTGCCCACAGGCTGTAGGCCATGCCCAGGGGATACGAAGACAGCAGAGACAGAGGCCTTAGGGAGCTACCAGTCCACTAGGGGAAACCAGCATGGAAGAAGATGCTTATCTTTGGTTGGTTTGGGAATTCCTGGTGAAGAAATCCCATCTGCCAACACCACTCTCTGGCCACCTTGCCATAGTCTCCCAGAGCAGCCCAGGGCACCGAAAAGTGAAGTGACTTGTCCAGGAACACACAGCAAGGAGGTGTCAGAGACAAGACTTGAACCTAGCTCTTTATCCGCTCTGCAAGGCTGCGTGTCCCAGATCGGGCAGGGACACAGAGGCAGGGGATGGGCAAACAACTCAGAACAAAGGAGTCGGCTGGCAAGGTGAAGGGTGAGCTGTGAATGCCAAAGAGAGGGGTTTGCACCCCAACCCAGAAGCTTCCTCAGGGCCATGGTCAGGGCCATGGTCATAGCCAGGCTTCTCACCCATGTTTTTACACCGTGGAGAGGAGGGATCAGTCGGTCAGGGAAAACTCAAGACAGAGACCAGTTGGGAGGCACAGTGTCACAGCAGTCCCTGCGTTAGTGGAGAGATGTTGCCCGGGAGAATCGCCACGTGGTGAGGTGTGAGGGAGAGGCAGCAGCCAGGAAGATGGCGGGCCCTCAGAAGAGCTACAGAACTTAAGGGGACAGAATGGTGTGGGTGGGGCCAGGGCAGGAGGGATGACTTCTGTTTGGGACGTTGAGGAGAGTCTGGCGGCTGCAAGTCAGAACGTTCGGCCTCAACAGCTGAGCTGGAGTCCCTGAGGTGACCGTTCTGGGTGAGACCTAGAGGAGAGCTGAGTCTGGAATAGGTCACCCTCTCATCACTGGCGCCCTGTCAGGGAACCCAGAGGGAGGGAGGGAGGGAGGGAGCAGGAGGAGGGGTCAGCGAACCCCAAAGAGGAGCCCATAGAAGCTGGGTGTTGGTAGCTCAGCCCGCCAAAGGTATTGCCTTCTCCCAGGCCTGCTCTTCGGAGAGCCCTGGGAGCTTGGGAAAACTGAGGCGCAGAGAGGGAAAAATAGCTTGTCCGGGGCTGGCAGAAGCATTAGGGCTGGGAGGCAGAAAGGATCTCAGAAATTGTCTAGTCCAACCCTTCTAACTTTCGAACAGAGAAAAATGAGTCCCCAATAGTTGAAGATCAGACACTCTAGGGACAGGGCTCTGTCCACCAGCAAAGCTGGGAAAGAAGCTTGCAGTGGCACGGACAATGGGAAGCCATGCTCCAGGCAAGGCCTTTAGTCTTCAGGAAGACTGTTAGATTGGATTGGATTGGACTAGAGGGTAAGAAGGTCCTAGGCCCAAGGGTGGAGTTGACGCAGGGCATGTTTTCCCGGATATCACCCATTTCCGCTGCTATTCACGTCATAAGTCCAGAAGTAGGGGGCCCAGGCTGCTGGGCAGGCCCCACCGGTTCTCAGAACGAAACCCTGGGGTGGCGTTTTCTTCTGTATCGCCAGTGACGTGGTGGGAAGTCTGGGGGTGGCAGGGCCGCTCAAGCTGGCCATCTCCTCCATCACACTGGTCTGTAATAGAACCCTAGCTCTCACAAGAGAGGTGTGGCCCCCAGGAAACGGTCAGAAATGTAAGGGCAGGTCCCTATTGCTCACCCCACAAAGGCCTTTCTGAAAAAAACACAGCATGGAGAATAAGGACGAAAACTGGGGACCAAAACCAAGTTCCATCTGAATCTGCCTTTCCCCCTAAAAAGTTCATCAGAGGGACAGCAGCCATAATAACACCAAGCCGAGGGCCTTCTCTCACTTGAAGAACATCCCAGGGTTCTACTGGGTCCCAAGACTTGAATATCCGAGGTGGACATTCCAAGAATTGACTTCTGTGATTCTAAGATTCTCTGGTATGTGTGCAGAATGGTGCAGAGCTGAGTGGGAGACGCTGCTGACGTGGCTGAAACAGAGAAATGTCGAGAATGACTTTGCCCACCCATCATCCACCGAGACCCCCACCATCAGGGAGAGAGGGGAGGAAGGACCAGCCTGTTCAAAGTCCTTTACTGAGTTAGAGCAAGAGTCTATGATTCTAACTTACAATCTTAGATTCACAGAATTTTTGAATCAAAGAATCTTAGAATTTGAAATTCAGAGAATTCGAAACTCCCAATGACTTCCACTGCCCTCTTCATGTAGCGTTAAAAACAGCACCAGGCCGCCACATGGCACTTTGAGGAAGAGCTGGTCTTTCCCTCCATTTTGGTTTTCTCCACCTGAACCCAATCTTTTTTTTTTTTTAAGCCCCAGGGCTCTGGAATATGATTGCATCATTATTTTAGTGAGTTTAAGCCCTTTCTCTGCCCAATGACTTCACTGTCTGAACTTGGCTATGTCTTTCCCCCTCTCTGGGCCTCAGTTTCCCTAACGGTCTCCTCTTAGATCTCTTTCAAGCTGAGAGGGAGAGAGACAGAGACAGAGAGACACAGAGAGGGAGAGTGAGGGACAAAAAGAGAGAGAGAGAGAGAATCAAGAATGAAGAAGGGAAGGAGGGAAGGAGAGAGAGAGAAGAGAGGAAACCATTTTGTTAGTGCCAGCCCAATAAGGAGCCACTGAACCTGAGATGGAGAAACCCCAGAGAGATCCCAGGCCCTCTGCAGGGCCCAAAGACCAGACAAAGACCCTACACAGTTCAGACTCTCATCTCTCTGCCAGGAAGCCCATGTCAGCATCTTCTCTTCTTCTAGGCTACCTGAGGACCAGCTTAATGCCCAATCCCAAGCCACACCAAATCCCAGTAGCCTCTTCTTCCATGGCTTCCTCCAGCCTCGTGGCTCACATGAAGGACACAGAACTGGTAACCAGAGGGGCCTTGGAGTTTCCAGGTTGGGAGGCTGGGCCTCCCCCCCGAGGGGGACCCACTGGGACAAGTGCCTTATCACCACAGGTAGGTACTTGGGGGGCTAGGGAGCTGAGAGGGGTGGTGCCCTCCCCTTTCATTGAGGGAACCTTCACCCCTATATGTGAATCACTGGGGAGAAGAGAGCAGAGGAAGTGGTTTCTGGTCTCTCTGAAGAGGTGAGGGGGCGCCGTCTGTTTCTTATGCAGATCTCACCAGCAGGAGAAATTCCCCTCCAACTAGGGCACCTACCTTCCCTACCGCCCCCCTCCCCATCCCAACCTAAACCTTAGGGAGGGGGAAGGAAAGAAAGACAAAGACAGAGAGACAGACACCAAGGGAAAGAGAGAGACAGACAGACACACTCAATCAGGTGGCCTCTGGGAAACCCAAAATATATGGCTACTGTCACATTTGAAGGGGGGGGTTGTGCAAGTGACTTGGCTACAGTCACAAAGCAAGTGACTGATGGAGAGAAATTCCAAAGCATCCCCTCTTGGGAGCACATGTAAACCTCTTTCCATTTGTCACTCCTCTCTGGGTCCACCTCCCAGCCTTAGCTTGCAGCCCATTGCCCTGCTGGTCCATCCAGAGGAAGATGGGAAAAGGCTTGGTCCCAGTGCCTTCTGGTATTGCAGGTCCACTGGGATTCCCAAATTCCTCAGGCCCAAGAACTCCCCCAAAATGGGAAATTGGGTCACCTGGACAGAAATTGATTTTCATGGATTTGTGCTGCCACCGACTTGCCCCCTCTGGAGCTGCGCCTGATTAAGATGCTCATTTTCAAGCTCTCTCACCTCGGGCTCAGCCTTTTTTACTTATCTCCTCCCTCCGTTGGTCCCTCCCCCCCCACCATCTCCATGGTGGCCCCTCCTTTCCCTTCTCTCTTCTGACCAGCTAGCTTTCCATTCCCGCTTCTCCATGCTGTCTCTCCCCCTTCCAGATTGAAAGCCCTTATCAGTCCCATTCATCCCTCCCCCACCCCGTCTTGTAGGCATGGCTGCCATTCATCTTCATAACTGGACTCAGTGGGCACTCACTGCTGAACAGTGGGTTTGCTCCTAGGCTTTCACTTGGGACAGTTGTCCCTCCATTTTGGTTCTCTCCAGCTGAACACCTTCTTTCTTCAATTGTGTCATGTTGAGATGGATTGAAAAGTGAATATCTACTTTGAGTCTCAGAAGGAAAAAACAATTTTCAATAGTCCTAAATGTAGACCACATCAGGTGCAGGACACATCAAGGCCTTTAAGAAGCAAGGTAGCAGCAGCAATCCTGAAATCAGCCACTGCCATTCCCACATCCTGGCCAAGAGGCCCAAGGCCTATTTGTTTCCTAACTGCGCCATCCCGATCAGTTCGACAGGATGCTGCATTCCCACGACAGTGTGGAGAGAAGGCTAGAGACAGAGAGGGCAGCCACAAGGCCCAGGGAGGCAGGTGATCTGGTGCTCTGATATGCAGGCTGTATTCCATCTTGGACCCTGGAGATCTGCTGGCTGGTCCTATTTGGCCCCAGACAGAAACAGATTTAAGATCAATGGGTGGATGGGAAGCAGTGGGCTGCTTCACGCAGAGGCTGGCTGCCCCCTTGCTGACCACGTTGTTCCATCATGCATTGCATAAGATGGCCACTAACCTGAGACTCTGGCATTCTGTTTCTAACCTTCCCCTCCCAGTTGCCAACAGGCCCCATGGTGATGGTGGCCCCATCAGGTGGGCGGCTCAGTACATCGCCGCACCCCCAGGCCCTGCTTCAGGAGAAGCAGCATTTTGTACACCAGGTACGAGGGGGCAATGCCCTAGTCTAACTCTGGCAAGACCAACCTTCTCACATAATTGTTTGGCATATGGCTGCCTGCGGAAGGGACTTCCTCTCTTTTCCTCCCCTCTCCATGACTTAGCTCACCTCTGCTGAGGTCCTCGGCCGGCCCCCACTGGTACACATGACGCCACTGAGCACCCCTGCCCTGATCAACCTGCCTTCACCTCCTGGAGTCATCACCCTCAAGACCAGACCCGCCCAGCTGCATGGCCTTCCTCCTGGTAACAGTCTGATGAGTTGGACCTGCTCCTGTCCTTCCCCATCCATGGCTCAAAGCCTGGACTCCAGGAAACATCCAGTCCAAACCCCCCACCCATTGCACAGATGGGGCAAATGAGGCCCAAAGAGCAGATGAAGCCGTGGCCAAGTCAGGCCCAAAGCCCAGACTTCTTAACTCCCTTGGATTGGGGCCTCAGCATTCATGAGAGAGGGAAGTCAACCAAGGCTGAGTGGCCAAGGGAGACCTTGCTCATCCTACGGCCAGCTGTCTACCAGTGTGACTAAGGCCTCCCCCACCACAACTGTTCTTCCTCCTTTCCTCTCCAGGGATCAACCTTGCCAACCTTGAATGGTTGCCCAAGGAGCCAGCCAACATGCTGACAACTTACCTCTGTACCTTTCCCACTGGGCCCAGCCCTGGGGATGCCTCTGCTTTCCGGCTTGGCCCCAAGAAGGAGAGGTCAGTGCCATGCAGCCTCGAATGGGGAGAATTTGAGAATCTTAGCAAGAGCCAGCCTGGAATCGTGGATAGAGGGAGGCTCAGCCTACGTGCTGACGCTGGAGTTTCTCTCCTGTCAGGGGCTGTGCTCCAGCCAAAAGGAAGGCTGGGGTGGGGGAAATCTCAGCATTTAGGGCCCTAAGCCTCCCGGAGGCAAAGGAACATCCAAAGGGGTGGAGGGATTTGTTCCAAGGTTCCCCAGTGGCAGAGTTGGAGCTGGGGAACATTCCATGGCTCCCCTGTATCCGTCCTTCCACAGCATCCTCCAGACCTGCGCACTGGACAGTTCCCGGAGTTGCTGGTGGCCTGGTTGTGAAAAGGTCTTCCCGGAGTCAGGGGAGCTCTTGAAGTAAGTGAGTGCCCAGTCCCAGGAAGGTGACAGGGCTTCAGCAGCTCAAGCTGCTCTGTTTCTCCTGCCTCCTTCCCCTAGACACCTCCAAGAGGACCATCGCTTAGATGAGAAGGGGAAGGCCCAGTGTCTCATCCAGAAAGAGGTGGTACAAAACCTGGAGCACAAGGTGAGAGGGGGTCACCCCCTGGGAAGAGGCTGGCTGGGAGGGTGGGGCTCGAGCAAATCACAGAGGTTGCTAGGTGGCCCTCAGTGGAGAACTCGGGACCTGATCACCAAGATGGCGTCACACACTTCCCAGCTCCATGGCCCTGGGCAAGTCACTTCACCTTAGCCTGCCTCACATTTCCTTATCTATAAAATGGGGATCATAATGGCACCGCCCTCCAGTGAGATCACCTATGGTAAATGCGCTATTGTGTCCAGGAAGGCCCTGAGGTTTGAGGGGAAGGCGGACGGAGGAGGAGGAGGTCAGCTGCTCCTCTCTCTTCTCTCTCACAGCTACTCCTAGAGAAAGAGAAGCTAGGCGCCATGCAAGCCCACCTGTCTGGGAAGCTGGCGCTGATGAAGCCTCTGGCTATGGTGAGTGGGGCGATGCTCCCTGTAGAACCAGAGACTTTCTCATAGGCCGAGGATTTGTGCATTTTCAAGACTCTGGCTCTGTCAGTGATAGACCCCTGACTTGGAAGTAAGGCAGTAGGTAGATGGGCTCTTGGCAGGCGCAGACTCATCTCACAGCCCCTTGACCGTGTAGGCCAATCGTGGGCTGGTCCGGAGCCCCCAAAGTGCTCAGTCAGCCTCCTCTCAGGACTTTGTTCCGTGTCTGACCAGCTCGAGGGATTAAGTGTTAGTTGGCGTGGGGCAAGAGGCAGGGTACTGGCTTTGGAGTCTGCCGTCCTAGATTCAAACCCCAGCCTGGACACCTTGGGACAAGTCATTTGGCCTCAGTTTCCTCACTGGTGAGGTAAAGGGGCAGATCCCTCCCAAATGCAAGCCCAATTTCTCCTCTGCATGGTACCTCGCAGCTCTGACAGCTTAGCCTCCCTCTCCTTCCTAGAGCCCTTCCACAGAGAAGGCGACCTACTGTCCATCAGGGAGCCTGGGCCCCAGCTGGTCAGCCTGGCCAGCATCCCCAGAGGAAGAGAAAGAAGCAAGGCTCCCAGGGCGGGGCCTCTTCGCGGTCAGGAGGCACCTGTGGGGTAGCCAGATGTCCCCGGGTGAGCATCCCTAGGTGGACTGAGGCTAGGGGGAGGGGCTGCCTAGCCACAGGCCCAAGAAGAGGCCCAGGGAGGTGTAGCCAGCCCCTTGGGTGGGTCGCCTGTGTGCTTCTCTGAGCTCCATCACCACTGAGGGGTGTTGGCTTCTCCTACCCCAGATTGAAAGGCAAATAGTGGGGATGCTGGGGAGGGAGGAGCTAGCTCACTGCCTGCCTCCTCTCCCCACAGAATTTGTCCATAACCTGGAATACTTCCGATCCCACAATCTGCGGCCACCCTTTACCTACGCTACTCTTATCCGCTGGGTAAGTCAAGGCATCAGAGCTTTAGAGCCTGGCAGACCACCTTACCCTTGGACCCTGAGCCCAAACCAACCCCTCAGTCCAGAGCCTGACCCTGCCTTGAATTCAGCCTCAGGCTCAACCCCAAATTGAAACCCTATGGGGACCCGACCCCCAGAAGCTGCCTCCAACTAAATCCAACAAATACAGATCTCGCTGTGCAAGATGCTCTGGGAGGTAGGCCCTGGAGAAACAGAGAAAAAGCAGCTGCCCTCACCAGCACCCTAAAGAACACAGATGGGGAGAGGCAGCCCCTTAGCTGAGCCTGGGAGGAGGCACAAGAAGGAGGGGAGGAAGATGACCCCTGCAATGGCAGAGTATACACAAAGCTAGGGAAGGACAGATGGCTGAGGGCTGGGAGGAGGCCAGCTCACCTTGGGGGCATGGGGAGGGAAGCCAGCTCATCTGGGGCGGGGGGGGGGGGGGGGGGGGGGGGCCCCCCCCGGGGGGGGGGGGGGG
>NW_020954631.1:376215-387263 GCF_900497805.2 Vombatus ursinus | reverse complement strand
AGGACGTTTCTTTCTCCTCAACTTCCTCCAGACTTAGCTTCAAAAGCAGCCACGCCAAATTCTGGCCAGCTACCTCCACTCAAGTTACCCAGCCTCTAAGGGCCAACTTACCCAGCCCTACTTTTCCCTTGCCCCTAACCTTTGACCTTGACCTGACAGGGCCCACTACTCCATCTCTAATTCCCAGCCCATTTCTAATCTTAACTCCTAACACAGGACCTCTGCGGAGGCCAGACTGCAGCCTGCCCCTAGGCCCAATTCTCTTTCTCTGCTGGACTTGGTGGGTTTGAAAATCTGGGGCTGAGCCATGGCTTTGCTGGTGGGGCATCTTTGGCCAAGTCCTGTTCCTGTCTGTGGGCCACAGCCTCCCCTTCTGTAAAATAAGAGACTCTTCCTTTGGATTCCATTCCTTTCTGACTCTGCCAAGTTCTCTCTTCCCATAAACGCCCTGCCCGAGGGGCTCTAGGGCTAGTGAGGGACCACTCCAAGGAGGGAGGGCCATCTCCCTACAGCCTCCCTTGCCCACAGGCCATACTGGAAGCCCCTGAGAAACAGCGAACACTCAATGAGATCTACCACTGGTTCACCCACACGTTTGCCTTCTTCCGGACCCACCCAGCCACCTGGAAGGTGAGCCCCTGTCTATGCTCCCACGGGTGCACATGTGTGTGTTTGGGTGTCTGGCCTTTGAGTGAGCCCAAAGAGCCTGGTCTTGGAGGTTCAGGTGCTCTCACTTTCCACAGAATGCCATTCGCCACAACTTGAGTCTGCATAAATGCTTCGTGCGGGTGGAGAATGAGAAAGGGGCAGTGTGGACTGTGGACGAGTTTGAATTCCGAAAGAAGAGAAGTCCAAGGCCCAGCAGGTACCCAGACAGCCTTAGCTTGAGCCCCGACTTTGTGAGGAGCCCCTGGCCCCACTAACTCACTCTGATAAGGGATGGGGAGGAGGGCCATCCTGGGTGGGGAGTGACCCTCCTGCACTGTCCCCCCAGAGACCAAGACCTGAAACGCCTGCTGTCCTGCACCCCACTGGCTGTGACGGAGGCCTGGCTCCCTCTGCCTCCCAGTTGACCAGCCACACCCGAGCCTGGCTGCTGAAGGAACCATTTTTATTGGTTGTGTCCGCCCCCCCCCCCCCATGAAGGAGGGCCTTGGTCTCCTTCCACCAATAAAGGCCCTGTGGCTGAACCACACATTGGTAGAGGTGTGCCTGAGGGAAAGGCCTAGCAGGGCCTCTGCCCAAAGGGAGAAGGCACTGGGTGAGTCCGCCCGCTGCAGCCGCCTCACGCTTCGTGGACTCGGCCCAGCAGGCCCGCGTTCTCTTGGCGGACCGCCTTGTAATCCTCCAGGATCTGGTCCAGATTGCTCAGCGTCTTCTTGCCAGTCTCAGTCTCAATCTGGTGCAGAGAGTGAGGGTTAGGGAGGCTGGCCCCAGCTGCACTGACAAGTGTGTGCCACCCGGTACCAAGAGTCAGGCTGACCAAGGCACCTGATGCCCCAATGCGTGTGTGTGTATGTGTATTGTGTGTGATGTGTGTGCATGCGTGTGTATGTGTGTGTATTGTGTGTGAATGTGTGTGTCTGTGTATTATGTATGTATGTGTATCTGTGTATTGTGTGTGAATGTGTGTCTGTGTATTATGCGTGCATGTATATGCATGTGTATTATGTGTGTGCATGTGTATGTATATGCATGTGCATATGTGTATTATGCATGTATCGTGTCTGTATGTGTATTGTGTATGAATGTGTGCCTGTGTATTATGCATGTATGTATGTGTATTGTGTGTATATGTGTATTATGTGTGTGCATGTCTGTGTCTGTGTATTATGTATGTATGCGTATGTATGTGTATTATGTGTGTGAATGTGTGTCTGTGTGATATGTATGTATGTGTATTGTGTATATGTAAGTGTATGTGCATATGTGTATTATGTGTGTATGTGCGTGCGTGTGTGTATGGTGAGGCATTCAGTGTACCCCTCCTAGATGCTTTCTACTAGGTCCTGAGGGGCTTCCCAGACTGCCCCCCCCCCCCAAGTGATACTGCAGAGATCAAAGACCAAAGGGGAAGCTGGGGCGGGGCGGGGGGGAAGCCGTCCCCTAGGGCCTATCCTGGATGCCAGCACTCAGGGAGCAGATCTCATCTAGGCTCCTTGACAACGGTCTCAGTGGTCAAAGGAAAAGTAAGGCCAAGATGGTGGTCATGGCCCCGGGGGAGCTTCCAGCAGCCCCCAGGGTCCTGCCCACCCTCCCTGGCTCCTCACTTGCTCTTCCAGGTCTCGGACCTCCCGCAAGATAGTGCCAGTGTCTTCTATGGTCTGGATAAGCTGGCTGCAGTTCTGGGAGAGATATGGGGAGGGCGAAGGTCAGGGGGAGGATCCCCAGCAGCAGGGGCTGGCCCTGGGGAACCCCACCCAACTCACTTCATGCAGGGCTGCCAGATACTTATAGGCCTTCCTCACCGAATCATCCTTCTTGGCATCCTGCAGGGGCACATGAGAAAAATGGGCCAAGCAGCCAAAGAGACCTGGCAGGGAGTCCAGAGGCTGCCAAGGCTACTCCAGCCCAAACCTGACCCCCCCCATACACACCCCCCCCCCCCCCCCCACCCCCTTCCAGACAAGCTTGCTATTGTGCCCGATGAGACCGACGGGGTCTGTCCTGCCCAGCAGCCCACTGGCCCTCCCTCCCAGCTCAGGTCCTTCTAATCCGTCAGCAAGTAAGAAGAAGCCTCCTAGCGGTGCCATCCAAGCAGCTCAAGGGAGGGAAGGGATTTGAACCCAGGCCTTGCCCACTCGAGTCCTCCGCTCTGGCCAGTGTGAAAGCACGCTGTCTCTTCGTCCAAGTCTGGGAGAAAAATGCTCAACAGCCCAGGGGGACCTTGTAATAGCCATTAAGGCTCCTAGCACCCAGCAGGTCTGGACAGTCCCTCAGATCAGCATCTCTCTACTTGGCCACAAAGCCGGTAAACACTGCTCAAGTCTGAGCTTACCACACACTGACTTCGAAACTGTGCCAACCCCAGGAAGGAGGCAAGGAGCTCAGACTGGCAGGGGGATTCCGGCCCAGCTGAGGAAGCAGCCGCCCCTCCCCCCCCACAGGCCTTAAACAGGCCCAGGCCTCCTCCTTGGCACCCAACACACCTACCTTGAAGACCAGTTCATCTGTGACAGCAAAGGTCCGGTCCAGCTTGCCAGATAGAGCATTGATCTCTTTCTGAAGCAGTTTGGTATCAGAAAGGATCTATGAGAGCCAGTAAGAAAGAGAGGTAGACGGTGGGTGAACACGGGCTGGCCAGGCCAAAAGGGTGGAAGGCAGGGGCCCCAGGCGGCCTCACCTTAGTGATCTCCTCCTTCTGCTTCCGGATGCTGCCCACAATCTCCAGGATACGATGGGTGTAGGCAGAGCGGGCCATGTCTCCAGGCAGGGTCTCCAGCTCGGCTACCTGGGGAAGGGCCCAGGGCCATTTTTCTCTCAGTCCTGAGGGCCTGCCCCTGCCCCTGAGCCAGGTCTCAGGCCCTCCTCCCTCCCAGGAAACCAACTGGCCAGTGTCACTCACCAGCTGCTTATATAAACCTTCCTTGCGTCGGGCCTCTCCAGCCGCTACCCGGACACACTCCTGCAGAGCCTGGAGCTCAGCTGCCCGATGTAATGATTCTAACTAGATAGGAAGAAGAAGGGGCCCTCAGTTTCCCCAAGTGTCAATGTGGTGGGGGGGGGGGCAGGGGGGCTGTCAAAAGCCCAGGGTTGGTATCAGAGCAGCAGGTGGGGTCACCTCTCGCTGGTCCCGACGCTTCTTCAGAGCCCGATATTCAGCCAGGAGTGGCACCCGATGCCTCTCCCACTGGCCAGTGAGGTGGATGACACGCTGGGCACTGGCCTCTACCACCACCTGGGAGACGAAGAAACAGTCACCAGGGGCAGGGCTAAGTCTGCCACTGGGAGGCCCTCGGGACCGGCCACACTCACCTGCAGCTTGGCCAGGTTGCTGGGGGCATCTGGCAGCAAGTCCACGGCCCGGCGCTTCAGCCTCCTGGCCTGTTCCCGCTCTGTGGTGCTCAGCCAGTCTTGGTGGGCCTCTGCTTCGATCTGTACCCCAGCTCACAGTCAGTGGGTCGGAAGGAATACCCTCCTCCTCCTCCAACGCCCCCAGGTCTGTGCCGTCCCCTCCCCAGCTGCGCGCCCTGACCTGGCCTGTACTAAGCGTCAGCCTCTTCATGGTGGCCCCGGCCTCCTTGATGCTGTGGCCCACAAGCTCCAAGCGGCCCTGGAGAGAGGCCAGCTCGGCCTCCTGCCCGGCCTGCACCTCCTGCTCCAAGTGGGTGGGGGACAGTGGGGACAGTGGTGAGGGATGTTCTGCAGGTGCCAAAGGTGGGGCGTGAGCCATTTTCTCTTCCTGGGGGGGGGGGGGGCAGGGAAAAACAAAAAGGGAGATGGCTTTACAGACTCCCCATCCAATGACCTGGGCCCTCAATCCCTCATCTGTCCCCTGGCCACTACCTGAGCAAAAGTGAATTTCTCAGCATGAGTGAATCTGGAACCCTTCCCTCGAGGCTCTCCAGAACCAGGCACCCAGGTGCAGAGGAGCTCACTCAGCTCTCGGCCTGGTCCACGAGCCCCTGAGGTACTGGATGTGGCCTGCCCCCAGTTCTGCCTCAGTTGCTCCACCAGCCGTGGGGCCAGATGCCTCCTGCCAGCCTACGGAGAAAGAAGGGACATCTATCCTTGCTTCTCCATCCACAATGGAGCCTTCTCAGGGCCTGGCCTGGGCACTCTGAGGCTCCCCCAAACAGAGAGCATTTGGACAAGTGAAGGGTAGGAAGAGTGAGAAGGAAGAGAGAAGAAGACAGAAGAGAGGAGGGGAGAAACAGAGACAAAGCATACGGGGGGGGGGGGGCGGGTGGCAAGGTCCCTGACCTAACCTTGTCTGTGTCTCCAGGGGCATCTCCTTCAGGCAGCTCCTGGAGCTGGGCTGCATGCTCCTCCAGAAATGAAGCTGCCCGGATGGCCTGACAGGGGATCTGGGCAGGAACTGGGGGCACCAGGGGTCCTCCCTGGAACTCCTGCACCTCGGAGGCACCTGATCACAGGGAGGGAGATGTGGTCTCAGGTTAGCTGTGTTCGCGTGGAGTACACGTGGACTCCTGTAGCTAAGAGCATTTTGGTACAGAATGGCAGGGCCTACCTGACCAAGATCTTTGCATGGCTAACCAAAGTCTTGGGCCCCCTCTTACCTTCCGGGGTGTTGGCCTTAGGGAACATGAAGGGCTGAACGTGGAAAGGCTTCAGAAGGACACAGTCCTGGGCAGGAGAAAGACAGGGAGAGAGCAAGAGCCACGCTGGGCAGCAGCAGGGCCAGGGCAGAAAAGAGGGCATTGTGGGGGCCAATCATACCTGGTACTTTGGGGGCTTCAGGGCTGTGGGCAGCCATGGCTCCGTCAGAAGTTCCCTGACTCGGGCGCCAATGGCCCGCAGCAGGATAGCCGACTCACCTACTGAGCAGGGGAGGAAGGCTGGATTTAGCTCTCAAGCCAGCCGGGCAGCCACTCCGCCCTCGCCGAGCCTCTGTGGGACCCCGGTTACCTGAGGGCTGAGCGCTCTCCTGGGCAGGATCGGGGGGCAGGCGCTCTGCAAGGAAAAGCAGCAGCTGCCTCAGGTCTGGCTCGCTTGGGTACAGAAAACTCTGGTAACCGAGCTCCCGCGGATAGCCTAGATCCTGGCCACATGTGACCAGGGAGGGCAAAGGGACAGAGAGAGGCGAGATGCCACCCGTTTCCTCCGGGCCCCAGGCCTGGCAGTCCCTCCATTTCCTTCCCCTCCCCCTCCTTTCCACAGGCTTCAATCCAACACGGGCCCCAGGCCTCACCGAGCAGGCTTGAGCCAGACTCATGCCAAGCCGAAAGCGGGCAGACATTCCAGGAGGCAGGTGGGCGCTAAGGCTGGAGCTCAGGGAGGGCCGAAGTACTTGCAGACAGCCCACCACGGCTGCTACGGCCAGCTCTGCAGTGAAGGCCCGGAGAGACTGGACATCTTCGGGGATGGCCCTGTCAGGGATGGAGGAGTGCGTGGGACGCCGGGCCCGGGGGGGGGGGGGGGGAGGCCTGACTGGGGGGAGGGGGTCCCGAGGGCCCAGGACCCAGGACCCTTGTCCGAGTCCTGGCGCTGCCTATTAGGCACGCCTAGCTTCCTCAGTTTCCCCACGGATCCCAGACGACTCCCCAGCGCGGCCCGGTTCCTTACGAGCCCGCGTGGCGCAGCGAATGAATCAGAATCCGGTCCGCCTCCTCCATGCCGCCCTCCAGCACGCGCTCCACAGCTCGGTGGTAGCCTCTTTGCCGGGCTCGGACGCCTGGGTTCCGCCTGGGAGCCGAAGGACGAAGAGCCAAGTCACCTGGCTCGAGCGCGCAGCGCCCTCTGGAACTTGTAGTTTCTTTCTTCTCCCCGCCTTGCGCTGCGAGCAGGGAGGGGCAGGCGCACGGCTCTCTGGGACTCGTAGTCCTCAGGCCTCCCAGGTCTCGGGCATGCGCGCCAGCGTTCTCGGCCTTCGAATCACAGGACTGCCCCCGGCTGCGGGGAGCGAACTGGTGAAGGGGGGCAGGGGCTGGTGGTGCCAGCGGACCCCCGCCGCGATCACCCCTGCGAGGACACGAAGGGCCCAGACACGCGAATCCCTGCGGGGAGGCCATCACAGCGCTGTTATATATGACCTTTGGCCACTCCCACCTCTTGATTCCCCCCGCCCCCCCCCCCCAAGGCCCCCAGGGAGGACCATCTGGCTACCCCTCCCTTCTCCCCCATAAGGCTGGCTGGCCTTAATCCTGGCATCCCAGCGAGAGGGAAGAGGATGGAGAGAGCCGAAAGCGGGTTAGGTGAGCCTGGCGATGCCGACGTCTATGCCCCCCAAGCCTCCCCTCAGCTTCAGGCCCAGGGTCCCCAGATCTCCTGACCCAGAGACCCCCAGAATCTTGACAGGACGCAGCCCAGATTTGCACCAGGATTCCATTGGTTTAGCCAGATTGGGGGTCACCTGGTCTTACAAGGCCCTCTGAGACATAGCCTCTTCCCTTCTTCTCTCCCTCTCCAGACATAGTTCAAGGGCTCACGGGGCCAGGCCCCGAGTGGGGTCTGGCTCCTGGGCCCCCTCCAGGGGGAGAAGGCCAGGCCGGGATGCCAGCAGGGCGAAGGAAGGCTCCTCCCAGCAAACATAAGGGCCCAGGGCCTGGGGGGATCCAGCGATCCCCCAGGGCCCTCTTCTGCCTAAGCCTTACCAACCCAGTGAGGAGATTCTGCATCGCCGTCGTGGAATGGAAGTATCCTGTCTGGCATTGCCCCCACCCCAATCCTCCCAGACTGAAGATATGGGCAGTGGGCAGTGCCAAACCCCAGGGCAGGATCTGGGCAACTCCACCCTTCCTCACTTGGGGGCCCCAGGCTGGGAAGGAAAGAGATGGGGAGCCAAACCCACCCCCACCCCCACCAGCTTCCTTGACCTCACCTGCTTCAGGCCATTTGACATCCTCATCCTTATGACCATCTTTGCCAACTGTGTGGCCCTTGGGGTCTATGTCCCCTTCCCAGAGGATGACTCCAATGCAGACAACCACAATCTGGTAAGAACTGCCTTACACCACCAGAGACCCATTAAGCCTCCAAGTCCTTGGACTGCCTTCAGACAGAAACTTCCCAGGACCCTTAAAAGATTTCCCGGAGACACCCCACCAGGGCTCTGCCTACCTCCCCAGAGCACAAGGAATAGCCAGAGATCCCCATTTCTGACCCTAACCCACTCCTGCCCCCAGGTAGTCCTGTTACCTGAATGGGCCCTGAGCTCTCCTAATTTAGCCTCAACCCCCTTGCAGGCTCTTCAGCGCTCTCCTGGAGCAGAGCCCTCCCGGGCCCACAGGCTTCCCCTTGACCCCTCCAGATGCCCCTCAGCACCCCCTAGACTGCCTCAGAGCCTCCATAGGCACTTCTCGGGTGGCCATACATCCATTAGACACCAATGGGTCTGACTTGTTCCGGCCCCCCTCCCCCACCACAGCCACACTCTTCCCCTCCTCACCCCAGGAGCAGGTGGAGTATGTGTTCCTGGTGATCTTCACTGTGGAGACCGCGCTAAAGATCGTGGCCTATGGCCTTGTGCTGCACCCCAGTGCCTACATTCGCAATGGCTGGAACCTGCTGGACTTCGTCATTGTGGTTGTAGGGTGTGCAGCGGCCCTCTGCCCCAATGCTCATCTCTCCTCTGGATCCACTCATCACTTCCTTGGCCCCTCCCCCTGCTCCCACCAAGGTCCCCCCCCCCTTCCCGTGGCTCTGCCCACCTCCCCAGGCCCCGGGCCCCAGAGCACAAGGAATAGCCAGAGATCCCCATTTCTGACCCTAACCCACTCCTGCCCCCAGGTAGTCTTGTTACCTGAATGGGCCCTGAGCTCTCCTAATTTAGCCTCAACCCCCTTGCAGGCTCTTCAGCGTTCTCCTGGAGCAAGGCCCTCCCCGTCCAGGGGATGTTTCCCATGCAGCAGGGAAGCCCGGAGGCTTTGATGTGAAGGCCCTGAGGGCATTCAGAGTCCTTCGGCCCCTCCGTCTGGTATCTGGGGTACCCAGTGAGTCCCAGCTGCACAAGGGAAAAAAGAACTAGAAAGTAGGGAGGTAAGGGAGATGGGATTAGTATGGACAGGATTGCCAGCTGTCTCAGTGTCGGCTGAGAGGGTCCTCAGCTAGAGGGCGAAGTGTGCAGACAGCGCTGGAGGGGGTCTCTGGAGACCTTCTTCACTTTGGAGAACAAAGGGAGTTTGCAATGATCAATAAGGTTTCACTGGGAGTATGGCCTCCAGTCTTCCCAGGACAGAGAGCCTTAGCTCCCCAGACAGGGGGTGAGGCTGGGCAGGAAGCAGGCAGCCCCTGGGAGGGGGCGGCCTCCCAGGAGGGATGGGGGGGGCAGTGGGGAGACCCCCCCCAGAAGGGGATGGGGCTGGGCAGGAAGCAGGCAGCCCCTGGGGGGGGCCTCCCAGGAGGGATGAGGGGCAGTGGGGAGCCCCCCCCCAGGAAGCCCACCCAAGGCCCAAGGACCTAACCTCCCCCACCCCCCAGGCCTGCACATAGTGCTCAACTCCATTCTGAAGGCCCTGGTCCCACTGCTGCACATTGCGCTCCTGGTACTCTTTGTCATCATGATCTATGCAGTGATAGGCCTTGAACTCTTCCTGGGCCGCATGCATAAGACCTGTTTCATCCGGGGCTCAGGTAACTACAGGGTGGCAGAGCTTTCTCAGCCTGAGCCCACTCTCTTCTCCCCTCTCCACTGGCCTTGGAGTCAGGAAGAATCAAGTTTAAATCCAGCCTCAAATACGTATTAGCTGTGTGGCCCTGGGCACGTCACTTAAATCTCTGTTTGCCTCAGTTTCCTCAACTGTGCAATGGGGATGGTATAATAGTATATAGCAATAGACAATAAATAGGGTTGTTATGAGGACTAAATGAGATAATACTTGTCCAAGGTAGATAGCATGGTACCTGGCACATAGTAGGCACTCTGTCCATGCTTAGTCCTTTCCTCCCCTCTCTTCTCCTTTCCTCTTGTGCACAGACCTGGAGGCTGAGGAGGATCCGGCCCCGTGTGCCATGCCTGGCTCCTCTGGCCGACAGTGTCTTGCCAACCACACCGAGTGCCGGGGCCGCTGGGCAGGTCCCAATGGTGGCATCACCAACTTTGACAACTTCTTCTTTGCCATGCTGACTGTCTTCCAGTGTGTCACCATGGAGGGCTGGACCGATGTGCTGTACTGGGTATGTCTCCTAGCCGGTGGGGAGGACAGCGCCGGGCCCGGCCCTGATCTGCCTGGAGTTTGGTCGCTGGGGCCCCTCCAGCTCCAAGGCTCCCCCAGGGCGAGGCAGATTGAGCTCACCTGACTGTTTGTCCTCATCCTCTCTCCCCCCTCCCCCTTCTCTCTCCCCTTCCCCTCCCCCTTCTCCTCCAGATGCAGGATGCCATGGGGTATGAGCTTCCCTGGCTCTACTTTGTCAGCTTGGTCATATTCGGCTCCTTCTTCGTGCTCAACCTTGTCCTGGGTGTCCTGAGTGGGTGAGCCCTGGGGATGGTCAGAGGCCTTCAGCCAGTCATCCCTGGGCACCCCTCCACCCATCCCAGCTCTCTCTGGATGTTCTCAGGGAATTCTCCAAGGAACGAGAGAAGGCCAAGGCCCGGGGAGACTTTCAGAAACTTCGGGAGAAGCAGCAGATGGAGGAGGACCTTCGAGGCTACCTGGAGTGGCTCACCCAGGCTGAAGAACTGGGCTTCAGGGACCGGGAGAAGGCAGAAGCCGAGGGGGAGACAGAGGCAGAGGCTGAGGAGGACGGAGTGGCCGCTGGAAGGCTGCAGCAACGTACAGGGGGAGGGGACTCCCAAAGCACAGTCCCTCAAACCCCGCTAGGCCACTTGGGACCAGGTACAGACTGAGACTGTGGAAGTGTAATTGGAGATCAAATGTAGCATTTCTAAGCGGGAGGAACCTTAGAGACTGCGTTACTCCAATCCCTCCATTGCATAGGTGGGGAGATAGATGAGGATAGGGGGAGGGGGAGGGGGTGGAGTCTGAGACCTAGAGAGCCCAGGCAGAGGCTGCAGATATAGCAACCCAAGCCCTCTGCCTTCCAGCCCTGCTTACCTTGACAAGGACCATTTGCTCACAGCCACCAAAGGAAGAAGTGGGGTGGGGGCAGCAGGAGTCCGGCCACCCCTTCCACGTGCCTCTTCCCTCCCCACAGGAGTGACCCTGTCTGAGATGATTCACAAGAAACAAAATCGACTCCGGTGGTTCAGTCACTCGACTAGCAGCCATGGTATGGGTGTATGGGCCTATGAGCGGCGTGGGCCTATGGGCAGCATGGACCTATGGGCAGCATGGGCCTATGGGTGGTGTGGGCCTATAGGTGGTATGGGCCAATGGGCATATGGGCGTATAGACCTATGGGTGATATGGGCCTATGGGCAGGTCCTATGGGCGGCATGGGCCTATGGGCAGCATGGGCCTATGGGTGGC
>NW_020954631.1:360501-376115 GCF_900497805.2 Vombatus ursinus | reverse complement strand
GGGCCTATGGGTGGTGTGGGCCTATGGGTGGTATGGGCCTATGGGTGTATGGGCCTATGGGTGGTATGGGCCTATGGGCGTATGGGCCTATGGGTGGTGTGGGCCTATGGGCATGTGGGCCTATGGGCAGCATGGGCCTATGGGTGGCATGGGCCTATGGGTGGTATGGGCCTATGGGCATATGGGCAGCATGGGCATATGGGTGGTATGGGCATATGGGTGTACAGACCTATGGGTGATATGGGCCTATGGGTATTATGGGCCTATGGGCGTATGGGCCTATGGGTGGTGTGGGCCTATGGGTGGTATGGGCCTATGGGTGGTGTGGGCCTATGGGCATATGGGCCTATGGGCAGTATGGGTGTATGGGTGACATGGACGTATGGGTGGTATGGGTCTATGGGAGAAGGGGGGCCCTGGGTGAGACACAGACGGCCAGAGGGTGTCCTCCTCTAGTCATACTCTCCCCTTCCCCCTCTGCTTCTAGCTAGTGAAACGGGTTCAATGAGTGCAGACACTGGGGCTGAGGAAGATGAAGAGGCAGGGAACGCCTGTAGTAGAAACCTGTGAGTGCCCCCTCCCACTCCAAGCAGCCAGGCAGGGTCTGTCCTGATGCCCCAGGGTGGGGGAGGGGGGTTCTGAAATGCCTCAGTTCACAGATCTGTCAAATGAAACTCCTCCCTCCCCAGACTCAGCCTAGCCCCTTCCATTTGGCAGGGCCAAGATCATGAAGACCAGGCTGTGGTAAGTTTGTAGGAAGAGCCAAGGCAGCCCTGGGGTTAGGAATCTCCTGTGACTGCACACCAGGCCCTTCCCCACCTCCTCCCCCCACCCCAGCCGCCATTCTGCCAAGATTCCCAGAGAAGGCTTCATGGAGGGCTCGTACATGGATACGGAAGTGGGAGACAGCATGTTGGACAGTAGAACTGGAAAGTGGGCAGATCAGAGGCAGCCTGCAGAGGGCTGAGGGGAGGACATTCATTCCTAGGAGCCCTCGGAAGTCATGAAGCTTCTGGAACAGGGAAAGAAGTAGGCTTTAGGAAGATGCTTGGAAAGGGGAAGAGATTTGGGGGAGTTACCAGTTTGGAGACTATGACAGTAGTGATGGGAGCAAGGGGTGATGGGAGCCTGAACCAGGAGAGAGAGGAAGGATTGGATGAGTACTGTGAGTCAAAGAAAACTGCCACATAGACCCTGTCAGGGAGGCTTGGGAAGATGGTGGCCCCCTTGCCAGAGATAGGGAAGCTAGGGAGAAGTGGAGTGGTTTGGGGGGAGAAGATAATGGACGCATTCGCTTTGGTGTGTGTTGAGTTTAAGACAGAGAGCCAGCATGGCTCTGGGCTGAGTGGCCCTGAATTCAAATCCCACATCTAATGATTACTAACCAGAAGACCTAGCCATTGAACCTCCCTCCCCCAGTGTCCTTGGGTTGCATGGCCTTAGATCCACCATACACAGATGGAGCTGTCCAGGCAGCAGTTCAAGAAACTCCCTGAAACCATGGAAATGGATTAGATAATCACTTCTCAGTGGTAGCCTAGGAGCAGAGGGAGGGGTGGAGAAAGGAGGCCACCAAGTCCTCCTTTCTTCCTCCCCCACCCCCACCCTAGCCGCAGGGTCCGAAGGGCCAACAGGGCGCTCAGGGCCCACTGCCGCCATGCGGTGAAATCTGTGGCCTGTTACTGGACTGTTCTGCTTCTGGTCTTTCTGAATACGCTGACCATCGCTTCTGAGCACCACGGACAGCCGGTCTGGCTCACACAAATCCAGGGTGAGACCTCCTAAGACAACTAAATCCTCCCTGCCCCCAAATGCCCTTGGGAGCCCCTGATGCCAGGACCCCACTGAGGCAGAGCCCTTATGGAGCCCCAAGAAAGATAGCCCAGGACCCCCAAAACCCCCCAAATCCTCCCCCCCCCCCCCCCCCCCCCCCCCAGAATATGCAAACAAGGTCCTGCTCTGCTTATTCACTGCGGAGATGCTTCTGAAACTTTATGGCCTTGGCCCAGCCGCCTACGCAGCCTCCTTCTTCAACCGCTTCGACTGCTTTGTGGTGTGTGGAGGCATCCTAGAGACAGCCCTGGTGGAGGCTGGGGCCATGCAGTCGCTGGGGATCTCAGTGCTGCGCTGTGTTCGCCTCCTGAGGATCTTCAAGGTGACCAGGTCTGAGAAGCCTCCGCCCACCCCTCCCTGCCATCCCCTCCCCACGTCCCTCCACCAGCCAGCCACCTGACAGGCCTCTTTATCCCATCGGGTTCAGCGGCCCCCTAATCCATCTGTCCGACTCCTGGTAAGATCGGCCTATTGGGCTCCACCTTTGAGAAAACTATTGACTACCACCAGGTGGCAGTAGGGTGGTGGTAACCATAGAGCTTTTTGGCCAGAGCAGAGCTCTTCCGAGGCCACCAATTCAACAGATTGTTGAATACCAAGTATTTATTAAGTGCCTACAGTATGCTATCGTGACAAAACGAAGCAAACATTCCTTCGTTATGATTACTGTCTACAGAGCCATAGAGAAGACTTTGGAGCCGACTCCCAAAGGCCACAGATGGCTAAGGGACCCTAGGGCTTTGTCTACCCACGATGCTGCTCAGCTGGACCTTCTCAGCTTCCTTGCAATGTCGTCTCCCACAGAGTGGGATTAGCTCTGAGTCTCTGAATTTACACCTGCTGGGGAAAGAGGGGCTTGGATTTCGGTCAGTCAGTTGATAAACATTTATTAAGCACTTACTGTGTGCCAGGCACTGTGCTAAGTGCTGGGAATACAAAAGAAAAGAAAGAGCTTATGATCTATTGGGGGGAGAATAATAATAACAATCATAAAATAATGCGCATTTATACAGTGCCCACTCTGTGCCAGGCACTATGCACACCAGAGGAAGCTGAAAGGGGCTGGGATGAAGGTCTGGGGGCGGGAAGGGGCCTGATGGCAAAGTGCAGAGGAGTGCAGCCTGGTGGGAAGTGAGACGAGGGAGCTAGCCTGGGGGGGCTCTCCAATTTGAGGGAGGAGTGGATGCCATTCGAGGCTCCTGGGGTCTGATGGAGAAGTCCAGAGGAGGGCGATTGCAGTCAACTTAGCTCCAAAATTTCAGAGCTTCCTTCCTGGCTTCTCTGGCACTAACCTGTGGCGCGAATGCTGGAGCCCCCACATCTGGGTCCTCTATTCTCCAATTCCCTGCTTTGCTTTCAGACCCGGCTCTGCATCTAACTTGCAGTGTGACCTTGCTTTCTACTTTCTGCTAGATAATGACCCTAACCCTGAGGAGCAGATCTCGAACCTTAATTCTCAGAAACTCTGCTGTTCAGTCTGCACTTCAAACCCTAACCCACCCCTGTCCCGACTCTCACCCTGGAGAAGGTGGCGACCCCAACCCGACCCTGACAACAGCTCCCTGGCCTTGACCTTTGCCCAGACCTTGACTAGGCTCTCCCCTCCCCCCAGGCACTGGGCATCCCTCAGCAACCTGGTGGCCTCACTTCTCAACTCCATGAAGTCCATTGCATCCTTGCTTCTGCTTCTCTTCCTCTTCCTCATCATCTTCTCCCTCCTGGGGATGCAGCTCTTTGGGGGGAAATTCAACTTTGACCAGACCCACACCAAACGGAGCACCTTTGATACCTTCCCCCAAGCCCTGCTTACTGTCTTCCAGGTCACGTCTTGGCTTCCAGCAGCCAGGGTGACCTTGAGGACTGGGTGGGGAGACTGGGGGCCGGGCGGGGAGACTGGGGGCTGGGGAGAATACTGGGGAGGAGGGGAACCCAACACAAGCCTGGGTTTGGGGTGGGTGGGGGTGGGCCAAGGACTCCGTTCCCCTCAGCAACAGTGACTTTGGCCCCACAGATCCTCACTGGCGAGGACTGGAACGTGGTCATGTATGATGGGATCCTAGCCTACGGGGGGCCCTTCTTCCCTGGAATGTTGGTCTGCATCTACTTCATCATCCTCTTTATCTGCGGCAACTGTATCTGCTTCACACGCCCTCTGCGCCCCCCTCCCTCTGACTCTTGGGGCCTTGCTTCCCATCAGCTTCAACCCACAGCCCCCTCCCCTCGGGTTCCTCCCACTCTCCCTCAGCCCAAAGACCCCCAGACTCATCCCTGGCTCCCTGCTCATCCGTGGGCTTCCACAGACACTGAGCCCTTTCACTCACCCTTGGGCTCCTGCTTCTCCTATGGGCGGTATGGGCCTATGGGTGGTATGGGCTTCCACACACCCTTTTTGGGGAGGAAGGAAAGAAGGAATGTCTATAGGTCCTAGGATCCTGAACTTAAACCATCAGACATCCTACTGAATGTCTTCCTTGCCATTGCTGTGGACAACCTGGCAGGGGGAGATGCCAGCACCTCCAAGGGCCGGGGAAAGTGAGGACCACCCCCCACCTTCCGAGAATCCTTCTTGCTACTCTAGGCCAAGGGACAAGAAACTGGTTCCCTACCTCACCCATCTCACCTGGGCGGGGGGTGGCGGGATTCCCTCTAAACCCCATCCCCACAACCCTTCCCACCATTTCCTGCCTGAGCAGGGAGAAGAATGCTGAGCAGGGTACCAGCCCCCAAGACAACAGAGTGCTGGTGAGTTCAGCTGGGACAGAACTTGGGGGGCTAGAACTTGGGGGGGGTCCTGAGCCTTGTGCTGCTCACTCCCAGGTGCCCTGTGGAGAGGACAAGGAAGAGCAAGAACAAAGTGAAGATGGAGGTAATGGAGAATGGGCTTGGAAAGGGTCTCAGGAGATGGGAGGGAAGCTTCCCCTCTCTGGCTCAGTTTCCTCAACCCACAAAAGGAGTTTGGTTAGATGATCTCTAAGCACCCTTCCAACTCTGTCAGCCTGTGAGGTGGAAGGGGGAGGGGGAGGCAGAGGAGAACAATAGGATCTTGTGAGCCTCTCCTAGAAAATCCGTGGACTGAGAGTTTAAATCCCAGCTCTCCCACTTGCCTGTGTGACCTTGGGTAAGTCACTTGACTTCATTTAAACTTGCTCAGTTCCTTCATCTTGTAAAATGAATGAGTGGGCTAAAGAGTGAAAGGCCATTCCAACACTCAGTCCATGATCCCAGCGATAGGGAGGGCCCAAGGGGTCAGAGCATAGCGCCTGGCACGCAGTAGGTGCACTCTGTAAAGAAATGCTTATTCCTTCCCTCCTCGTGCTAACCTTGCTTTCCTTCCTGGGCCAGGTTCGGGGGAGGAGGAAGAGGAGGATGACCAGGAAGGAATTAGGCTAGAACGCCTACAGGAAGTGGTACCCAAAGAGAAAGTGGTGCCCATCCCTGAGGGCAGTGCCTTCTTCTGCCTCAGTCGCACAAACCCGTGAGTGTCTGAGGAGCCCATGAGGATTCGGAAGGCTGTGGGGGAGCCTCACGAGGGAGGCAGGGACGAGGCTGAGCCACGATCTCTACTCGCTCTCTGTCCCAGGCTTCGGGTGAGCTGTCACGCTGTCATCCACCACCGCATCTTCACCAACCTCATCCTGCTATTTATCATCCTGAGCAGCGTCTCCCTGGCTGCCGAGGACCCCATCCGGGCTCACTCCTTCCGAAACCACGTGAGGGACAGCTGGCTGGCTGGGTGGATAGGGAGCAGAGAGGGGGAGGAGGGATGGGGAGAGCCCGCAGTGCCCCAAGGACGTGCAGAGAGAGGGCTGACGCCTGGGGCTAAAAAGTGCAAGAGACCCACAGACATTCCTGCCCCGAGGATGAGCTTACGGTCTAGAGGGAGAAAACAACAGGGAGGGAAGTTTGGGTCCCCAAGGGGGAGTCAGAGGGATGCTTGAGTGGGTCCCCTCAGGAGTCTGGGAACGCATCTTTCCCAAAAGTAATGATTTGACTGTTGTGCCCAGAACAGGAGGTGGGATGGGAAAGAGGGAGGGGGAGAAGAGGGTGGGACAAGTGGGGCAGGGAGCCTTAGCTGGAGGGGATGTGAGCTGGAGTCTGCTCTGCTCTGAGACCTGCTGGTCTCTGGATGGCCAGCCCCAGGACACTTTGGAAGGCCTGGGTTCTGGGTGCTGATCCAGACAGGGGAGAATCCAGAAACCAAGAAACAGGAAAAGCACCACAGACAGACAGACACACATGCACATGCACACACACGCACACACGCACACACGCACAGTCTTAGGGAACTAGAGAAAGATAGAACAAGAAAAAAAAAAAAACCAGAGAGATATGAAAGAGAGACCCACAGAGAAATAGAGATGCAGAGAAAGGTTGAGATGGCCCTCCTGAGAGAGGCCCACATGCTGGAGGGGCAGAGTGGGAAACAGAGGCATTCACAGAGAGAGAGAGAGAGACAGAGACACAGAGACAGAGAGAGAGGAGAGACAGAGAGAGAGAGAGACAGAGAGAGACAGAGAGAGGAGAGAGAGAGAGAGAGAGAGCCCTTGACCCTTGAGACACTGGAGGGGGGGAGGCGGCAGGAGAGACCAAAAGACATAGGAAGATGTTGGAGGCTGGACCAGAGAAATCCAAAGAGAGGCCAAATCAGAGAGCAGAACCAGAGGTGAAGCAAAGGCAGAGGGGCTGGCTAATGGCCACACCCTGTCCTCCATTCAGGTCCTTGGTTATTTTGATTATGCTTTCACCTCCATCTTCACTGTTGAGATCCTGCTCAAGGTGAGCCTCCCAGCCCCATCCCAGCAGCCCCCTGTCAATCTGCCCATCTGTATCCTTGGGGCTGAGCCACCCTGCTCTCTTGTACCCACCCATCCCCCAGATGACTGCTTTTGGGGCCTTCCTACACCGAGGCTCCTTTTGCCGAAACTGGTTTAATCTGCTGGACCTGCTGGTGGTCAGTGTATCCCTCATCTCCTTTGGCATCCAGTGAGTTCCTCCTAAGACCTGGGCCCCAACCCTCGAGTAGTCACATGGGCTCACTTAAGAATTAGGAACCCCAAACTTAGGAATATTCCTCAAAAGATCTAATGAAACTGGGACCACCAAACCAGGAATGACCAGAAACCAGAACCTTTCAAACCTGGGACCCCCCCCCCAACTCAAGACTTTCTGAATTTGGAAGCCAAGACCCCTACCCCTTGAATCCTAGCCCTGGGCCCTCTGACCCCCCAACCAGATATGGGTCTCCTCTAGAGCCTGAGCTGGATCCTAGCCAGAGAATCAGACAGGGCCCTTGAGCCCCAGAATTCCAAGGTAGGGTGAGGCTGACTCTGGCTCCGGCTCTCAGTTCCAGCGCCATCTCCGTGGTCAAGATCCTCCGTGTGCTGCGGGTGCTCCGTCCCCTGAGGGCCATCAATCGAGCCAAGGGCCTCAAGGTGACTGGGTTTTCCCAGAGTCTCCCTGACCCAGGGCAGGGCTCAGAGTGCAGGGCTTCTTTGTCCAGTCCTGGGCACCACTCTTGTGTCCTCAGCACGTGGTCCAATGTGTCTTCGTGGCCATCCGCACCATCGGCAACATCCTGATTGTGACCAGCCTGCTCCAGTTTATGTTTGCCTGCATTGGGGTCCAGCTTTTCAAGGTAGGGAGTCGCCAGGCTAATGGGAGCCAAATGCCATAGGGCCTGTGCTGGACAAACTCCTCCCTTCCCCCCACTCCCTGCTCCATGGCCTCTGTATCTCCATAGGGGAAACTGTACAGCTGCACGGATGAGGCCAAACACACACCGACAGAGTGCAAGTGAGTGCCCTGAAAATCCCCTTCCTGGTCCCTGGGAGCCCCATGCTGTGTCCTTCTGAGTGCCTGGGAAAGCCCCCCAAGCCCTTCCATTCCTCCTCAAACCCTCTGTCTCCTTCCCCTCCCCCCAAGAGGCACCTTCCTTGTGTACCCTGATGGAGATGTGGCCCATCCTGTCATGAGGCAGCGTGTGTGGCAGAATAGTGACTTCAACTTTGACAACGTTCTGTCGGCCATGATGGCGCTCTTCACCGTCTCCACCTTTGAAGGCTGGCCTTCGTGAGCTCCACTCTGCATTCACACAATGGGGGGTGGGATGGGGAGGGGCCGGCAGGGGAGAGCCCAGTCCCCTCCAAGTCTCCATCCCCAGCCTCCCAGCCTCCCAGCCTCTCTAGTTCTGAGAGTCTGGACTCCCTCACTGTCCCACCCTTGGACCCTCCCCAGTAACACACACACACACACACACACACACACACACACACACACACACACAAACTCAGAGTTAAAACCTTTTAGTCCTGTGCCTGGGAGGTACCTTGGCAGGTGAGTTCCTCACTCAGCTCTTTTGCTCACTGCCTGAAAAACCCTGGGCCAGTCACTTCTCTTCCCTGGGATGCTTCGGTTCCCTTCTATGTCTTTGAACATGTATCACCCTATGCCGTGGACTCCATCTCTTGGTCCCCTCTGCCCCGCCCAGGTTGCTCTACAAGGCAATAGATGCCCATGCGGAGGACCAGGGCCCCATCTACAACTACCGGCTGGAAATCTCCATCTTCTTCATCGTCTATATCATCATCATTGCCTTCTTCATGATGAACATCTTTGTGGGCTTTGTCATCATCACCTTCCGAGCCCAGGGCGAGCGAGAGTACAAGAACTGTGAACTCGACAAGAACCAGGTCCTGGCCTTCACCCCAACATGGCGTCTCCTCGCGCCCTGGCCCCCACCGCTGACCTCTGCCTTCTCTCTTACAGCGCCAGTGTGTGGAATATGCCCTGAAAGCCCAGCCTCTTCGACGCTACATTCCCAGGAACAGGCATCAACACCGAGTCTGGGCAACTGTCAACTCCCCAACTTTTGAGTACCTCATGTTCCTGCTCATCCTGCTTAACACTATTGCCCTGGCTATGCAGGTCCATCACCCGCCTGGCATCCCATCCCCCACCTCCTGACCCTGTGTGCCCTGGGCGGGCGCCTGCCCCTCTCAAGGCTAAGTTTCTTCCTCCATAAAAGGAAGGGGTTAGACTCAATGATCTCTGATTGGATCCGACGAGACCTGACTCCCACAGGTCCCTGCCTCTCTGACAGTCTCAGTTTCTTCCTCTCTAAAGTAAGGAGATTGTATTGAATGGTCCTTAAGACATTCGGAGACCCCAAGTCCCTGCCGCACTCTGTACCCCACTTTCCCCCTCTTTCAAATGTCCCTTCTAGCCTTCATGTTCTGTGTTCTAGCGGAGAGGGTCAGGAAGACCTGCCTCAGTTCCTAGTTGTGTGACTCTGGGCAAGTCACTTCACTGCTGCCTGCCTCATTTTCCTCATCCGGAAAACGGGGATCATAACAATAGCCCCTCCCCCCTAGGTTGTTGTGAGGATCCACCAAGATCATCTTTGTTCCGGGCACAGGTGTTTAATGCATGCTTATCCCCTTCTTGCTTCCTTCCTTCCTCCTTTCTCATGGTCCCATTTTCTCTCCCCAGCACTATGAACAGACAGCTCCCTTCAGCTACACGATGGATGTCCTCAACATGGTCTTCACAGGCCTGTTCACTGTGGAGATGCTGCTCAAGGTCATTGCCTTCAAGCCCAAGGTTGGCACCTTCCTGAGGGGGTCCAGACCTGGACAGGCCAAGCTATGCAGTACTCACAGCTGGGGGGCTGGGGCAGGGAAGGAGCTCAGAGATCGTTGAATCCAAACCCCTCATTTAATGGAAGAGGGTAATTCCAGCCTAGAGGGGGGACAGGATATGGCCAAGGTCACACAGCAAATTGGGAGAAGTGCCCAGGATAAGAACTTCATGTGCCTGGATCTTGGCCCAAGGCTACTTTCAGTAGAACTTGGGGCTCCTGGTGTGGGTACCTCCTACCACTTCCCCTGGATTTCTCACATCAGTCCTCCTCACCTCAGCATTACTTCTGTGATGCCTGGAATGCTTTTGATGCCCTGATCGTGGTAGGCAGTGTGGTGGACATCGCAGTCACTGAGGTCAATGTGAGAATACTACTCCCCTGCATGATCTCCGTCTCCCTGTTGGACTCAGCCTAGTCTCCTCTGTCATCTCCTTCCTTGTTTTCTCCACGTTCCACCCTTTCTCCGTGACCTTCTCTGCTGATTTCTCCATTGTTTCCTTCTTGGTCCCTCCGTCCTCTTCACGGTCTCCAGTGCCATCTGCTCCTTCCTCTCTGCTGGTCTCCATTTTTTCCCCAGAGCCTCCTTGGCCTTCATCTTTCCTCATAGTCTTCATCCTCCTCCCTCTCTTCTTTGTTGGCATCTCCATTGTTGCCTCTATTATTCCTTTATCTCTTCTGTCTTCTCCCTTGCCTCATTTTTGTCTGTTGTCTATCTTATAATCTCCAACATCATCTCCATCTTCTCCTCTGCCATCTCCATCACCCTCAGAATGGAGGACTCCTCGGTGAGGTAACTTGATTGGGACACTGTCGGCCTCTTCCTTTTTTCTCACTGCCGACTCATATATGCCCTCGTTCCGTCCCCAGCTCCCTAGAGGATCTGCATGGGCAGAAGTTGGGGGAAGGTGTCCAGGGATGGGACAAGGGGCATCTTGGAGAGGCAGTGGCCTGGGGGAGGTCCTCAATGTTTGGACCTCCATTCCAGAGCTCCGAGGATAGCTCCCGGATCTCCATCACCTTCTTTCGCCTCTTCCGTGTCATGAGGCTAGTCAAGCTTCTCAGTAAGGGGGAAGGGATCCGTACACTCCTGTGGACTTTTATCAAGTCTTTCCAGGTAAAGTCTTTGGCTCCCTCCTACCCAAGAGCTCACCTCACAAAATTCTCCCTGCTCCTCCCTGTGCCAGGACTACAACTCCCAGAATTCTGTTCCAACCCACATTTTTTTCCTGCTTCTCCCAGGATTGCAACTCATATAGTCCATGCACATTATTCGCTTCAACTTAGGACTACAACTCCCAGAATTCTTCCTGTTTCCCCTCCCCCCCCCAGCCCAAAGCTATAACTCTTAGAATTAGTCCTGCTTCTCCCAGGACTACAGTTCCCAGAATTCTCTCTGACAAGCATAACTAGGATGAGGTTTTGTAAGGAGACTCAGAGCTTTGTCCCAGGTTGGAAAATTGAAAGAGACAGCTTGCAGCAGTGGAGTCTAGGGAGGGGCTGCTGGGCTTGCGGAATGGGTGACAAGCAGGTGACCACCAAGCTGTCCCCTGCCTCCCTTCTGTTGGGCTTCTTGGATGTCAATAGTGAAGAATCACTGTCCTTGGTACCTAGTTGGCGACTAAGAATCGAGTGGGTGGCTACTTGGGAGGGATCAGGGAGGGTCCTTCCTTGTCCGCTGCCCCAGGCTCGGTGTCTGGTGCTGACCCTTTCTTAATGTCTCTCTTTGTGTCTGTGTGTCCGTCTGCCACTGGCCCTAAGGCTCTCCCCTATGTCGCCCTGCTGATTGCCATGATCTTCTTCATCTACGCTGTCATTGGCATGCAGGTGAGCCTCCAGGAGGGGAAGAGAAGAGGAGGGAGGGTCTGCCGGCTCCCCTCAGGGGCATCCCCATCATCCTCTGCCGTCTTCTCTCAGATGTTTGGGAAGGTGGCCCTCCAGGACACAACTCAGATCAACCGGAACAACAACTTCCAGACCTTCCCCCAAGCTGTGCTCCTGCTCTTCCGGTGAGGAACGCCGTTTGGGGGAAGGCCCTGGGGCCCCTGGGTCTGGCCTGGCTTTCACAATGCCATGCTGCAGCTGACACTGGTGGCTCAATCTTTCTGAGGCCTGCTTTCCCCTTCTCTAAAGCAAGGAGGGGAGGGGTGGATTCTGTGACCTCTAAGGGCCTTCCCAGCTCTGCCACCTGGGCTCTCTGTAATAGGAAGAGATTGGCCCTTCAGCTCTCTCGGTGCCCCTTGGAGACTCAAGCATGTTAGGTCTCAAAGGTTGCCAACCTCTGTTAGAGAAATAGGATCGCTCACGGATACCTAGAACTACTAATTGCCTGTGTGACCAGTCTCTGGCCCTCTCTGGCTCTCAATTTCCTCAGCAGGTTGGACTGCCCCCACCCCCACCCCAGCTTATACCTCGGAGCTGCTTATTTGACGACTTGCTCTGTGGCTTCAGACCAGTCCCTTTCTCTGTGTCTCAGTTGCCGCCCCCCCCCAATATCTGTAAAATGATGGAGGTGGGGTTAGATGCTTGCTCTCTGAGGACCCTTTTGGCTGCAGTCCTGTCCCCTGAGCTTGGGCCTTGGCTCTAGCCCTCATTGGCTATGTTCTTCTGTGGGGCCCTGGCCCAGGTGCGCCACCGGAGAGGCGTGGCAAGAGATCATGCTGGCCAGCCTGCCTGGGAAGCGCTGTGACCCTGAGTCAGACTTCGGACCTGGCGAAGAGTACACCTGTGGAAGCAGTTTCGCCATTGTCTATTTCATCAGCTTTTTCATGCTCTGTGCATTCCTGGTGAGCTCCCAGGGGACAGAGCAGAGGACCTGTCCCCAGACTCCGCTGATCCCCACAACCTCCCCCAAGTCCCGTGGCAGAGCCTCAGTTCCACAATCTAGAAAACACAGGTTGGGGCTTACATTGTTTCTAAGGCTCCTTCCAGCTCTGAGGATGGTGTCATCCAAAGAGCCCTGCACTGGAAATGTGCAGCCCTGAGCTCCAGTGCCAACTTTGCACCTCACTTACTGTGTGATCCTACCCCTCTCTGGGCTTGAATTTCCTCTTCTGAAAAATGAAATGGGACTCGATGGTCATGCAAGCCTTTCCCATTGCTGGGGTTTCTTTAAAGCGGGGGGTGGGGGTGGTCTGCTGATTTCTTTCTAAGCCCCCTTACCTCCATCCAAGACTGTTGGGGTTAGTGACTTGGGTGGGGCCAGGCAGAGTGAGATCTCCTCTATGAGCCTCAGTTTCCTCTGTCAATGACCTCAGTGGTTCCTTGCCCCTCTTAAATATAGGATGTTATTAATCCTAATCATAGCTCACCTGAAAGTTGGCAAACTGCTGAACAGAAGCGATCCCCTATTACTGTTCCCATTATGAGATTGGCAGCCATGATTGAGAAGGATGATATCTGAATTCACCCTAACTTCCTTGTGACCTGGGTCAGTCTCACACTCTCCACCTCAGTTTCCCCCTCTGTAAAGTGAGAGGCTTTGAAGGTTCCTCCCAGCTCTGAGCCAAGGATCCAATAGCTTGGGTGGGGAAGGCCAAACCCAATGAAAAGTCAGGAAGCACTACCTGTGGCACTGAGGACAAGTTACTTGACTTTGCTTGAGTTACCTTGTCGGTAAAATGGGGTCATTGTACCTGTAGCACCTTTCTCCCTCCTGTTTCGAGGGTTCACAAATTTGAAGGCTCTGCCTGGGTCACCTCTAAAAGCCTCATTCCAAATCTGAGCCCAGGAGCTGATAATCTTAGAGGTTGCCAATGGTGATGGAGGGCCTTCCACTCTCTGGGGGGCCTCAGCTCCCCCTAAGCTCCCTTCTGGCCCTGGTTCTTAAGGGGCCCCTCCCCTAACTCTGTTTCTCCCCTCATCTTGCGGCAGATCATCAATTTATTTGTGGCTGTCATAATGGACAACTTTGACTACCTGACACGGGACTGGTCCATCCTCGGCCCCCACCACCTGGACGAGTTCAAGAGGGTCTGGTCTGAGTACGACCCTGGGGCCAAGTATGAGCCCGTCCCCTAACTTGGCAGTGCCCCACTCCAGGCCCTATATTCCTGGACCCCTCCCAGACCCTCGAGTCCTGTGCCCACCAAAACCTATCCCATTCCTTACCCTGGAAGTCAGAGGCCTGCTTGCCTGGGAGGTCTGGGAGGCCCTGGGGCCTGAAAGGCTCTGACCTCTTCTCTCTGGGCTAACCAGGGGCCACATCAAACATCTGGACGTGGTGGCCTTGCTCCGGCGCATCCAGCCTCCCTTGGGGTTTGGGAAGCTCTGTCCTCACCGTGTGGCCTGCAAGGTCTGTCCACCATGGTGCCTGGAATATCCTTCAACCCAATCCCTGACACCCTGGACCCTCCTGAAGCACTCAAGGTCCCCCAGCACTGAGATCCCTCCAGAAGCTTCCTAAAACTCTCTCAGCTCCCAGAGATTCCCTATCCCCAAAATACTCCAGCCTGGGCCCCTTAGGGAACTGCTCCTCTCAGAATCTGCCAGGTTATCCCATGTCTCTGTCATACCCATCTCTCCCTCCCACGTGTATACGTGTGTGTGTGTGTGTGTGTGTGTGTGTGTGTGTGAGAGACACAAGCCCTTGGCCTCTGCAGCGGCTGGTGTCCATGAACATGCCCTTGAATGCTGATGGAACAGTAACATTCAATGCCACCCTCTTTGCCCTGGTCCGGACATCTCTGAGGATTAAGACTGAGGGTAGGATGGAGCCCAGGAAGGGATGGATGGGAGGAGTGGAGTTCCAACCCCAATTGCCTAAGTGGAGTGACTTCCCTGGCCAATGGAAGGGGTCATTCTGGCTTGTCTTCCTTGCCGCACCCAGGGAACCTGGAGAGGGCCAATCAGGAACTGCGAGTCGTCATTAGGAAGATCTGGAAGCACACCAAGCCCAGACTCTTGGACGAGCTCATCCCGCCTCCTGATGGTAGGAGGGCTGCAAACTCCCCCACTCGTCACAGCCCAGTCCCCAATCCCCTCCCCTCCGGTGCTCCCTTTCCCTGTGTTATGGGATGGGCCAGGAACCAGCTATGATCTCTAAGCACCCTGGCTGAGTCAATGAGTCCATGAGTCTCCATTGTCCCGCCCGCCATTTTCCTGCATTCTCCCTACCACCCAGCCCTGCTACCAGGAGGACCCAAATGGTAAGTTCTGTGCTTTCCCTCCTTTATGTCTGGCCACAGAGGAGGAAGTAACTGTTGGGAAATTTTATGCCACATTCTTGATCCAGGATTATTTCCGAAAGTTCCGGCGTCGGAAAGAGAAGGGTCTGCTGGGGGCTGAAGACTTGCCAAGCAACTCATCTGCCCTTCGGGTCTGTGGGCAGGCTGGGAGGGACTAGGGAAGGGAGTCAGAACCCAGGCTTCTCCTGGGGGCCAGCCTTACGGTCCCACAGTCCATCTCATCTCACCATTAGGCGTTCACTGTGAGAAAGGAGGGAAAGGGAAGGAAGAGGCTAGACCTGGGGGACAAGAGGCCTGCCTAGGGAAAGGGCAGGGGATGGAGTGGGGAACGTTAAACCCAATTTTGGGTGCCCTCCTGGACTTCCCCATCCCTAGGCTGGACTGAAGACCCTGCAGGATCTGGGCCCAGAGATCCGCCAGGCCCTTACATGTGCCCTGGAAGAAGAAGGAGATGATGCTGACCTCACGGCGGAGACTGACAGGGTGAGTATGTGAGGTACCTCTGGGGGCAAGAGTCTACTTCACTGGCTCTGTGGCCTCTGTGGGTCTCACCTTCCCCATCTGCAAAATGGGGTAATTGGGCCCAATAATCTTAAGGCCAAATCTTCTGGCTGTGACTAGTGCCCACAGGATGCCCTGGACCCTCCCTCATCATCCCACCATGCTTCTGTGTCTCTGACTATGGCCACCGAGGAGGATCCGGAAGTGGTGAGAAGACCTCTGCGTGGAGCCAATTCTCACAGGTAGGTATTGGGCAAAAGGGGCCTGGGGAGGGCTCTCAGGCTTGGGTTTTAGCCTAGCTGACCTCAGTAGCCTGACCAAGAGGTACAGGTCCGGAAGGTAGAATTCTTCCAGGCGTGGGTGACCAAGGAGAACAGGGAATATAATAATAATAATAATAATAATAATAACAAGAAGAAGAAGAAGAAGAAGAAGAAGAAGAAGAAGAAGAAGAAGAA
>NW_020954631.1:338693-360491 GCF_900497805.2 Vombatus ursinus | reverse complement strand
AGAAGAAGAAGAAGAAGAAGAAGAAGAAGAAGAAGAAGAAGAAGAAGCATTGATAGTACTTTGAGGTTTGCAAAGCATTTTACACACGTTATCTCATTTCATCCTCATGCAAACAGTGGGAGGTAGGTGCTGTAATTGTCTCCACTTTACAGATGAGGAACCTGAGGCATACAAAGATTAAGTAACTTGCCCAGGATCACACATCTAAGAAGTGTCTGAGGCTTGATTTGAACTCAGATCTTCCTGACTCCAGGCCCAAGGTTCTATCCACTGTGGTGCCCCCAGCTGCATCTAGTTGAATGAATGAGCGAATAAGTGAAAGAGGGGGTAAAGGAATCAATGAAAAGCATTTATTAAGCGCTCACTGTGTGTCAGGCACAAATACAAAAGACCGGCTTACCTGGCTTACTCAGCTCCTTGGCCCATATGTGAGTTAAATTGAGAGTTATTTTTATTTTTATTTTGTTATTCAATAAACATTTATTGAATTGAATCATCATATGTGTAATTAGAAAAATGATGGCATCTTCTTCAGCGGGTGCGACAGTCCAGGTGGCAAAATGTAGTGATTCTGTTATGCTGATTGACAAGAAATATCCATGGATTTGTAAAGCCTGAGGTATTAATGACTGAGTGAATAGGGAAGAGCAGCCCCTCCAAATGGAGGGTTATTTAAAAAAAAAATGAAATAAAAGAAACCCCTAAGTACAGTTGCATGCCTTAGTACAGACTGCACTGTTTCCATTCTCCACGCTTAGGTTTCTCCCCAACATCTCCCCAGCTCTGAGTCCATCTGTCACCATTGGACTCTTGGTTACCACTGGAGCTGCCTCATATTTCTTGTATCTCCTCCCAGCTGCTTTTTTTTAAATTTTTTTTTTTATTTTTGCATATTTGTTTATTTTACTTTAAGTATTTTGTTGCTATGATCTGTAGTGCAAATGTATTTAGTAGCAATATTTCTTCATTGTCAAGTTTTTTTGTACATTTAATTTTTATTTTATTTTTTCTTAATTACATGTAAACAAAAAAATTTTAACACAGATTTTTTTTTGGATTCCATATTGTTTCCCTCTCTTCCTCATCATGTTCCTCCTTGAGAAGGCAAGCAATTTGTTATAGATTATACATGTATATTCATGCAAAACATTTCTGTATTAGCCATGTTGCAAAAGAAAATGCACATCAAAAACCTCCAAGAATAATAAAGTAAAAAAAAAAAAAAGTATGGGGGGCAGCTAGGTGGCGCAGTGGACAGAGCACCGGCCCTGAAGTCAGGAGGACCTGAGTTCAAATGCGGCCTCAAACCAAACACTTGACACTTACTAGCTGCGTGACCCTGGGCAAGTCACTTAACCCCAATTGCCTAAAAAAAAAAAGTGTGCTTCAATCTGCATTCAAATTCCATCAGTTCTTTCTCTTTGTAAGTCCTTCAGCATTATCTTGGATCATTGTACTGCTAAGAATAGTTAAGTCATTCACCACTGATCATCATACAATATTACTATTATTGTGTACAATGTTCCCCTGGTTCTGCTCACTTCACTTTGCATCAGTTCTTGTAAGTTTTACCAGATTTTTCAGAAAGCAGCTTGCTCATCATTTCTTATAGCACAATAGTATTCCAATATAATCATGTACCACAACTTGTTCAGCCATTCCCCAACTGATGGCCATCCCCTTGATTTCTAATTCTTTGCCACCACAAAAAGAGCTGCTATCAATATTTTTGTTCATATAGGTCCTTTTCCCTTTTTCTTTGATCTCTTTGGGATACAGACCTAGTAGTGGTATTACTGGGTCAAAGGGTATGCACAATTTTATATCCCTTTGGATATAGTTCCAAATTGCTTCCAGAATAGTTGCATCAGTTCACAACTCCACCTACAGTGCATTAGTGTCCCTGTTTTTCCACATCCCCTCCAATATTTATCATTTGCCTTTTCTGTCATATTAGTCAATCTGATAGCTGTGAGATAGTACTTCAGGGTGGTTTTAATTTGAATTTCTCTAATCAGTAGTGATTTTTTTGGTATGACCATAAATAGCTTTGATTTCTTTGCTGAAAATTGTTCATACGCTCTGACCATTTGTCGATTGGGGAATGGCTGTTATTTTTATCAATTAGACTCAGTTGTCTATATATTTGAGAACTGAAAACTTTATCAGAGAAATTTGCTGTGAAAATTATTTCCCAGTTTCTTGCTTTCCTTCTAATCTTGCCTATATTGGTTTTGTTTGTGCAATAACTCTTTAATTTGATGTAATCAAAATTATCCATTTTATTTCCCATAATGTTCTCTGTCTCTGGTTTGATCATAACTTTTTCCTTTTTCCGTGAAGCTTCCCTTATCCATAATTCTGGGAGGCACAATATATCACGCTCCCCTAATTTGCTTATACTGTCATTTTTTATGTCTAAGTCATGTACCCATTTTGACCTTATCTTAGATGTTCTCAGCTGCTTTAAAGTAACTCACTATGGCCCTTCCCTTGGCGTAACCAAGCTTTAGGGGAGTGGGGATGGGGGAGTCGGTAAAACCTGAGAAGGAACCAGCCATAGAAGGCAGGGGAGACAATGCCAACCTAGGATGTCTCTCTCCTCCGTTGGCAGTGCTTTCCCCATGCCAGAAGAGCTGCCCTCAGGACCTGAGGGCCTGGCAGAACAGGAGAAAGAAAAGGACCACTCTCCCAGCCAGGATAAAAGGTAAAAAAGGATTGATCCCCTTCCTTCACAAACCTGGTCCTCCTCTTTCTTGTTAAATTTTTATTTATTTAAAGCAATTGGGGTTAAGTGACTTGCCCAGGGTCACGCAGCTAGTAAGTGTCAAGTGTTTGGGCTGAGGCCGCATTTGAACTCAGGTCCTCCTGACTTCAGGGCCGGTGCTCCGTCCACTGCGACACCTAGCTGCCCCAGTCTTCCTCTTTCTAATTTCCTCCTCAACTCTCCAACAGACAACCCCATCTAAATGAGCTCATCGGGAGGCCCCATCACATCCTCCTCCCACCACCACCTCCTCCTCGGGAACCCTCTGGACAACTGGGGAGGCTCCTGGGCCCACACTCCCGCCGCCGTCGCCTACTGCCCCCAACACCTGCCAGTGAGAGCCCCAGCAGGGGATGAGATGGGAGGGATCTGGAGGAAGGGATATGGGCATTGTGGCCCTGGGAGAGAGGGCCTGTTTCAGAGGACAGGGGTCAGTGACCCTCTGCCCTCCTGGACTTTGTCAGCCCAGAAGCCCTCTTTCACCGTCCAGCGTATGCAACGCCAGGAGAGCTGCGATGACTTCCCGATCCCTGGAACCTATCAACGCGGGGGATCTTCTGGCAGCCGCCAGGCACAGGTAAGGAGGAGCTTAGGGGGCCCGGACAGGTGCAGTCAGCTAACTGCCAACCACTCACACGTGTTTCTTTCCCTGCTGCCTTTGGGACCTGTTTCTCCTTCTTCCAGGGTTCATGGGCCACACCTCCTCAGCGGGGCCACCTGCTCTATGCACCCCTGCTACTGGTGGAGGAGGGCAGGCTCCAGGGAGATTACACTGAAGGGGAGTCCCAGGGCCCACTGCGCACCTATGCCCGCCTGCATGTGCCCAGCACCCACATACCGCCCAGCCCAGGGAAAAGGGGCAGCGCTGACAGCCTGGTGGAAGCTGTAAGTCTGAATGGGGTGAGGGTAGGGGTGAGAAAAGGTACCCTACCCCTAGACATGACAACTGGTTGTAGAAGTACTCCCTTCCCTTCTTCCCTTTTCCCTTCCCTCTCCTCCCTCCCTTCTTTTCCCCTCCCCCATCTGCCTGTATAACTTAGGCCCTGCAGCCAGTGCCCCTCTAGGATCTGACATTCCCCGCCTACCCACTTCATGCATCCTGAACTCCCATCCTCTCTGCCGTCTTTCCAATTCTAAAATTCCCCTGTCATCCCTCCCTTCCCTGGGCCACTGCCCTGCTCCCACTGATGGATGCCCACAGGTGCTGATCTCTGAAGGCCTGGGCCTCTTTGCCCGTGACCCTCGCTTTGTGGCCCTGGCAAAGCAGGAGATTGCTGATGCCTGCCGGCTGACCCTGGATGAGATGGACAGTGCTGCCTGTGACCTGCTTGCCCTGGGGGCTGCCAGGCCCTCCCCCGCCCAGACCCAAGTATGGGGTCCCATGGGTAGTGATGAAGATGAGGAAGTCCTCAGGGCCCCAGAGGTCGAGGAGGAAGAACTAGCCGATGAGATGGCTTGTGTCCCAGCCCGTTAGGGCTTTCCTCTTTCTAGGTCCCAAGACCCCTGGAGAAGCCTCAAGAGGCCATCTCCTCTATCTGGCTGGAGGTGAGCGAGAGGCAGAGAAGCAGAGTGGAGACAGAGAGAGGGAGAGACAGAGCCTGAGCTGTAGAGATTCATAAAGACTAGAGCTGGAGCTCCCCAGAGTATATGAAGAGTGCCCTGGCGGAGTCCCTACCCCTTAGCATGGACCTCTGCACTCAGCATATAAGGAGGGTCTGTGAGAGATCCCAAGAGACCCTGAAAACCCTTGAGAAACCCAAGAGATCAAAAGCCCCCTGGTACTCCAAGAGCTGAGTCTCCCAAATTTTAAAAAAAAAAGGTGACTATTAGACTGCATTTTAGGTGCAAGTCTGCCAGAGACAATTTGATCTCACTGAACATTCATTTACTGTCCAAGAGGGAGGATTCTGGGAAGATGGCAGAGTAGGTCAGAAAATTTGCGGTCCTCCATATTTCTTCCACAAAAAAAGACAGACCGTAGCCTCAGAGCAGCAGAAATAAACACAGGGTAAAGCAGTTGTCCTCCTAAGACAATTTGAGAAGACCCCAGGAAAGACCCGACCTCCAGGGGTGAAGTGCAAACACCTCCAGGCCAACTCTGCAGCCTCAGCCTTAGAAACTTGCATTTTGCAGACAGTGTAGGGGTCTGATGGCTGAGAAGACGATTGAAGGACCTTCCACTGTTGAGTGTAAGCATAGCTGTGCTGACCAGACACGTGCACACCTGATGAGTGCAGCGATGAATGGCTGAGACCGTGCCTGGTTTCAGTTCCAGGGCAGAGGACAGCTGTGGTTTGCAGCCATGGGGGAGGCGGGGGGAACTGCAGAGAGCAAGATCATTTGCAGGACAGTGTGGCCGGGAGCCCTAAGTGGAGAGAAGAGCTCAAGGTTGGGCCCTGAGACAGACCTCAGAAAATAACAGTAAGAAAGACCTGAGACTTGGGGCATCATTCCCCAAACTTTGGTACTACAACTTGATTACATTGATAGCTGCTTTAAAAAATAAATAAATAAAATAAAAAATAAATAAATAAAGATGAGTAAGCAAAGGAGAAAAACCCCAACCATAGATAGTTACTATGGGGATACAGAAGATCTGGGTTCATATTCAGAGGAAAATGATGGAGCTAAAAAAACCCACTCCTTTTTCAATGAGAAATGTCAAGTGGTCCCCAGCACAAAAAGAGTTCTTAGAAGAATGTAAAAAGGACTTTAAAAATCATATAAGAGAGATTGAGAAAAAATTAGGGGAAAAAAAGAGCAATCTAAGAAAATGAAGAAAATTATGAAAAGAAAGTCAACCAACTTGACATAGAAAATAAAAAACTTAAGGAAGAAATTAATTCCTTGAAAACTAGAATTGGGCAAGGTGAAGCTAATGACATTCTAGGACTCCAAGAAATTATAAAACAAAAGCAAAAGAATGAAACAACAGAAGAGGAAGTGAAACATCTTGTCAGAAAAACAATGGATCTAGAGAACAGAGCAAGGAGAAATAATGTAAGAATAGTCAGGCTACCTGAAAAATATGATTAAAAAATAATCTTGATATAATATTACAATAAATTATCAAGAAAAATTGCCCTGAAGTTCTAGAACAAGAAGGCAAAGCAGAAATACAAAAAATCCACTGATCACCACCCAGGTGGTGATCCCAGGAGGAAAACTTACAGGAGTAGCATAGCCAAGTTTCAAAGCTCCCAGGTTAAAGAGAAAATATTGGAAGCAACAAGGGAAAAAAAATTTAATTATGGAGCTACAATAAGGATTACACAAGATCTAGCAGCTATTATGTTGAAAGACCATAGGTCTTGGAATACTATATTCCATAGAGCAAAAGAACTAGGGTTACAACCAAAGGTAACTTACCCAGCAAAGTTAAGTATAATCCTGAATAAAAAAAAAATGGACATTTAATGAACTGAAAGACCTTCAGGTGTTTGTGACAAAAAAACCCCAGAACTTAAGGGAAAATTTGACATATAACATACAGGAGAAATACAAGGTAAACATTAAAGACTATAGATATAAGGGACTCAATAAGGTCAAATTGTTTACTGCGTATATGTGAAAACATTAGCAGTACTCTTATGATTGTCATCATCATTTGGGTAGTTTGAAAGAAAGACTTGGGCTGAGCTGAGTATGATGGGGTGATTCTAAAAAGATAAAGCTGTAGGGAGAGATAAAAAGGAATAATTATCTCATGCAAATGAGGCATACAAGGAAAAATTGATACAGAAGAAACTAGTAGAGGGAAGGGCAGGTAGTGCTGGAACCCTACTCTCATTGGGAATGGGTTAAAGAAGGAAATATATATAATGTATATATAATGTCTTCTAAATTCAGAAAAAAGTAAGAAGGCAAGAGGATAGGGTGTAAGGGAGAGGATAAGGGAGGAACTCTTGGAGGGATAGGTAAGCTAAGGAATAGGAGGACAAGGTAGTGGGTAGAAGTGAAGCAGAGGAGTGAAGAGAGATAGGGTAAGAAGGACAGTGAGGAAAAACAGGAAGGAGGGAAATACACAACAAATAATTGTAGCTTAGAATGTGAATGGGATGAAGTTACCCATAAAACAGAAATGGATAGCAGATTAAAAATTTGAATTCCACAATATGTTGCTTTCAGGAAACATCGTAAAAACGAGAGTTATGCACAAAGATAAAATAAAGGGCAGGAGTAGAATTTATTATGTAAAAAAAAGCAGGGATAGTAATCATGATCTCAGACAAAGTTAAAGGTGAAATACATTTAATCAAAAGTGAAAAACAGAGAAACTATTCTGTGTCATAGAGATAATTCAATATAGTTTTAGACCATTTAAAATATATAGACAGTATAAAATACTGTATAAACACATACCTGCCAAGACAGACACAGGAACTATGTGAACATAAACATAAAATACTTTTTATATAAATAAACTCAGATCTAAATAATGGAAGTACTATTTATTGTTCATGGGTAGGTAAAGTCAATATAGTTTTTAATGACAGTTTTATCAAACTAATCTATTTATTCAATGTCTTTCCAATTAAATTACTAAAAAAAAATCATTTTACTGAGTTAGAAAAATACTAACAAAGTTCATACGGAAGAACAAAAGGTGAGGAGCTTCAAAGAAACCAGAGAAAGAAAATGTCAATGAAGCAGACTCAGTAGTATCAGACCTTAAACTATGTTCTAAGGTGAGAGCATTTTTGAAATGTAAAAAGGGTAATTTTGATTTGATTATTTTAGATCAAAATTTTCTTGTATAAACAAAACCTATGCAGCCAAGAACAGAAGGAATGCAGAAAATTGGGAAAAAACTTTCCTAGACAATCCCTCAGGTAGGATGTGACTGGGCTGGAATACTGCTGTGGTGCAGGACATCATAAGCTGGTTGATTTAGAAAAAACGAGGAAAGACTTGGAGCTGTGAAGGCAGAGAGACAGATGATAGAAGGAAATAAACATAGGATGGTCTTACAATTATGTATGTGAGTGTATATATGTTGATGTTTATAGATATCTATGTATATGTTTATATATCCACGCTAAATTGTAGCCTTCTTTGAGAGGGGGGGGAGAAAAATCAAGTAAAAAGTGCACAGCAGAGAACAAAAGAAAACCAATCAGGAAGCAGAGAAAAGCTGGGCAGCTTTGAAAACAGTGTGGAGTATTTGTCACAGAGGTTTTCTTGAAATGGACATTTGCTGTTTTATATTGAATCCTCTCTTATGGTCTACTGTGTACATGGCAGTGTTTGTTTTTTCTTCTCTCATTTTGTATTTAAGTTTAAAATTTTTTAAATTATCAAATAAAAAAATGTTTAGCTATACTATCCAAGCCTTTTCTGGCAGAGAGAGAGGGAGTGGGGGGAGGAGAGGGCTGAACTGGCCTATGCCCTCCCCATATGCCCTCTCATAGGACTCTACCCCCAAATATTTGAGGGAACATTGGTAAAATAGGAAAAGAGTGGACAATGTTACAGTCCAGCTTGGCAGTTACCAATCCAGAGCAGCAGTGGAGTACCAGTCACTCTCTGACTCCTTCCGGAATGAAAAGCCTCATATCTCTTCAGAATCTCAGAAGAATAGTAAGCCCCACTTTGGGTGGGGCTTAGGCCAATCCCTTGTGGAGACTACCGACCTAGATGGGTAAATATTTCCATTACTTCTTGTGGGTGGGGGAGGCAAGGATAGAAACCAGAGCCAAGTGCTCTTTCCATAAGGAAACTCTCCTGTCCTCACACCAGAAAGTCTTGGAAGGGGCCTGTGGCCAGAAAATGATGATTTCTTCATCTTCCCAGAGAAATTGTGAAGGAGTTTTAAAATATGCTTCCACATCTGTGAAGCCTCTAAAGAGTGTAGGAGTGGATAGAGCGCCGGCCTTGGAGTCAGGAGGACCTGAGTTCAAATCCACCCTCAGACACTTGACATTTACTAACTATGTGACCCTGGGCAAGTCACTTAACCCCATTGCCTCACCAAAAGGGAAAAAAAAAAGAGTGTAGGAGAGAATATAAGATCCTTAGAGCCTAGATGAGGCCTCAAGAGAGGCCTTGAGCACTCTTCAGTGTCTCCAAGAGTGACAGAAAAAAAGTCCTGGAGCGTCCCCGAGTGTCCTTGAGACCTCAAGCCCCTGAGAGTACTGAAGACTCCCCAAGGGACCCTCCAGACTTTGGCATCTGGGCGAGGCTCCAAAGGCCCTGTCTATGGTGTCCCTGCAAGCTCCTCAGGGCACCCAGAGGAACATTCATTTTTTTGCTGGAAGAAAAAAGAGCACCAAAGCATGGAGGCTTTGCTACTGAAGGTAGGCCTAAGAAGACTGAATTTGGGGCCAGGTAGGTGGAGAACACTACCCTGGCCTTCTTAGCCTACCTTTGATTCTTGTGCAAATACACTTAGAACTTAAGGAGAGAGGACCTTACAGGGGAATGCATCAGATTGGCAGAACCCAACCCTAGGCAGCTGGAATATAAAGCTTCTACACTGGGCCATCGCCTTCTCCAGTGGATTAAGGCAAACATAGGTTAACTGACTTGCCCAGGGTTACATAGCTAGTGAGTGTCTGAGGCTGCATTTGAACTCAGGTCTTCCTGACTCCAAGCCCAGTACTCCATCCACTGAGCCGCTTGACTGCCTAAAGGAAAGAGCTAATCTTAGCTTTTAGGGCACTTGACCTACCTTTTCTTGGTTAGGTGTGGGCAGCTATAATTAAAGAGGGTCAGGCTACCCTCATCTGGGAGAGCTTTAGAAGCTAGACACAGTTCAAACTGAAGCTATTGTGTACCAAGAGAGACCAGAAGAACTCAGTGGAACAAGAAGCCTGGCAGAAACCCTACAGAGATGCCAATGAGCCCAGTGGAGTGACATGCCCATCAAGGAGCAAGTGGAATGAGAGCAGGTCATCAACAACTCCAGAACATGCCCCTGCCCACTCACTCTCCCCACTGGTTTCTTGGCTATCTGTATGAGAGTATGTCCTGTGTTGGGGTACGGGAAAATGTTCTATTGAAAATCTTCATATGCTATTTCATGAAATGTTTTGGGCTTGGATCTAACTGGATCTTCTGGATGACACATAGGGAGGGGCTCATGAGCTGTCATTTTGGTAGCTGTGGCTCCACAGATGAACCTGGGGGACCTAAGTTGTGTGTGTGTGTGTGTGTGTGTGTGTGTGTGTGTGTGTGTGTGTGTGAGTAAGTGCCTATGTAGACATAGGTAGGTGTTATACTAGAATAAATGTCATCCTGGAGGAGGTGAGCTCAGGTACAATAGCTCCAACCCCTATCTCCTGGGTCTAGAGGCGATGGCAAGAACTCACCTGGGACCTGAGCTTGATGGAGCCATAAAAGGGGAGACCAAGGGAGACCCTTTGGTTCTAATTCTTCTTTACAACATGACTAATGTGGAAATATGTTTAATATGATTGTACATGTATAGCCTATATCAGACTGCATGTCGTCTTGGGGAGGGGGGGAGTGGAGGGAGGGGGAGAAAATTTAGAACTCAAAATCTTATAGAAGAGAATGTTGAAAACATACAGACATTGAAAGTGATATAAACAAAAGGAGAGGGAAACACAGAGGGAGAGAGAGACAAGATAGACCAAGAGTTCTTTTGTTAATATATGTTTTTTCCAATTACATATAAAATTTTTTTTTGCATTTGTGTTGTTTTTTTTTTTTATTTTGAGTTCTAAAATTTCTCCCTCACTCCCTTCTCTCCTCACTGATAAGGCAAGCAATTTGATATAGGTCATAGAAATGCAGTCATGCAAAAAATATTTCCATATGAGTCATGTTGTACAAAACAAAACAAAACAAAAAATCACTCTTAGAAATGATCAAAAACAAAACAAAACAAAAAATCAGTTCTTTCTCTGGAGGTGGATACTATTTTTTAATCATAAGTCCTTCAGAATTGTCTTGGATCTTTGCATTACTAAAAATAGCTAAGTCATTCACGGTTGCTTGTCATGCAATATCTTCCTGTATACAATGTTCTTCTGGTTCTGCTCATTTCACTCTGCATCAGTTCATTTAAGTCTTCCCAGGTTTTTCTGAAACCATTCTGCTCATTCTTTTTTTAAACTTTTATTTATTTATTCATTTAGTTTTAGTTTTCAACATTCACTTTTACAAGATTTTGAGTTCTCAATTTTCCCACTCACTCTTCTGCCCCCTCCCCAAGATGGTGTGCAATCTGATATAAGCTATACATGTACATGTAATATGTAAATATTAAGCATATTTCCACCTTGGTCGTGCTGTAAAGAAGAATCAGAACCAAAGGAAAAAAAACATGAGAAAGAAAAAACAAAAAACAAAGAAAAGGAGAAAATAGTATGTTTCAATCTGCATTCAGACTCCATAGTTCTTTCTCTGGATGTGGATAGCATTTTCCGTCATGAGACTTTTGGGATTGTCTTAGATCATTGCATTGCTGAGAAGAGTTAAGTTTATGCTATTTTTTTTTCTCTTCTGTTGAGTTTTGTTTCCTCTTTCTGATGGTTCCTCCTATTGGTTTTAATTTTTACTTACAACATCACTAATGTGAAAATGTTTAATAGGAATGTATATGTATAGCCTATATCAGATTTTGTGCCATCTTGGGGAGTGTGGTGGGGAAGAAGGGAGAGAAAAAATTTAAACTTAAAAGCATATGGAAGTGATTATTGATAAATCAAAATAAATTAATTTAAAAAACACCAAAAAAAAAGAGCTAAGTTTATCATAGTTGATCATTGAACAATGTTGCTGTTACTGTGTACAATGTTCTGGTTCTACTCACTTCACTCAGCATCAGTTCATGTAAGTCTTTCCAGGTTTTTCTGAAATTCACCTGCTCACCATTTCTTATGGAACAATAGTATTCCATTACATTCATATACTGCTACTTGTTCAGCCATTCCCCAATGGATGGAGTTCTTTAGTGAATTTTTGTAATTCTTTTTCCATTTGGCCAATTCTGCTTTTTAGTGGGTTCTTCTCTTCAATGGTTTTTTGTTGCCTCTTTTATCATTTGGCCTATTCTGTTTTTAAGGTGTTCTTTTCTTTTCTTTTCTTTTTAAAATTTATGTATTTGTTTTTAGTTTTCAACATTCACTTCTGTAAGATTTTGAGTTCTAAATTTTCTCCCCCTCCCTCCACTCCCCCCCTCCCCAAGATGACATGCAGTCTGATACAGGCTATACATGTACATACAATCATATTAAACATATTTCCACATTAGTCATGTTGTAAAGAAGAATTAGAACCAAAGGGAAAAAAACCATGAGAAAAAAAGAAATAAAGAGAGAGAAAGGAGGGGGGGAGAGAGAAAGAATAGTATGCTTCCATCTGCATTCAAACTCCACAGTTCTTTCTCTGGATGTGGATAGCATTTTCTATAATGAGTCTTTTGGAGATGTCTTAGATCCTTGCATTGCAGAGAAGAGTTAAGTCTACCATAGTTGATCATTGAACAATGTGGCTGTTACTGTGTACAACGTTCTCCTGGTTCTGCTCACTTCACTCTGCATCAGTTCATGCAAGTCTTTCCAGGTTTTTCTGAAGTCCAACTGCTCATCATTTCTTATAGCACAATAGTATTCCATTACATTCATACACCACAACTTGTTCAGTCATTCCCCAATTGATGGGCATCCCCTCAATTTCCAATTCTTGGCCACCACGAAAAGAGCTGCTATAAATATTTTTGTACATGTAGGTCCTTTTTCCCCATTTTTATGATCTCTTTTAGATACAGACCTAGAAGTGGTATTGCTGGGTCAAAAGGTATGCACAGTTTTATAGACCTTTGGGTATAGTTCTAAATTGCTCTCCAGAATGCTTGAATCAGTTCACATAAGGTGTTATTATCTTCAATATTTTTTCATGCCTCCTTTACCAAACTTTTGACTTTTTTCATGATTTTCTTGCATCATGCTCATTTCTTTTCCAAATTTTCCCTCTACCTTTCTTATTTCGTTTTTAAAAGTCTTTTTGAGCTCTTCCAAGAATTCTTTTTGGGCCTGAGACCAATTCACATTTTTCTTTGAGGCTTTGCATGTAGCTGTTTTGACATTGTTTTCTTCTGAGTTTGTATTTTGCTCTTCCCTGTCCCCATAGTAACTTTCTATAGTCAGTTTCTTTTTTTTCTTTCATTTTTAGGTCTACTTCTTGACTTTTAACTTTATGTTAAAATTGGGCTGTGCTCCTGGGGTGGAGGGGACAGCTTCAGGTTTTTTGTGCTGCTGTTTTCAGAGCTAGTTCTATAAGTTTTCAATTCTTCCAAGGTGGTAGAATCGAAGGAGAGGTGTGGTCACTGCTCTACTGGCCTGTGGTCTGCCACAAGTACTTTTTTCTGCCCTTGAACTGTATCCTGGGTCCAGGCCCCTCTAGTGTTTCCTCTCCCCACTCCCACCCCGACTGTAACCTGGAACTGCATATGGGCAATGCAACAGAGTCCTGCTCCCTGTGCCTGCAAAGGGTCCCCTGCAATCTTCTTCTGACCAGTTCTCTGATCCCTCTTACTGTCTCTGGAAGCCACTGCTGCCAATTCAGTTAACTCCAAGGCCTGCTGCTAGCTTTCCTGGGTGCACCTGCACTGGACTGTGCTCCACACTCACCCCAGTGAGACAGACCTTTCCTGTTGACCTCATAAGTTATCTTGGGCTGGAATATTATTTTACCCCATCCTTTTGCTGGTTCAGTTGACGCACTATTTTGACATTGTTTGGCAAGTTCCTGCCTTTACTCCACCATCTTGGCTCTGCCCCCAGACTGAGGGTTCTTAATCTGTGTTCCACTGACCCTCAAGAAGTCTGTGGATAGATTACAGGGGTCCATGACCTTGGATAGGTGGAAAAGCTACATTTCTACTTTTTAAAAGTTTCAATTGAGCTCTTTTTTTTTCCCATCCCCATAATTTCTCCTAGCATCCCTCCCCTTCTTCCTCCCTAAGAGTTATCTCATAAAATAAGTAGCATTTTGTAGACAAAAGAGAGGGAGACAGAGAGAGACAGAGAGACAGAGAGAAAGGGGGAGAGAGAGAGAGAGAGAGAGAGAGAGAGAGAGGAGAGAGAGGAAGGGAGAGAGAGGGAGGGAGACAGAGGGAGGGAGAGAGAGGGAGAGAGAGAGAGAGAGAGAGAGGGAGAGGGAGAGAGAGAGAGAGAGAGAGAACAGCATAACTGATGAATATATCCAAAAAAGTGTGAAAATCTGCACTGTGCCACCTGCATGGCTTGACCTCCCACCTGGGCAGAAGATCTTCTCATGTCTCTTCTTTGGAGCCAGGCTCATTCTTTGTAAATTTGCATTGTTCACTTTGGGTTGTCTTCTTCTGGTAGTTGTTCTTTTCATTGACAGTGTGGTCCTTATGGCCCTTGTTTTGTTTGTTTATTTGTTTGTTTGTTTTTGTTTTTTTGTTTTGTTTTGTTTTTCGGCTCAGCTCGATTCCCTTTGTAAATCTTTATTTTCACAAACTAATTGAAATTTAGCATTTCCTTCAATTATGACTTTTAAATAATTTTGAGAAGGGGCCCATGGGCTTCCCCAGATTGCCCTGAGGGGTCCATGACACCCCAAAAATGTTATGAAAACAAAACAAAACAAAACAAAAACCACTGGGATAGACAGAGAGAAGCGAAAAACAAAGACGGCAAAGAGAGAGATGGAGGAGAGGTAGAAGAGACAGACAGACCCTAGAAACAGAGGCTGTTGTCTGCTAACCCTCAGGAGCTTCCCCAGTGAGGTCAGGGCAGGACTCTCAATCTTTCCTTCCTAACTCTTGCTGTCATACTGGAGGACTCTGACAAACACTTTGCTGCTCCCTCAAACACCCAAACCTTTCAGTCTACTCAGTTGCCATGGTGTGGTCCTTAACCCCACCTCATCTCCACCCAGACGGTCATCCTTTTGATCTTGTCATCATCCCACCCTAAATGCTGTTGCCTCCAGGGTCATGACCTTTATGTGATCAGAATCTTTCCCTCTACCTAGTAACCCTCAATCCTGTTCTTTGTCTTCATTGTGACCTTCAGTCCTTCCACTCCTCAGCTCTTTCCCAGGGAAGAGAAGAGAAAATAAGCATTTCTATAGTACCTACTATGTGCCAAGCACTTTATAAAAATGATCTCATTTCATCCTTATAACAACCCCTCAAGGTAAGTGCTATTATTATTCCCATTTTATAGTTGAGGAAACCGAGGCAGATAGAAGTCAAGTGACTTGCTCAGGGTCACACAGCTAGTAAGTATCTGAGGTCAGATTTGAACTCAGATCTTCCTGACTCTAGGCCCAGCTCTCTGTGCCACCAACTCATTTTTTCTATCTTGATGAGTCAGCCCAACTCTACATTGTCCTCTTCTCAAATCCCATCCTCCCTTGCCCTGCTAAAGCTCAGTTTTGGATCATTCTCACTCTGTCCTCCTTTACTTCTTCCTATCTCACATGAAGAAATGACCCTCCTCCTTAGTAAGGCTAACCTCTCTTCACGCACAAGTGGTCCTATTCTAGTCCATCTTCTCCAGCAAGCTGCCCTCTCTATCATCCCCACTCTCTCACTCACTCTATTCAATCTCTCTACTGGCTATTTCTGTACTGCCAAAAACCATGCTCATGTGTCCCCCCCATCCTCAAAAGGTCCTCACCAGATCCACCCGTCCATGCTAACTTGCATCTCATACCTCTCCTCCCTTTTGTGAATAAACACCTTTAGGGTTTAGAAGGTTGCCTACAACAGGTACCTCCATTTGCCCTCCTCTTATTCTCTTCTTTACTCTTTACAGTTTGTCTTCTGACCTCATTAATCAACTGAAGCTGCTCTCTCCAAAGTTACTCAGGATCTCTTAGTTGCCAAATCCAGTAGCCTTTTCTCAGTCTTCATCCTTCTTGACCTCTCTGCAGCCTTCAACATTGGCAACCAGCCTCTTGTCTTGAGGTTCTCATGACACTGCTCTATCCTGGTTCTCATTCTCCTTATCTGACCCCTCCTTCACGGTACTCTTTGCTAGATCTTCATCCGGGGCTCTGTCCTGGGCCCTCTTCTCCCTCTAGACTATCTCACTTGGTGACCTCAGCAGCTCCTGTGGACTCAATTCTCATCTCTATGCAGATGAGCCTCAGATATGTTTGTCCAGCCTCTCTGATTTGTCAGTGCTCTCTGCTGACTTCTAGTCTCACATCTCCAATTACCTAGTGGAAATCTCAAAACTGGATGTCATGTAAACATCTTCAACTCAACATATTCAAAATGGAATTCATTATCTCTTCCCCAAAACCCTCCCCCGACAGCTTCCCTATTACTTTCCATGGTACCCCTATCCTTGCAGTCACCCAGACGGGCAGTCTATGTGTCATCCTTGACTTCTCTCTTTCTCTCACCTCCCATATCCAATCTGTTGCCTACTTCTGTTGTTTCTATCTTTGTAACATCTCACAAATACACTCCCATCTCTCCTCTGACACTAGCACCCCCTGGTGCAGGTTCTCATCACTTCATACCTTGATTACTGCAGTAGCTGCTGGGGGGGGGGACGGGGCTCTGCCTGCCTCAGGTCTCTCTCCCTGCTTCAATCCGTCCTCTACTCAGCTGCCAAAGTCATTTTCCAACTATAGCACTCACTCAAGAAAGTGCAGAGGCTCCCTATCATCTTCAGGATCAAATCGAAAATCCTCTGTTGGACATCAAAGCCCTTCATAACCTGGTCCCTCCTACTTTTCCAGTCTTCTCGCATGTTACTCACCTCCATGTACTCTGGGATCCAGTGACACTGGCCTCCTGGCTTTTCCTCAAACAGAACACTCCATCTCCCTGGCCATTCTCACTGGCTGCCACTAGACATGTTACTAGACATGAAATCCTCTCCCTTCTCATCACCACCTCTTGGCTTCCTTCAGGTCCTGGCTAAAATCTTACCTTCTAAAAGAAGCCTTTCCGGAAGTGCCTTCTCTCTGTTTTATCCAGGTTATAGCTTGTTTGTACGTGGCTATTTGTATTTTGTCTCCCGCATTAGATCGTTAGCTCCTTGAGGGCAGAGACTGGCATTTGCCTCTTTTTGTATCCCCAGAACTTGGCACAGTGCTTGGTGTGTAGGAGGTGTTTAAGTAAATATTTATTGACTTTAATTAGTGATTGATTGATTGGGGTTTTGCCTTGGCCTGAGAAAGAGAGGAAGGGCAGCTTGGTGGTGCTGCAGTGGATGGAGCTCTGGGCCTGGAGTCAGGAAAACATCTTCCTGAGTTCAAATCCAACCTCAGACTCTTGCTAACTGTGTGACCCTGGGGAAGTCACTTCACCCTATTTGCCTCAATTTTCTCATCTGTAAAATGAGCTGGAGAAAGAAATGGCAAATCACTCTAGTAACTTTGTAGAGAAAACCCCAAATGGGGTCATGAGACTGAACAACAAATGTGACTATAAGAGAAAGAGAGGAGACATAAAGGAGAGACTAAAATATAGGAGATTTTGATGTATCAAGATAGACAATAGAGACACAGATATGGGAGACCCAGAATAAATGAAAGGCTGAAATAGGAGTGTGTGTATGTATGTGTGTGTGTGTGTGTGTGTGTGTATGTGTGAGAGAGAGAGAGAGACAGAGACAGAGACAGAGAGAGACAGAGAGATAGAAAGAGAGACAGAAACTGAAACATTGCAGATTTCTGTAACTTTCTCTAGCCATAAGAACCAGAGTCCAATCTGGGGGATGTGTGAAGAGTTGAGGTAACTGGGTAACTAGAAGGGTCTCAGAACCCTCTACAGTAAAAGGTGATTATTTCTCCTTTAACACTGTGGTTTGGTCACCATCGGAGAGCTGAGTGGTTAGAATCTCTCACTATTTTTATTTTGTTTCTAATTCTGTTTGAAACTTAGTAAACTCTTTGATAAAATTTCTTCCTATGGCATAGGTGCATAAGTGCTTAATAACTACAATTTTGGAAGTAACTACATTGCAGAATTGTTACAGTGGAAGAAGAAATATTTGGGACACCGACCCCAAGAAAGGAGGCCGCTGAAAATCCTCAGCCTCACGGTTATCTATAGACAAAGGCCAAGGAAATCAACAGTTTCAAGTGAAGGTAGCAAACTTGGTCTCCTAGAGGCAGCCAGGTGGTGCTGCAGTGGATAGAGCACTGGCCCTGGAGTCAGGAGGACCTGAGTTCAAATGCCGCCTCAGACACATAACACTCACTAGCTGTGTGACCATGGGCAAGTCACTTAACCCCATTGCCTAGCAGAAAAAACAAACAAAAAAAAAACAAAAAAGAAAAGAAAACAACTTGGTCTCCTAAGCATTGGTTCAGCCTGAACTCTACTCTGAAAGAATGGATTCAAATGGGCCATTCTTGGGCAAGCTGGGAGCTCGTTGGTCCCCAAACCGTCCAGCCCTGCCTACCCATCCAGGCTTCTCTGAGCTGCCAGGGAAGGGCCAACCTTCCAGGATGAAGGACATGACAGCCCCATCATCCTCGGCTCATTTCTGAGACCTGTGATCAAAGGATGTTAATAAGCTGGAGAGTCTGGAGGAAGGCTACCAGGCTGTCCAAAGGCCTGGAGACTATGTCCTATGTAGAAGGTTTGGAGGAACTGGGATATTTGACCTGAAGAAGACTTGGGGGTACATGAGAATTTCTCCAATTACTGGAAGGGCTGACAAATGGAGTTGACAAGGATAAGACATCCTATCTGGCTCCAGAGTACAGAAACGGATTCAATTACAACAGTTGCAAAGCTCTTCTGGGCCAGGCCAAAGTGTCCACTAATGGGAGATTCAGGTTTGAGATCCTTCTTCCAAGGGAGGATCAAGACTAAGGATGGGGAGGAGGGGGTCATTGGTGGCTAGGTTCAAAAAGAAGCCCGACAAAATTTGTTTCTAATGAAAAGTGTCAAACCTGGAAAAACTCAGACCAACGAGGTAGTTACTAATAGTGAGGCATTTATTCAGGGTGTGGGAATTGTATTTTGGGCCAATGGGCTGTCTTATTCAGACAGGGATACCTGGAGAAGGGGAGAAAGGAGATTCTTAGTATAGGGTGTAAGGATACATAGAACAGCCAGACAGCAGGAAAGGAGTGTTGAGGAAGTGGAGAAAAAAGAAAACAAAAGAAGACCATGTTTGTAGAAGTGTCCTTGCTATTATCTCTGTCTGGGAACAGGAGTGGTTAGAAACTGCTGGGGAAATGGGGGGGGGGGTCCTCCTGGGAGCAGTTAGAAACTGCTCATCAGCACAGGGTAGGGGCCCAGAGATTCCCAAGGGTTGACAAGAGCATTCTGTGCTGCATGGGGGTGCTCCTCCCTGGAGGCCTTCAAGTCAAGGCTGGTTGCTGAGTACTTGGAGGGGGTTGGGGAATTCAGATTCACGTTTAGAATGGACTATATGACCATTGGGCCCATTTTCATCCTTGAGTCTGGGAGGTGAGGTGGTGAAAGTCTCGGTTAGCTCCAGTCTTCAAGGATGACCCCCAAGGGAAGGGTTGAGAGGAGATTCCGGTTAAAGTCGGAGTTGGGCTAGATGGCCACTGTGAGACCCCTTCCAGAGCTGGGAAAGAAATCTCGGTGGGCTTCCAGGAGGAAGAGACCTGGGGGAAGGGTTTGGAAGCCTTCGAAGTCACTCTCCCAGGGACCCCTGGGACGTCCCTTCCGAAACTTGCCCTGTCTACATTCCAGAAAAGGCCGATGACCACCGTAGGGCCACCTGCCCCTACCTCCCTCGCGCCCTTCCTTTGGCGCGCCTGCGCGCAGGGAGTAGGGGTGGGGGTAGGGAGAAGAGCGGCGGAAGGGGGAGGCGCTCCGACGAGAGCAGCTGAGGCTGTTCAGTGATTGCAGCGCTCCGCCCCCCGCCCTGCCGCTGCCACTGCTACTGCTCCTCCCCCCGCTGCGGCTGCGGCTGCGGCGGCTGCTGGACATCCAAAAGGCCGCCATGGACGTGCTCAACCAGGTGGGGAGATGCGGAGGCGACTGAGGGCGCTTCAGCACCACGGACAGCCGCCCCGAGCTAGCTCCTAGGCCCCAGGGGTCGCTCCTCCCCTTCCCGGAGGGCTCAGGGCTGGTAGCCAAGAAATGAACAAAAGGGCGGGGCGGGGGGGTGGAGGGTGCAAGAGGTAAAGGAGGCAAAGGGGAAGGGGGATGGGGGGGAGCAGAAGGTGAAGGAACCAGAGGAGAGGCGGAAGCCTGGGGAGGAGCAGGAGATGAAGGAGCCAGTCAGGAGGAACCGGGTCGGGGTGGAGGGGGCAGGAGGTGAAGGAACCAGAGGGGAGAAGGGGCCTGGAGGGGGGGGGGGGCTGAGGGGGGGCAGAAGATAAAGGAGCCAGAGAAGGGAAGTTGGCAGGAGGTGAGGGAGCCAGAGGGGAGGAGGTGGCGGGCAAGACGAGCCAGAAGGGAAGGGGTCCTGGGGTGGGCAGGAGATGAAGAAACCAGGGAAGGAGGGGGGCTGTCTGAAGGAGAGAAGAAGTAGGGGAGGAGGGCATCCAGGGGACAGATGAAGGAATCAGGCTGTGAGGGGCAGTGCCCAGGGGGCAAGAGATAAAGGAGACCCAGGAAGGGAGGAGAGCATTCAGGGGGTACAAGATGAAGGTGGGAGGGAGTGAGGCTTGTCAAGGGGCCAGGAGCTGAAGAGGGCTGCAAGGCGAGAAGAGGCCTGGAATTGAGAAAGGTGGGGAAGGAGGACAAATCTCAGAGGATGAAGGGGAAGGCCTGATTGACTAGTAGTAATGAACAGTCGGGGAGGGAGAAACCCCAGAGGACAGCCAGGAGGAGAAAACCCAGAGGACAGCCAGGAGGAGAAACCCCAGAGGACAGCCAGGAGAAAAGGAAGGTCAAGAAGGGAGAGGCAATGTGAAGATGCGGAGGAAAATGGGAGAAAACCAATTACTGAGGGCATCCATTAAGGAGTGAAACAGAGATTTTGGACACATGGGGAGGAGGCAAGAAGAGCTGCCATCCTGAAGAAGCCCCAGACCCAGTGAGAGGGGAAAAAGCCTAGGGGCCCCCCAGGAGGAGGCAGAAAGCTGAGGCAGGCCTGGAAGATAGAGCTAAAAACCAATTAGCTAAGGGGAGGAGGGAGCATCGTAGGAAGAAAGGCAAAGGGGATTTGCTGTTGAGGGACACAGATGGAACAGATAGAGAAATCCCAAAAGGCATCCAGAAAAAAGAGGAAACAGCCCTGGAAGTGACAGAGGAGAAGAGGTGGAAAAATTCAGGGGGGTCACCAGAGAGAAGAGAAGGTTTGCCCAGGAAGTAGAGGAATTAAGGACTAGAAGATAATAGATGGATGTAGAAGAGGTTTGTGGGTGGGAAGAGAAGAGGGGAGGAGGGGGGGAGGGAGAGAGAGGGGGGGGGGGCGAGAGGGGGGGAGGGAGAGGGAGGGAGAGGGAAGAGGGGGGGGGGGGGGGGGGGGGAGGAGGGGAGGGGGGGGGGGGGGGGGAGAGAAAGAGAGAGAGAGAGAGAAAGAGAGGGAGAAAGAGAGAGAGAGATCTTGGAGATCATCCAGAAGATAGGAGGTCTGAATTTTGGGGAGTAGGAGGGAAAGAGAAGGGAGGCAGATCTAGCAGGAGCGGGGAGGGAGAGAGACAGGGAAGATAATGGTCCTGGGGAGGAGATGGACATGGAGATTCTAAAGGACATTCCAGAGAAGGAAGGATTTGATGTATCAACACAGATACTGATAGCAATGGAGGCAGGGCACAGTGGCAGAGGAGGGAAGGCTGGAAGTGAGGAAGGTGGGGGGTGGGGATGGGATAGGATAATGAGGATGGAGATATGAAAGCAGGAATCCCAGAGAAGGAGGAAGCTACCTGAAGATAGGGTGAGAGGAAGGTGAAGGTGGAAATCCTGGAATGAATCCAGGAGGATGAGGGATGAATTTTGTGAGGGAAATGGACAATTCCTGGCTGGCTAGATCATACATGAGCAGATGGCCTAGAAAGAAGACTAGGTGGGAGAAAAAGGGAGATAGATGGAGAAATTCTAGCGTTGGAAGAGTCGGAGTGAGAAGAGATTTGGAAGGTAGAGAGGATGTGTGTGTGTGTGTGTGTGTGTGTGTGTGTGTGTGTGTGTGTGT
>NW_020954631.1:334211-338683 GCF_900497805.2 Vombatus ursinus | reverse complement strand
TGTGTGTGTGTGTGTGTGTGTGTGTGTGTGTGTGTGTGTGTGTGTGTTACTCTGTTGAGCTGAGAAAATAGGGTGACAGGAGGCAGGGTGAGAAGAAAGCCAGAGGGATGGTGAGAGGACTGGGAAGAAATATTGATTGACCCAAAAGGTTGGGTCCCCATTCCCCTCCCCACCTCAGTCACCTTGGATAGGAGCAGTGCCCTTTGCCAGCCCCAGGACTAAGTGGGAAGCTGGTCAAAAGCCAGTGCTCAGAGCTCCCCCAGGAAAGAACTGCTCTCCCCCTTCCCACTCCACTCCTGCCCCTATAGCCCTGCCTCTCCTCCAGTCTTCTTGCCTCACCATCCCTTTAATTTTCTCTTCCCTCTTTCCCTCTTTTCCCTCTTCCTCTTCTCTTCCTTCATTGGTTCTCTCCTTATCTCCCTCCCCATCCCTTTTCTTCTCCTCTTTTTTAATCTCCATGTTTTCTCCTCTTCTTCCATCTTTCCTTCTCCTCATCCTTTCTTGTCTCTCTACAGCTGGTGGCTGGAGGTCAGTTCCGGGTGGTCAAGGAGCCCCTGGGCTTCCTGAAGTTACTGGAATGGGTGAGTCCCTTTTGTGGAGAATTTCTAGAGGGATGAGGTTAAAGTGGGTTTGTATCTGGTTCCCAAGAGGGGGAATCCCAGTGAGGAGAGGAACAACTAATTTTGATCTGGCACAGACCCTTGGGAGAGGCTGAGGAGAAGGGGAGGCCCCAGTTAATCCACTCTCAACCTTGGTAGGCAGAGACATGGGAATAGAGGGTAGGGCTTGGCTTATCCTGGATTAGGAGAGGAGAGGGCCAAAGCATTGCTGAGCCATCTGCTACCTGCCTGGCCACCGACTGGGTGAGAGGAGGGAGGGAGAGAGAAGGCAGCTAACCGAAGCCAGGCAAAGATATGGAATTAAGATGCCGAGATTTCATCAAAGATGTTTGATAGTTTCTCGACATAGCCATGAATAAGACGGAGGGCTATGTGCCAGTGAAAGTCTACTTGGATGGGTTCACAGATGGTTAAATGGATAATGGATAATAATAATGGATAATAATGGATAAGTCCTAGTAGTGAACAATAGATCAAGGTAATTCTGGAGGGAGGAGGTCTCTGGTAGCAGCCCCTGGACTCCCCCTTCTATCTTGTTCTAGTCAGAAGTGATGGAGGAAGAGGATGTTGTAGAAATCTAGGGAGACCCCCCAGGAGGAGCAGGGGGGAGCTGGGGAGAGCATGGCTGGGGGAGCTGGTGTTTAAGGGAGGGTTGAAGAAGTAGGTGAACGGGGGAGGAGGCAGAGACAGAGAGGGAAAGAGAGACAGGAGAGGGGAGAGAGAAATCCTGACGTTCTGGGTTGGAATACGTGGCCACTGAGCTCCCTTTGAGGTTTTTTCAATAAGCCATGAAGATGTTGTTTATCAATTTGGGGTTCACCTTGAACTGGGAGAAGATAGAAGAATCAAGATTCAAAAATCATCACTGTGATGGGCTAGAAAGAGCCCAGCTTTGGAGTCCCAGGGCTTGGATTCAAATCCCACCTCAGTGGTTGTGAAGCCTCAGGGAAGTCCTTTTCCTTGTCACATGACACATTGGTGCTCCAGGTGACCTGAGGTCCCTTCTACCTCTTAATCCAGTGATCCCAAGATAATGAGCCAGGGCTACTAAAATGAACATTAACAGGGAGCCATGTAAAGTGATGTAAACCCAAACTCTCAAATGACCAGTTGGTGAAGCAGAGGATGAGGGAGACCTGCCTGGACTACCGTGTCAGGATGTGGAAAAGCTGGAATGTGTCCAGATGCATGGCTGAGTAAGGGATGAGGAGGAGCCAGGCCCTGTGAGGGTCAGAAGAGGAAGAGCCTAGAGAAGCTTTGGCATGGCCCTTCTAATCCTGTCTTCAAAGATTGGAAGGGCCAGCATGGAGATGTGGGGTCAGAGTTGTTCTCCTTGCCCCCAGAGGGCACAGAGGAGCCATGAGGGGGACTAAGAGATTCCCAGAGTCTCAGATGAGCCCTTTGGGTTTGTGACCTGACATCTAGCCAGACTGGCTGTGCCCTCGGGGGGTCAAGCAGAACAAAGCTAGGCCCTCTTCCTCTGCAGGCTAGCCAGTCCTTCACATCCACCTGTCTCCAAGCTCAACAATGGTCAGATGGCATGATCTTGAGGCCCCTCCCATCCTCTTTAGCCACCCCTGGACACACTCCAGCTTCTCGCTGTCCTCCCAGAACAAAATACAATCCTCTAGATGGGCTCTGAGCAGGGCAGAGGCCAGAGGCCAGAGGGACCCCTTCACATCCCGCAGTTTAGGCTCAAACCACCGTCATCCAACCAGGCTCTACCATCTTGGGCTTGGGAATCCAAGGAAGAGAGGATTTCTATGGCATTTGGTCTCATTAGCCTCAATCAGGTGCTCCGACCTGTCCAGATCTTTGTGGGTCCTCACGGCCTGTCTCCCATTCTGTTAGCTGTATCGCTCCCAGCTTGGTGCCATCTGCAGGTTTGCTAAGCGGACCAGCTAGGCCTTTATTCAATTCCCTGATAAAAACGTGAAGCTGTCCAGGGCCCAACACACATCCCTAGGGCAATCCAGTAGAGACTTCCTGCCAAGGTGACAGTGAACCTTTAATGAGCACACTTGGGCCATGCCATTTAAATGGTGCTGGATTCTCTTAACTGTCTGATCATCTGGCCCAAATCTTTCCATCTTCTCCACGAGAATAATACAAGAGATTGGATCGAGTATGTTGTTAAAATCTAGGCAAACTACCTCAACAACCTACCCCGCATTTCCCAGTTTAGTAACCTGAGGGGGAAAAAAAGTCAGCGCGCTCAGTGAGGCTTGCTGAAGCTGGGTCGGCCTCTGGGGTAGGCACTGCCTTTTGCTGATGTGGACCAGTCATCCTTTTAATGGCATATCCCAGGTAAAATCCCAAGGCCAGCTCAATGCTTTTATGGCATGCTATGGAATATTCATCTCCTACCGGCACAGGGAGGGCAGTTGGAGCTTGATAGAAGGAGGAACTTCTCAGCCATCTTGGTCATCCCATAGTGGATGACCTTCCTCATGGGCTATAGAGCACCCTTTACCAGATGGCTCCAAGTGGGCCGCTGATAGAGAATGTCGTAGCAAGGCTTTTGGCTCAAGTAGGGGTGACCTTCATTGACCCTCAAGGGCCCTTCCCACTTGGAGTGTCTGTGTGACTGTGTTTCTGTGTTTCTCTACTGCCCAAGGTCTTTGCCATTTTCGCCTTTGCTACTTGTGGTAGCTACACGGGGGAGCTAAAGCTCAGCGTGGAATGTGCCAACCGGAGCGAAAGCCAGCTCAGCATCGATGTGGAGTTTGCCTACCCTTTCAGGTGCCCGGGCTCCCCCAGACTCCTCAGGATTCCCAGAGGGAGACTTCTTCTATGCCAGGGGCCCCTAGACCTAAACCCCTCCAGACTCATAATCTCCAAATTCTGCATTGCTCAAATTCTGCCCCCTCCCAGCCCGTCCAAGAGCTGAAGAAAGCACAGGCCCTGGCTGGGGTCCTCTGGCCCTCCCTGAGCCTCACTCCCTTGGTGTCTTTTCCTGTCCCCATAGCTGTTCTTCCCTCTGTCTGGGCCCTTTCTTTTCTCTGTCTCTAGCCCTCTTTTCTGGTCTCCGCTATCTTTGCGCACTGCCTCTCCCTTCTCTTTGTTTGTAATCTCCAAGTCTACTCTCATCTCTACCACTCTCCTTTCTTTCTGTCTCTGCTCCATGGGGGCTGCTGGTTGGGACCTCCTGGGAGGGAAATGATGGCAATGGCCCAGAGCAGGGTGGGACCCCACCTGCAGCCTTTCTCATAGAAGAGTACAGGTGAGTCTGGGAAGCACCACAGCCTGTATTTGCCCCTGAATAGCCTGAGCTCTCTCTGTCTCTCTCTTTCTGTCTGTCTCTGTCTCTGTGTCTGTCTCTCTGTGTCTGTCTCTGTGTCTGTCTCTCTGTGTCTGTCTCTCTCTCTTCTCTCTCTCTCTCTTTCTCTCTCCCTCTCTCTCTGTCTCTGTCTCTCTGTCTCTCTCTGTCTCTGTCTCTCTCTGTCTCTGTCTCTTTCTGTCTCTCTCTCTCCCTCTTTCTGTCTCTGTCTGTCTCTCTCTCTGTCTGTCTGTCTGTCTCTCTCCGTCTCTCTCTCTCTCTCCCCGTCTCTCTCTCTCTCTCTCCCCTCCCCCCCTCTGTCTCTCTCTCCCCCCTCTCTGTCTCTCTCTGTCTCTGTCTCTTTCTGTCTCTCTCCCTCTTTCTGTCTCTGTCTCTCTCTCTGTCTGTCTGTCTCTCTCTCTCCGTCTCTCTCTCTCTCCCCCCGTCTCTCTCTCTCTCTCTTTCCCTCTCCCTCTCTCTCTGTCTCTGTCTCTCTCTGTCTCTGTCTCTTTCTGTCTCTCTCTCTCCCTCTTTCTGTCTCTGTCTGTCTCTCTCTCTGTCTGTCTGTCTCCGTCTCTCTCTCTCTCCCCCCC
>NW_020954631.1:329074-334111 GCF_900497805.2 Vombatus ursinus | reverse complement strand
CCCCCCCCTACCGTGGGACAGGAGCTAGGTGTTTAGTAGGGCTCAGGCCTAACTCTGGCCTTGTCTGATCCCTGCCCAGGCTGCACCAAGTGTACTTCGATGCCCCCACCTGTCAGAACAACGGTGCCAAGAAAGTCTTCCTGGTGGGCGACTACTCCTCTTCTGCTGAGTTCTTTGTCACCGTGGCCGTGTTTGCCTTCCTCTACTCCACAGGCGCCCTGGCCACCTACATCTTCCTCCAGGACAAGTACCGAGAAAACAACAAGGGCCCCATGATTGTGAGTCGTCCCCAGCCCCCCTCCCCCCAGCCTGGCGTGCACATGCCCAGGCCCAACTGGGGAGTGGCCAAGGCAGCTGGGCGTGCCCTACCTCTAGGAGCGCCCTGGGGCCCCATGTGGCCTCAGCCCTCTTTTCCCTTCTGTCCCCCTCCCTACAGGACTTCTTAGTTACTGCGGCCTTTGCTTTCCTGTGGCTAGTGAGCTCCTCTGCCTGGGCCAAGGGCCTGTCTGATGTGAAGATGGCCACTGACCCAGAGAACATTATCAAGGGTATGAGCAGCATCTGTTCCCAACCTGGCGTGTCCTGCAAGGAACTGAGGGACCCTGTCACCTCGGGCCTCAACACCTCCGTGGTGAGACAGCCCCTCCCTTCACTTCTTTGGGTTTCAGTTTACCCCTGTGGAAAGGAAGGGGCCTCTTAGGCCCCATGTCTGGCTTCAGCGTTCTGGGAGTCTCCAGAGCAGCTGGTGGAATGGAGATCTTGGGGAGGGCGTGACCAGGCCAGAGCTGAAGAGCTTCTCTGTCCCCTGCAGGTGTTTGGGTTCCTCAATCTGGTCCTGTGGCTGGGCAACGTGTGGTTCGTGTTCAAAGAAACTGGCTGGTCTGCACCATTCCTGCGCCCACAGCCCCCTGTCCCGGAGAAGCAGCCTGCTCCCCCAGGAGACTCCTATGGAGAGGCTGGCTATGGCCAGGGCCCCGGCAGCTACGGGCCCCAGGGTGGCTACCAGCCTGACTACGGGCAGCCGACAGGTGGCATGGGAGGCTACGGGGGCCAGCCCACAGATTACGGGCCCCAGGGAGCACCCACCTCCTTCTCTAACCAGATGTAGGCTGGTGAGTGGCTGGCTTGTGGGCAGCCTGGGGCTCTGGAGGTGGGGGTGGGGTGCAGCATCCAGGAGACTTCCAACCATCTCTGTGTGCTCTCTCTCTGTCTCTCTGTCTCTCTCTCTCTCTAGGTTGGGATGGGGGGGGAGTGAGACACTCGCCTCTGCCACCTCCTGCAGGAAGCCCTCTGGTGTGTGGGCGAGTGCACGTGTGCCTGTGTGTGTGTGCATAGTGGGGAATATCAGAGCCTGCCTAGGAGCCCCAAGGTCAAATTCCCGCTCCCCTCCCCCACCCTGGGGGATGATCTAGTTGTCTTTGATGTTTATATAGAATATATATATATATATATTACATAGAAAGATGTATTATTTATCGGTCAGGAGATCCCTCGCCCACTCTCCACCCCCCAAAAATCCCCATCCCAATCTGGGGAACGGGAGCCAGACCACCAACCGGGTGAGCCTCCCTAACCCAGACCCTTCCCTATTCCTTGCGATGCTCAGTCTCCTTCTCTGTTCATCTCTTTCCTTCCCTAGGGCTGTAGGCTGAGGGGGCTGGGAGGGAGCAGGGACCCACATCTACTTGGGGAGGGGTCTACAAGTAGCTGGGCTCAGAACAAAGTTGAGGGAAGGCTCTTTGAAGCCCCAGTCGTGAGCACATAGGGGGCCCTTAATGAATGTTAACTTGTTGACTTTGAGAAAGGAGAAGCTCAGTCAGGATGGGGAGGTTCCTAGATGGGGTGAGGCTTTCTAATGGAGGCAGGAGGCAGAGGCCCAGAGTGATAGAGAGGGTTGGCTGACTGATCTCTAGAGGGTCCCAAGGGAAAAAGGGAGGAAAGGCTTGCCGGCCCCAACAGGCTTGAGAAGGCCCTGGCTCCTCGTTCCCCTCCTCTCCTCTCCCCAGATCAAATCCCTCCCCTTTCTCCACTACCCTCCTGCATCTGTGATTCCTGGTGGTGCCTGTGCTGTGTGTCTCTATTTTGTCCAGCTTTGTGGTCCTGCCCTTTCCCACCTTGCTACCCCTAACCCTTCAGGGAAAAACCAGGCCATGGATCCTCTCTCTTCCCATCCCCTTTAAATAAAAGGTACCAAGCCCACCGTGCTTTGCCTTTTCTCTGGGAATCAAGGGAAGGGGGTGGGGAAGGCGGAAGGAATGGGAGGGGGAAAATCCTTTGTCATCACCCAGCTTCTTAGAAAGTTCCACCTCCCTCCTCGAGGTTCCTCTGAATCCCCCCCCCCCCATTCAAAGGCCTCCCAGCTCCCCCAGCTCCTTGCCAAGAAGAGTACCGAGAAGGGGGAGCTCAAGAGCGGAATGCTGACTCCTCAGCTATCTAGCCTGACAGGGAGAGGTTAGGGAGGGGGGTTTGCTCCGACTCACTTCCTGACTCACCTAATTTCTTCTTGCTTGGGAGCTTCCCTGGTGCCAGGATGTTCACATCCCCTTCCACTCTTTCCAGGATGAGAGTCTCATTAGAGACGGCAGAGCCTCAAGTGTCCCTGTGGGGAGGGGATGTCTGTGTGTCTGCTCAGGGTCCCCTAAAAGACTGGAGGGTCACGCAGACTGGTTTGATTTTGTGCTGACCCCAAGAGGGTCAGGTCAGTTTCTCCTTCTGACTCATTGCTCCCACCTGGAATATCTAGATTTTCTTAAATCAGGGTCTTAAATATTAGGGTCCATAGCCACTGTGTGAGCACTCAAGGTACCAAATGCATCTTGGATACAGGACGGTTTTTATTTCACTTCACGTAGAATGAATAAGACAAAAAGCACTCACAGGCACTCATGAATAAAGAAACATGTAAAGAACTCAAGTCATAAGGGAGCTGAACCTGCAGAGTGCTGCTGAGGCAACTCTTTGACACGCAGTTGGTTCCTCTTTCTAACAGCCCAATAAAGTCTCCCCAAGATTGTGCGGAAAGGTAAACAAATATCCAACTAATCTCCTTCCTCCTGGACCTACTTAGTCTGTGCTCACCAAGTGGGATGCTGGGCACGCACAAGCACTTGCCAGACAAGCCTCTTCTTCCTCAAAGGAGCACTCTACTTCAGGAAATCCCTTCTTCTAGGAGTTTGGACCTTGGGAACTCTTGGACTGGAGGGTAGCAGGGAACTACCCTGGAACAAGCTGGTGCTACCCTCAAAATCTCCCCTCTCATGCTAGTAGGCTAGATCCCGGGATTACCATGATGCCTAGGGAGTTAGAAGACACCCCCCCCCCCACCTCCCACCCCTCCATGCAGGAGCTGAGGTTCATAACCATTGTCGTTGTCTCAGGCCGCAAAGAAAGCCCAGGTCTACTCTGCCATGTGCTTCTGCCACAAGCCCCCATCTCTCCCCCATTCCTCCCCCTGCAAGGGGGGCAGGTTCCTCCTTACCTCCATGAAGGTCCCCAAATATGCTGTTCACTGGCCTGGCTTCTCAAAATCTGAGCCCAAGCTGGGCCAGTCATTTGCCTTTATAGCTGTCCTCCGACAAGAGTTTGGCCCCCTGAGTTTCAGTCAGCAATTCCCTGGGTCTTCTTAGAAAGGCACCTGCAGTTCAGTCTGTATTCTAGGGTGAGGATTCTTAAGCTGGGGTCCATGAACTTGGATGGGAAAATAGGACATCTTTCTTTTCACTAACCTCTACCTGAAATGTAGCATCTCCTTCAGTCCCAATTTACACCACTATCACTACCACCACCGCCACTGCCTTGCTCTGGGAAGGGCTTCAAATGCTGCTTCACCAGATGGTCCAAGGTGTCTTTAAAAGGTTAAGGACTTCAGCTGCCTCCAAAGGGCCAAATCCTGTCATCTCATCAGTGGAACTCGCCCAGCTGAGCCCAGGGATGCCCACCACCACTCGTCTGTGCCTTAAAGCCCAGTTTCCAGGATATCTGACTTGGAGTTGCAGAGCACTGTTAGGGGGCACTAAGAAGGGTCACACATCAGCTTTATGTGTGACTTGGGCTGGACTTGGACCCAAGTCTGTCTAACTCCAGGGCCCTTGAGGTTTGCTCTCCATGTCTGGATAAGAGGGACCTTCCGTCCCCTTCCGTAGGCTGTGGTGAACAGGTCCTTCCTCCCCTCCCTTCTCATGCCATCCTAGCTATCCGTTCTCTCTGCATTTGGGGACAGTGAGAGAGCATCCTTTCTGAGCCCCTGGGATACAGCTTCTCTGTGGTGGGTGTGGGTGGGGGGGGGCAGGAATGCTGGGGAGGGGTACTCCAGGGCCTGAGGGGGTGGCTGTACACAGAGTGTGTGTGTGCTGGTGGGGGGGGTGGTCTGCATAGGGGATGACTATGTATACATGGTGCGCTGTAATCAACATCCTCGTCAGTGGGGTGGGGGCCCCATCACGGTTCCTTCTCCCTCCCACCATTCTAGCGCCACACGATTCAGGGTTAGGTGGCCAGCTGCCGGCCTGGTGGTCTTTTCTGCCTCCCATTCCCCACCACGGGCTGGGAGTGGGGCCCGGAGCCGAGGCTAAGGGTAGAGCACCCCCACCCCCACCCCAGTCCGCTGTCTTGTTGGAGGGAATCACTCTCCAAGCGTGGAGAAGCAGTCCTGACGTCCTGATCCCCACATGGCTTCGCGCCACGTGGGGCAGGGAGCTGAGTCTCACCAAGCCAGCGGTCCCTCTTCGTCGGGCTTGACCCTCTGACGGGTCGGGCCGGGCCGAGAGAGCTGTCTGGGAGCGAGAGAAGAAGCCCGCAGGCCTGGACCGTTTGGACAGCTCTGCCCTGGTCAGAGCTGAAGCGTCTGCAGGACGCTGGAGGGCGGGGGGCCGGGGACCTTGAAAGGAACCCGCTTGGAACCCTGGCTCTGGGAGAGTGACCATCATTTGGGGCGGGCCGGGGTGGTTCTGGGCCGTCTCTCCGGGTTCCCGCACCGGCCGCCAGGGGGAGCCGCGTGGCAGGCTGGGGATCCCCAGCCGGGCGCTCTAGACGGGGTGG
>NW_020954631.1:301403-328674 GCF_900497805.2 Vombatus ursinus | reverse complement strand
GAAGGGGGGGGAGGAAGAAGAGAGAGGAGGGAGGAGTCCTGGCGGCTAGGAGGGCGGAGGCTGGGAGGGAGTGGACTGAAGCCCGGGGTGGCCATGTTCGCCAGGGGAACCCGCCGGCGCCGCTCCGGACGCGGGGTAAGGAGCTGAGGGCTTGTCAGGGAAGGAACTGGCCTTAACAGAGGCGGGGACCCAGACGTCCGGGGCTGCCGGCCCCCAGCAGCGTGGAGATGGCTACTGTGGCCCGGGGGGTGGGGGGTCCCACCCCCTCTCCCACAGCTGGAGAAGGGGGAGGAGAGGCGGAATGGAGGGTCCGGTGGGAAGCAGGGAGGCCCTGGCTTCCCTTCTTTCTCCCCTCCTCCCTCCTACTCCTCCTCTCTGGGACAAGGCGAAATCAAGGAGTAAGAGGGCCAGGTAGGGTGGGGGGTGGGGTTGGGAGAAGGACTGAGGGCTCCTCCTGGCCTGTCTGCCCCCAGCCTCCTGAGTCTGAAGACCCTGGCCTCGGGAGGCCATGCAATAGCTGTGGGGACCAGTGTCCTGGCTTCCTGGTGCATGGCTGGAGGTGAGGGACCCTGGACTTCTCAGCTAGTCATTTCCTAACTCTAACCCTAATGCAGAGAGCAGAGGCTTCTTAAAGATTAAGGGTGGGGAGGAGTAGCCCCCTGGAGGCTGCTGATGCCCTGTCAGGAGCCTCTCCCCCCTCAGTTTCCCCACCTGTCACATGGAGGGAGGGAGGACTTCATAGCCTCCTCTCAACCAGAGCAGGCAGGCTCAGATCTGGGCATGGAGTGGAAAGGAATGCCTTTCTCCACACAGGAAGATCTGTCAGCACTGCAAGTGCCCCAGAGAGGCTCACACTGGGAGTGGGGTCCCCGAGGACCTGGAGCAGCTCATGGCCCGGCTCATCTCTGACTTCCAGAGGCATTCTGTCTCAGATGATAGCTCTGGCTGTACCTCAGAGGAGTATACCTGGGTGCCCCCAGGCCTCAAGCCTGAGCAGGTAACCTCTTGGCCCCCGCTGATGACTCCTCTCTGGACTGGTTCTTTGGCCTGCTCAAAGGGCTTCGGTTTCCCCTCTGTGGAAGCACAGGTGGGGGGTGGGCGGAGGTGGGGCAGCTAGCCTGGGATTCTGCTGTTTAAAACGTTCACTTCAGACAAGCCTAGTGACCTGGGGCCCTTGCAGAGGCTCACTCTTCTTCCAACATTGGCTGGAGGGAATGGAAGCCCCCTTTCAGTGTCTTGGACCCAACAGCTCCAAGTCGGAGAGGTTGCCAAGTTCTGAAAAGGGGGCTCAGAACAGCACCTACCTCTAAGGGTTATTGGTTAGATCCAATGCGATGTTTGAAAAAGGGATGAGCACAGCGCCTGGCACCTAGCAGGCGCTGTGTCAATGCCCCTTCCCAGGTCTCTCCTTCCAGAACTCTGGCCCCTGGGACTCAAGCGTGCCCTTCAGGCCGGGCTCTTCTCCTCTAGTTCTCTTCAGTGCTGCCAGAGCAGAGGTTTCAGAGTGGAGGGGGTCAGGCAGAATCACTAAGTATCCACACGTTCCAAGCTGCAGAAACTTGAAGCCCAGAGAGGGGCAGGGCCTGACCCAAGGGCCAATTCCATCAGGAATCAGTGATTGCTCAGGTTTTCCATGATCAGAGGTATTCACCCCGAGTCTCAGAGCGAGGTGGTTTAAGGTCGGGTTGAGGTGAGGGGATCATGGAGCCAAGTGTGACCCTTTTCTTGAGTTGGAGGGTCAGAGGTTTGGCTATGGTCTGCCTGGCTGCGATGGCTTCACCTTCCCTCTTCAACCCTCAATTGCTCCCAGGTGGACCAGTTTTTCAGCTGTCTGCCAGAGGACAAAGTTCCTTATGTAAACAGCCTTGGGGAAAGGTACCGTGTTCAACAATTGCTTCGACAGCTACCCCCACATGACAGTGAGGTGAGATTCCCCAGTCCCCAGACAAGGGGCAGCCTTCCAAAGCAGGGCTTCATTGAGTCCAAGGGCAGAGACCAGGCAGGACCAGCCGAGAGAAGTGAACTGCCCTGAGTTGGGGGCCTGAGGCTAGGCTAGCCTGGGTGGGGGGAGGCGGCGGCACTGCCCAAGTGAGCCCTGCTGCTACTGAAGAGAACATGGCCTGCAAGGCTCATTATGAGGGGGTGGGCCAGGGTGAGCTATCCAGAGAAGGAGGATGGTGTTCCAGACAGGGGGGAGCCTTCTCCTCCCCTATCCTGCTGGATTTTTTGAAAGGTTAAGTGAAGAGAGGAGGCCCAGCTCTAGTAACTGGGGATGGACAACTGAGTCATCAGCAGTGGTGGACTTCTGTGACTTCACTTCCCAGGCCCAGTATTGTGCAGCACTAGAAGAAGAGGAAGAGAAGGAACTGAGGCTCTTCAGCCAAAAGCGGAGACGGGAAAACCTGGGACGGGGGGCTGTCCGAGCATTCCCGGTGTCCATCACTGGGGCCATCTGTGAGCAGGTGAGGAGTGCCCGGGGGCTCTCTTGTGCTGCACTTTCCCCACATACACGCCTCTCCTGAGTTTCCCAGAAAAGAAACTCCAACATCTCCCCATTGCCTCCTGGATCAGACAGAAGTGCCCACTTTGCCTTTTTTAGCCTCGTCGCAAATTGTAATGCAGCCCAAATGACCTGCGTTTCTGTTCTGCTGTTCGTCACTCTGTTTCCACACCTTTGCCCAGGCCATACCCTCTGACTGGAAGGCCCTCTCTCTTCATCTGTGCCTCTTCAAATTCCTGTTGTCCTTCAAGACTGAGCTCAGGCCCCATATCCTTCCTGGGACCTAGCCTGATTCATCCCCCCAGCTGCCAGGGCCTCCTTTCCCTCCCCAAATGGACTTGGGATTGATTGGGAAGAGTTGATCTGCAAACGTGGTTGTTTTCCCCAGTAGAATAGGTGAACCCCATGAGGGGCCAACATCTCACTTTCTAGCCCCACAGCAGTGGTCTGAGCCCAAAGTAGGCACTTTGTTTCAGGCAGTTGGCCAGCATGGGTGAAGCACCTACTATGTGCCAGGGATGCCAAGAAAGGGAAAAGAGAAGCCCTGCCCCAGAGGAGCTCCTGGTCTAACAATGCTTGTTGGCTGACCATCTGATTTAGTTGCCAACGGTGCCTTGGTTCTCCCCCCTCCTAGTGTGGGAAGCAGATCGGAGGGGGGGATCTGGCTGTCTTCGCCAGCCGGGCCGGCCATGGGACCTGTTGGCATCCCCAGTGCTTCCTCTGCACTACCTGTGGTGAACTACTTGTCGATCTCATCTACTTCTACCAGGCTGGGAAGATCTACTGTGGGCGTCATCATGCCGAGTGCCTTCGGCCCCGTTGCCAAGCCTGTGATGAAGTATCTGAGGGGACTGCCGTGGTGGGGGGGGTGCACCTGGGCAGAGGGTCGGGGCATGTAGACTCCAGGGGGCACAGCCCGCCCACTCTTTGGGAGGAAGAGAGTTGTTTTGGGCCCTCTTGCCCTTCCGTCCTCCCATTTCCCTGCCCGTCTCCTTCTCCAGATCATCTTTGCGGCAGAATGCACAGAGGCTGAAGGCCGTCACTGGCACATCCGACACTTTTGCTGCTTTGACTGTGAGGGGCCTCTGGGAGGGCAGCGCTACGTGATGAGGGGGAGCCGGCCTCACTGTGGGGCCTGCTATGAGGCCCGGCACACCCAGTACTGCGACAGCTGTGGAGAGCGCATCGGTGAGGATGCTGCCCCCATCCAACCAGAGGAAGCGCAATGAGTGCTTGGCTCTGGGGGTTTCCTGAGCCTCTGCTCACCCCTTCTCGTGCTCCATCTAGCTGGGGGAGGCTCTGTGGACCTGTGTACTCCAGAGCCTATAGGCTGAGTGGGGTTGGGAAGAGAAACAGCTATGGGGGAGTGGGTGAGGTAACCTTGCTTCTGAGCTTGGCCTTAGCGGAAAAACTGAGAAGGAGGGCCCCTGCTTCAGGGAGGCAGGAGCCAGGGTGCCTCTGGCTCCATTTTGCCTCCTTTCTCCATGACTGAGCTCATGCTCTGTCCTCTCCCTGACCAGGAATGGAACAGGGCCAGATGACGTACGGTGGGCAGCACTGGCACGCATCTGAGAGCTGCTTCAGTTGCTGCCGCTGTGGGCGGCCCCTGCTGGGCGAGCCCTTCCTACCCAGGCAGGGACAGATCTTCTGCTCTCGAGCCTGTAGCCTCCCTGCTCCAGCAGAGGCCACAGTGGCCATGGCGACAGTGGGGGCAACAGCAGTCACCCCACACCCTCTGGTTCCCGACACAACAGCACTCCGAGCCCGCTCCCGGGCAGGCTCCCTGGCAGGCAGAGCATGCAGCCACTTCTGCCGGGGCGCCCCACAGCGCCACTCCATGCCTGCGCTGGGCCTCCGACGCCCAGCAGCCTCCGTGGAGGGCCCCGAGTTTTGCCGGCGAGGGGAACTCCGAGTTAGCTTCCGAGAACCCCTGGTGGCCCAAGCCCCACAGCAGAGGGAGCAGCTCCAGGGCCTTCCTCCTCCCCCTCCACACAGCCTTCCAGCCCAGCCCAGTCCGAGAAGGCCACAGCCTCATCGGCTGCCTCACCGTCGCCACAGTGCCCACTTGGGGTGGGACTTGGCTTGGGTCTCCTCTTCTCTTTCCTCCTCCTCTGACTCAGAGGAGGATGGCTACTTCCTTGGGGAGCCCATTCCTTTGCCCCCAGCCCTGCAGAGAGCCACTCTGGGGCCCCAAGGGAAGGAAGGGACATGGGAAACTTCCCCTGGGCCTCCCAGGCAGGCTCTGAGCCAGGGCTGCCACCCAGACAGGGACAGGAACTGCATTGTGGCCTGAGGCCTGGCTGGGCTCACACATGCCCCTACCAAGAAGGCCTTGTGCAGACTCGTTCTCCTCCTCCCTCTCCGCCTCATTGTCCCCAACAGTTGGGGTTGAAGCGGATGCTGGGTCAAGTTCTCTGTATCCCTCTTCTGCCACACTGGGGTCTGCATTCTGGCTGCCCAGCCCTCTTGCTCCCCACCCCCACCCCAGTACCTCTAGAATGTTCTACTCCATGCTATCCTTTGCAGGCTGGTGGCTCTGCCCATTAAAAGGATTATTGTCACGTGTTTGAGTTTCCAGGTGGTGTTTTGTTAGGCTGCCTCCTCCCCCCTCCCACTCCTTCTCCCCCCATGTCTCAGTATCTGCTGCTGCCCACCAATGAAGCTCACAATCCACAGACAAGTCAATTTATTACCCGTTTATTCATCCTCTTCCTGCCCTCTGCCCCAAAGCCTTTGGCCTCCTCTCTGGGACAAGTTGGTACAACTTGACTGAGGGCTGCAGCTGAGGCTCATGGGGGCAAAGAGGCTGGCTCCTGCAAGAAGGGGCTGAGGGAGATCCAAAGACACTTGGGCTTCTCCACTGGTCACCCTCTTCATCCTCCTTTTGTGAGTGAGGGAGCCCATGGTGGCCACAGTGGTGCTAGGAGGGGCCATCGGGAGACTCTGCAGGGGGGAGGATGGGAAAATGAAGAAAAGCCTGATCTGGCCAGTCCCCTGCACAGTCCTCCCAGGCACTGGCACTGGCACTCACCAGTGGCAGCTGGGGTGTGGCGGCTCCGCTGGCCTTGGAAAGTGCTATAGGCATCATAGGCAAACAGGATGGTGGCCACCAGCCCCAATACCTAAGGGCCAGGAGGATGAAGGTAAGAAACAAGAGCACCAGGGTGCAGGCCAGCCCTTATCCCACAGCAGACAAACTGGAGGAGAGTCCTGGGGAAGCCCAGGCTCCAGGGGAGCTTACCCCTCCAACCATACTCTGAGCATCCACATTTTTGATGATGGTAATAAGTGAGGTGATGAAGAAGAGGACAGATGCGATGAGACCTCGGAAGAAGTCCTGCAGGGGAGGCAGGGGGGAGCAGTGAGTGGGGACCCCAAGTGGACTTAACAGGAGAGGGCTTCTGGGACTTCGCTACAAGGCCTCAATTCCAAGGGTTGGGCGGGTGGGCAGAATTCTCTGGCCCCGGCTCGTCAGGTGACGACGTGCCGGGCCAGATGAAGCCCTGGCTCAGGAAGGGCGAGGGGATCCGCAGACGCGAGGTGGAGGGAAAGCCCCCGTAGCCGCCACCCCCGGCCCCTCAGCACTCACACTCCAGGGCCAGTTGATGAACTGCAACTGGTGATGTATGTTCAACATAAAGATGACAAAAAAGACCCCAGCCATGACCATCTCCAGCACAGGTAAAGTAAGGTAACCCTTCACTCGGGAGGCTGAGTAACAGATGATGATCAGCAAACACAGCACCTGGCTCAGGGAGAAGAAAGGCAAGGAGGGGTGGGGGGAGCGAGAAGAGGGACAGGACAACACTGCTCGCTAACCCTCCGACAGAGGGCGCTGCTTGGTCCAGGTCCGAGGCTCTCCTCCCCGGGCCCGGGAACCAGCGCCCTTCCCCTCCCTCCTCCCTCCTCCCTCCTCCCTCCTCCCCCGCAGGATCTCCAAGGAGACCCCCGAGAGTTTTGCAGTCGGATTCAGGGCCTTCGGCTCCGCTGTCCCCGGCGGCTCTCCTCCCTCTTGGCTCCCCGACGCCACTGCCCCAGGACCACAGACAGCCCCAGCCACAAGATATGGAGCCAGCGGCTAGCTGGCTGAGTGGGGGATGGGGGCGAGGGAATGAGGGAAATAAAAGAAGAAAAGGGGGTGAAAGCAGGAATGGTTCAGGTTCCAGAGCTGCTGGGGGATGGGAGGCTGAGCGACAGGCTGCTTCCGATTTCCCCAATTCGAGAAAGGGAGAGGGGAGTTGAGGCAAGGACCACAGGCACGCAACCCCCAGCCCCACCGCCGCTGGCCCTGGAAACTGGAGGGGGGGAAGCCGGAGGGGCAGCAGAGGGAGGGCGGCGGGAACACCCCAGGGGGACGCGGTGGGGAGTTGCCCCGGTACCCTAGGCCGGGGGCGGGGGAGGGGACGGAAAGGAGAAAGCCAGGGGAGAGAGGAAGGAGGCAGAGACCGCGAGAAGGGGGGGACACACCCTTTTTTCCTTCCCGCCCCGCCCTACCCCGCCAGTCTCATCTAGCTTTTCCTCCCTCCCTTCCCCCTCTACGCGGGGGGCGCGAGAATAAGTTCTCCCGGTCCCCATTCAACCTCAGTTTCCCCTTTCTTCCCCTCCCCTCCCCACCCTCTGGGAAGTGAGGGGCTGGGTTATCGGGTTAGGGAGAAGACCCAGTGGGAGTGGGAGAGGTCCCACGTTCCTCCGAGGGAGACCCTAGGGCTGCTCCTTCCTCCTTCCCTCCACGTGCTCAGACACACCCTTCCTTCCTAGCCACTAGCGACAGTCCCCAAGTCCCCCTCCCCCACATCCCGGCCACGCCAGATTTCCAGGTACCCCGACTGGCCCCCGGTCTCTCCTCCCTCCCTCCCCCAGAAGCCCTCACCATCTCGGCCAAGAGGAAAATCCCCTTGCGGGTGCGGGAGAACGCAGTGCAGGCGGCCGAGCATTTCGGAGTTGGGCTATGCTCCGAGTCCGCCATCCTGGGGCCAGAGGGAGAGAGGTAGGCGCTGCTTCGGAGGCCCTCCTTCCTTGAGGTCCCTGCCCCGGAGCTCGAGTTGTACGGGCAATTCCCGACAGCCCTGGGTCCTCCGCCGCCCAGTAGGAAGTAGGTGAGGCCGCTGCCCACCCCACCCCACCCCACCCTACCCCACCCCACCCCTGCCCAGCCAGAGCGTGAATCACCACCTCTAGGCGAGAGGGAGGGAGAGGGCGGCGAGGGCGGGGCCGACGCTCCTGTCTCCCTATATGGAGGGGACCCAGAACGAGCGGGGAGGCCCTCCTGGCCCAGGGGAGGGGAAACGCCCTCCCAAGACTACTCCCAAGGTGGGTGACTGGGAAAGCAAAACGACCCGAGCCAGTCCTGGACTGAGGGATGAGGGCAGCTGTGTCCTTCCTCACAAATAGGGGGCCGTCTTCGAGGCCCTTTCTGCCTGGGTGATGGGAGGCTCACTCCCCGATTGGGGAGTGGGGATGCCTGGGACCTGAATGATTAGGAACACGAGGAGTTTACTTTGCCGGGGCCGGCTGAGAAGAGAAAACCTAAAAACCTACTCAGCCACAAGCGTCGCCCCCCCACCCCCACCCCGACCACCACCGAGGCTAGCCAGGGTGAAGCTGCCATAGTCCACCGCGTGTTAGGAGAAAAAAGCACCTAGGCTCTGGCTGACCCATTTACACCTCCTTCCCCTCCAGACTATGCGACCTCTTTCCAGACACACCCCCCCCCCAACTCTCCCCAAGTCCTGGTCCTGTTCTGGGCAGGGGTCCCCAAGAAGATACCGAGCCCTTGGCCACACTCTCCAGGATCGAGACCAATTCCTTCTCCTGTGCCCTTGATCCCCTCCCCTCCCTATCTGTCCATCTGATCTCTATGTCCAGCCCTGGGCGCCTTCATCTCCCCTGGCCAGATGAACGTCCCCACCAGAGTCAGTATATTTCAAAAGCATTGCAAACTCAACGCATCCACAAACCTTCCGTTTTCTTTACCAAACCCAGATCTCTTTGGTGCTTCCCCATTTCTATTGAGAACACTGCCATCCTCCTAGTCACCAAGGTTTGAAATCTCAGAGTCACAAAATGGGAGAGACCTCAGAGGATTTCTCACCTGACCCACATCCCAAAGGAATCCTCAATCCTCACTAGAAGAAACCTGGCAAATGCTCGGCTTTGCTTTAGGACCTTGAATGAGGCCAAGTTGACTAGCAGGCCACTTGGGGATGGCTCCAATTGTCAGGAAGTCTTTCTCACCATGAAGGAGCCTCTCTGTCCCCAGTTCTGGGTTCTGCTCTCCAAGGGTCAAGCAGAACTAACAGTCTAATCTGTTTTCCACAAGATAGCCCTTCACATATGGAAGCAAGCCTTCCTGTCTTCCCCTGTTCCGACCCCCCCACCCCACCCCTCCTGCTCCTGCCAGTGTTATCTCTTCTCCAGGCTAAACATCCTCTGCTTCTTAAACTGATCCCCATATGACATAAACTTGAGGCCCTGCTCTGCCACACACCCTCCAGGTCCTCAAAATCCTTCTTAAACTATAGTGCTCAGAAGTGGAGATAATCCTGAAGATGTGGTGTGCCCAGGGCAGAATAGAGCTGGCTTCCCAATGCTGGCTGGTTCCCAGAGCTTGGAGGCCATTCAGCCACCAAATCTTTATGGGTCCACCACTGTCTATATCTTCCCCCATCCTTCACTTTATTGTATTGATTCAGCCCAGCATTCTAACCTAACTTTTTGTGGGGATTCTGACTCTGTACTCCTAGCTTTGTGTTATCCCCAGATCTACTGAGCATCCAAATGTTTTTGTTCAATTCACCTGATAAAGAAAGGTGAAGCAGTCAAGGGCTCAGCACAGAGCCCTGCGGCACTCCATTGGAGACCCCCTACCAAGCTGACATTGAACCCTTAGGGATTCCTTTTAGGCTCTGGCCAGCCGGCTAGTTCTGAATCCGTTGGAAAAGTGTATTATTGTCTAGTCCACACCTCTCTATATCCTCCTTAAGAAAAATATGAGACATATCACCAAATGTTGTACTAAAATCTTAGCAAATGCTATCTACAGCATTCCTGACAACGACCAGGTCAGTAATCATGAAAAGGTGGCATTGTACTTAGTCTGGCTTGTTCTATGCTCGAGGAAGCCAGTCTTGTGCTCTGAAATCACCACTTCCCGTTGAAGGTGGATGTTCCCCACTCATGTTTTTCATGATCCATTCCCAAGAACGGCCAGCGAGCTCACTGGCCTGTATCTTGCAGCCTGGTTGGCTCTGTTCCTTCCTGGTTGCCTTTTCTCTCCAATCTGCTGGTACCTCATCCATTTCCCATTATCTTCCAAATATCAGGGACAGTGGCTCAGCAATGATGGCTGCCACTTCTTCCAAGACCCAAAGGTGCCATTCACGCTAACCAGGTGACAAACTCATCGAGAGCAACTTGGCATTGTCTTACTGTCTGCTTGTCTTAAGTGACAACGACTCCCGGTTAGCCATTTCTGTCTGTAAGGTCATGTTCCTCGGCTGAGAAAAAAAGCAGTTAAACAGCTCCCCTCTTCAACACATCTCTCTACACCTTCCTAAAACACACATCCGACCATGTCACTTTCCTATTCACGACTCCTCTTTCCTCTAGAATCCAAATCAAAGTCTTCGGGTTGGCTTTTTCAGCCCTTCCTGACTTACCTGCAATTACCTTTCGATGTCTCTGAAACATGGGCTCCAATGGGCTAGTAGTCCCCCCATTCCTGGCGTGCTTTCTCTTCCCCTCTGCTATTCAAATCCCCTTTCTCATCAAGGCTTAGCTCAGATGCCATAGCTTTTCTGCATGAAGGAGGCCTTTCCTGATCTCCCCCAGGAGTTAGTGACTGCCTACCCCCAAATTACTTCAAATTCATCTTTGTCTACCCTTAACCCCCGAACCTCTAGTCCTGTATCACCACATTTGTCATCAGACCCTTAACTCCTACCAGACCTATTGGATTCCTTTTCTCACTGGTGTGTTCCTGCAGGAAACTCCATCCTCATTTGGAGAAAAGGCTCAGACCAACCCTGCTTCACTTTCTAGACTCTGCCAGTGTGTGAGGGTACCCCCTCCCCCTCCTGTGTCCTTTTCATCTCATCTTCATTTGCTCGTTCCCCACCCCCACCCCAGCTATTAGACTGAGCTGTGACAACACAGAGTAGGCGCTTCAAATATGCTTGCTGACTTTGACTTTTCAGTGTCTAGTTCAGGAACTGGTACACAAGCACATCATGTCTGTTAGATTAAATTGTGAGACCGTGACAGAAAGGCACATTTCGGCTTTAGGTAAGGAAGAACTTAAGTTACTGGAGAGTTTGTGAGCTCCCTGTCACTAGACATCTGTTTATGGAAACTCTAGCTCTAGCTGGAGGCTAATTGCTGCTCAGGTCCAGCTTGAGCTAGGTGTTTCTCAACTCAGACACCAGCTGCATGATCTTGGACAAGTCGCTTCACCTGTGTGCCTCAGTTTCCTCAACTATAAGGTGAAGATCATAATCGCACCTACCTCCCAAGGTTATCATAACAATCAAATGAAATCATATTTGTAAAGTGCTTAGCATGGTGCCTGGCACCTAGTAGGTATAAATACTAGCTATTATTATCATCCACAGATTAGCTGAGTCCCAGGAACTCATGAAGGAGGAAAAAATTTGGGGGTCTTCCAGGAGCTAGGTCTTGAAAGCTCAGGGAGGGAGGTTGGAGAGCCCTTCCCTGAGGGGTGGGGACAGGAACTGCAGGGTTTTAGGGTTTGTGGTAAAAAAAAACAAACAAACCAAAAAACCAAAAAACCCAGTCAGTACTGAGCAATGAGGCTAGGAGGCAGACAGAGCGCTCACAGCCCGCTATTGGGCAGGTTCCGTTCCCTTTTGGAATTCAAATGGATCCTGGTCTGGGTATTCAGGATGCTGCCCTCCCTCCGGGTGGAATGAGAGCCCCTGGAAGGCAGGACCTGATTATAAAGCGGAGCACAGGTTCCACTGGCTGACATACAGTAAGAACTGAATAAATGCTTGCTAGATGCAAGTGATCAAGACCGTCCCAAACTTTTTCACAGAGTTCTGGGGCCTCGGCTGCCTGCCTTGGCCAGCTCTACCCCAGGGAGGTGTTTCCAAGACTGCTACCCAACCCCCTCCAGGCCCTCTCCTTAACATCACTGTGTGGGTAGCATGTCCCCTGGTGGCGATGCACACTGGTGTTTGCTTGTTGTGTGCCCTTCGTACTTGAGGAGGACCAAAATGGCATCACAATGCTGGGGTCAAGGTACAGTGCATTCGACTGGGGCTGATCAGACCAATACGAGTTCAGAAGGCTGGACCACAGGTCGGGCACAGATAATCCGTGTGAACGTTTGGAATGGAGATAGCTCTAATAGCGCATCTCACTTTTCTTTTGAGCTGCTGCCATTTTGCTTCGCTCAGAGAGCACAGCACCTTCTTTGATGCAGGCACACCATGCTGGACAGTCTTTTGCCAGGGTCTCCCACATCATGAAATCACTTCCAAAATTCTTCAGAGAGACCCCGAGAGTGTCTTTTTATCACTTCTTTTGACTTCCGTGTGAGCGCCGGCCTTGCGTGAATTCTCCATAAAATCGTCTTTTAGGCAAATGTATGGCATTCGAACAACATGGCCAGTCCATGAGAGTTGCGATCTCTGTAGTAGAGTTTGACTGCTTGGCAGTTCAGCTCAAGAAAGGACCTTGGTGTCTGATACTTTATCTTGCCAAGTGATCTTCAGAATCTGAGACTATTCGAGTGAAAGCAGCTCAGTTTCCAGGCATGGTGCTGGTAGTCTGCCTGGGTTTCACAGGCATACAACAGTGAAGGTCAGCACAATGGCTCTGGAGACCTTCTGAGCTGAGAGGCCCACTCCTCCAAGCAACTCTTTGGGACTCACCAGGCCAAGACTGGACCCTCTCAGTGCTTCCTGGCACAAAGTAGGAACTCACCAAAGGGTGGGAGGGTTGCACTGGACTGCAATCATTTTTTCCAGAGTCTTCTCCTCCAGGCTGCACCCTCAGGCACTCAGCAGCCTGGAGGAGATCGGCCACAGTAGAGGTGCTCAGGTAAAAGTTTAGTAATCCTCACATCAGAAAAAAAAAAAAAAAAAGCAAGCACTTTGAAGTTTAATCTGCATTCTTAATGCTTTCTTAAAGTCTAGCCAATCAACAAAACAATCCCGGCCTGCTTTGGAGCGATTGCTTTTTTCCCAGGTGTAAATGCTCACAAACAATAGATCAGAGCAGGCTCCAGAAGGCTCAGACAGGAGCACGCCCTCGGCTGAAGCCTGCTCCCAAGCTTGCTTGGCCTTGCCTCCTAGATCTGGAGTGAGGAAGTTCAAAACCAGCCTCAGACACTTTGTAGCTGTGTGTGTCCCTAGACAGTCACTTAACCAGTGTTTGCCTCGGTTTCCTCAACTGTATAATGGGGATAATAATAGCTATTACCCACCTCAGAGTTGTTGCGAGGGTCAAACGAGATATTTGCTTAGCACAGTGCCTGGCACATAGTAAGTGCTACATAAATACTTATTCCCTCCTTCCTCGTCCTCGTTCCCAATCCCAGAGCTGAGGTGAGAACCGAGAGGCCGGCGCTCCCATCCGTAGCCTCAGCCAACGGCTCCCTCCAATGGTCCCCAGTGTATTTATCCTGGCTATAGCTGGTTTGTGCAGCGTCCTTGGCTTATTGTCTCTCTCTCTCCCCCATGTTGTCTCTCTCCTCCCTGTGAACTCCTGGGGAGCAGGAACGGTGTGGTTTTTGCGTTCTTTGAGATCCCCAGAGCCTGGCACACAGTCAGTGCTTTATCAATGCCCGCTGATTTGCCTTTCCCACCCATGGTCGGGATTCCCTGAAGCCCTGCAGTCAGTGGAGGCCGGTGTTTGCAGCTCGCTCTCTGGTCTCCAAAGCTCATTCATCCCCCTGGCAAGTACCCCGCCTGGGGCCCTTCGAAAAGGGACGTCCCCCGAGGTGTGCCCTCGCTCCCAGAAGGCCCGCATTCTCCGAACGTGAGGGCGTAAATGAAAGGAAGGAGGGAAGAAAGAGGAAAGGAAGGAGGGAAGAAAGAGGAAAGGAAGGGAGGGAAGGAGGGGGGGGTGGAATGACGCGTCGCGCGGTCACGAGGGCATAGGGCTCTCTTTTTTTCTCTTTTTTGCGGACCCGTGCCCTCGGTGGGACACCAAGCATGCGCACAATGTAACTGTCCACCTACTACGCGAACCAGGAGCCCGGGAAGCTCCCCGAGGCCAAAGGCTCGAGCGCCCCCCTAGGTCAGCCGGGGCACCCCCGGTCAGTCAGTTCTAAGGAGGCGCACGGCCAGGGGCTGGGAGGTGGGCTGTTCTCCTTCCTTCTCGGGCATCCTTCTCGCTCCCCCGAGCGGCGGGGGTTCGGAACTCTAGCGGCCCCCGCGGAAATCCCTAGCTAGCAGAAAGGGGGGGGCGGGGGGAGGAGTTCTGCGCACGTGCAAAGGCCCTCTCCCACCCGCACTAGGGTAGGGAGAGAGTGGGGAGACAGGCCACGGAGGGGCAGGAGAACTACAACTCCCGGCTGACTGCGCGCGGCTGCGCAGGCGTCATGCTTCTCGGGGCCCCTCCCCCCCTTTTATTTGCCCAGCACGTTCTAGCGAGGACAGACTCGGCTGTTCTCCTCCCTGACAAACCAGTCCTCTCATCCTCCTCGGAAGCACCCTGCCGGTGAGGTAGGTAGGTAGGTAGCACCTCCAGCACGGCCACAGTACGAGCCCGAGCAGGACGACGAACTAAACTACAAGGCCCAGCAGACACCGCGCGACTCCCGACCTGAGTCTGAGCACGAGAAAATGGCGGACTGTGAAGCCAAAGCTGCGGTTATCTAGCCGGCCCCCGGGTCTAGTGTCTTCCGGTTTCAGCCGCACGGCCTCCCAGAAGATGGCTGGTGGAAGGCGGCGAAAAGGAGTAGAAACATTTTCTGAGGGTCGTGGAAGAGGGTGACCTCAGAGGTGGTGGGGGTGGGGGTGTCGCGGAAAGGTGGTTGCGCATGCGCCACCCGGAAAGTGTACGAGTGGATGGCCGAGTGAGAGGGAGGCCAGAGCAGTCGAGTACCCTGCACATCGGCCTCTGGTCCTCCTCCACCTGTGTGTCTGACCAATGGGCTCTGTGGTCTTCTAGTCTTTGTTTCTGCCATTTTGGGGGAAATTATCTTTCAAATGAACTAGCATTTTTTTTTTTCTCTCCCTCCATTCCCCATTAAGACAAACAAACAGGAAAGGCCAAGAAGCCTGGCCCAGCCAGCCAGATTCCCACCTGGGCCACGTTTCACTCCTGTCTGGAGGGGTCGGTAGCCTGGTTCGCCATGAGCTCTCAGGAATTGACCGTCGGGCATTGCAATGCCCACAGTTCTGGTGCCTTTCCGAGGGCTCTGTCTTTACAATGCTGTTCTATTGGATCACACGAGGCGATTGTATACATTGTTCTCCTGGTTCTGCTCACTTCAGCAATTCCTCCAAGCCTCCTCGGTTCTCCTGGGGAAAAAAAATGTGTGTGTGTGTGTATTCATATGTGTATGAATGTTCTCAGCCATTTATTTTGATGGGTGCTCTCTTAATTTCCTGTTCTTTGCTGCCACAAAGAGCTGCTATAAATATTTCTGTACATACAGGACCTTTTCCTCTTTCTTTAATCTCTTTGGGATAAAAACCTAGAAATGGCATTCCTGGGTCAAAGGTTATATGCAGTTCAGTAACTTTTGAAGAATAATTAGACATTGTTCTCCAGAATGGCTGTACCAGTTCCCAGCTCCACCAGCAGAGCAACAAGGTGCCTATTTTTCCACATCCTCTCCAGCACTTGCCATTTCATTTTTTTTTTTTTTTGTCATTTTAGCCAATTTGCTGAGTATGAATTGGGATCTCAGGGGTTGTTTTAATTTGCATTTTTCAAATTAGTGATTTGAAGCTTGGATTTCTTCCTTTGAGAACTGCCTGTGCATATCCTTTGACCATTTATCACTTGGGGAATGGTTTTTATTTATTTTTATAAATTTGATTCTATTCCTTATATATCAGAGAGACTGGCTGCTGAGCGTTTTTTCCCCCAGTTAACAGTTCCCTTATAACCTGAGCTGCATTGGCTTTGTGCAAAAACTTTTCAATTTTATGCCATCACAATTGTATGGTATATGTAGATTTGGTATACAGTTGTTTTCTACATTAACATCTTTGAAGCCCCTCTATCTTACCCCTTTTTCTCCATTAGTTCCCAGGAGATTGTGTTTGGTGCCAAGTGGGGAGGGCGTGCATTTAGGGTTGATATAGATGTCATGGTAGGTGAACATACTTTGTTATAGATGTAGCACACATGACACCTTACATGTTTGTTCCCATGTTCCTTGCAGCTTCCCTTTTCAACACGTTTAGCACGAGGTGGCTCACATGGGCTCTCTTGATACGTTTTCAGTAAATTCATTTTCCCATTCACAGCTGCTCATTGTTTTATGAGATAGTAGTGCTCGGTATCTGCCACAGTCCCCCATTCTGTAGTCCAACCTTGGATTGCATTGGCATAGAGAAATTTCAATGAGAGTATTCCTTTTGCTAGGGCATACCTCTCCCACATGGGCCCACTAAGAAGTGGGGTGACTTGTCCAGGTCACATAGCCAGTGTATCAGAGGCAGGACTGGAACCTAGGTCTTCCTGGCTCTGAGGCCAGGGCTTTGTTCACTGAGCCCAGCTGCTTCTCTACGATCCTATAGAGAATCTTAAAAAAATAATATTCTAAACTGTTGTTGCCCTTACTGATGTCTCCCTTCATGCCAAGATAATCTCATTCAATGGCTGAGATGGTTTCTAGGCTCTTGGCCTTCTTGTTGGGGAAATTACTGAATGACAGTTCAGCATCTAGAGAGGAAGTGGAAATTCTGCCTCTCAATGTCTGTGCCTTTAATCCTTTTCTCTGTGATTCTTTAGGTTAAATGGGAGCTCTTGAAATGTCAGCCACACTTTCTCTTTCTTGTTCTTCTCATTTGCTGTTAATACTGATCTTTGTTCTCATTATTTAACTGTGTGACTGTATACAGACATTCATACTGAAATTCAATTCAAATATTTCATTAAATGCCTAATTTGTGCCAAGCAGGCACAGTGCTAGGCACTGGGTTTACAAAGACCAGAAAAAGAAAAAAAAAACTCAACCAAAAACAAAAAACCCTAGACCCTGTCCTCCAGAAACTTACCTTCTCCGGGTGGTAGCTTATGATAAAATTATATACAAAGTAATTTCAAAAGGGAGAAAAAAAAATAACAACTGAGGAGATAAAAGAAACATAGCTTCTGCCTGAACTGCCTTTAAGGAAATTTGAGATTTCAAAGGGCGTGTACTCCAGCATATCCAAAGATTTGGAAGTGGGAGGTGGGAATATTCTGTGTCCAGGGAGCAGTTAATTAGCAAGCCAGTTTGACTAGACTAGAGAATGCATGGATGGGACAAAGAGGATGGACTCCACTAGTATAGGTGAATTGATAATTAATTTATGAAATTGTGAAATAGGGGCAGGCACTCCTGGTTCTTTGGCTACTCTCTGGGAAAGACCATGGGGAAACAGGGCAGTAAACAGAGGGCATGGGGGCAAAAAGCCCAGAAAAGCAGAGACGAGCAGTAAAAAGTGGTACAGAGGCAGGTGGCGGAGGGGAGGGCACTAGCAGGGAGACCCTAATGGGAGGGGAAGAGAATTCTGCAGAAGATGAGATGTGAGCTGAGTCTTGAAAGAAGCCAAGGAAACTGAGGTAGAGATGAGAGGCAGAGTAGTTGAGGACTGCCAGTGCCAAGGCAAAGGTGCAGAGGTGAGAGAGGAAGGGGCATGTTCTAGTCTAGATCAGGGAATACATAAAGCGGGGGAAGGGGCAAAAATACTGGAAATTGGCAAATCAGTGCCAAACAGTGCACATCATGTTGGACCCTTTACGAGCCACTGGAAATCATCAGGCAGAAGAGTGACGTGGCAGCCCTGGACTTTACGAAGATTGCTTCGACAGCTAAGGGATGGATGTGGGGGAGGTGAGGCTTGAGGCAGGGAGACCAGCCAGAAGGCTATTGCAATAGTCTAGAGGGAAGGGAATGGGCCGCTAGGTGGTGCTGCAGTGGATAGAGCACTGGACCTGGAGTGAGGAAGATTTCCTGAGTTCAAATTCAGCCTCCGACGCTTCCTAGCTGTGTGACCCTGGACCAGTCGCTTCACCCTATTTGCCTCAGTTTCTTCATCTGTAAAATGAACTGGAGAAGGACATGGCAAACCACTCCAGTATCTCTGCCGAGAAAACCCCAAATGGAGTCACGGAGAGTCGGACAGACTAAAAATAACTGAACAACAAAAGAGGGGAGGGAATAAACATTCATTAAATGTCTCCTACGTGCCAGGCACTGTGCTAAGTGTTTTTACAAATATTAGCTCATTTGATCCTCACAACCCTGGGAGGTTGAGGGCAAGAGGGCCAGAACGAAGGTTGTGGCTGTATGAGTGGAGAAAGGAGGACACGTAGAAGAGATGTCAGGAAGGTAAAGATGACAAGTTTTGGCAGCTGACTAGACACATGGGGTGAGTGCCAGACTGGGAACCTGTGAGGATGGTGGTGTCCTCGACAGTAATGGGGACGTAAGGGAGAGGTTGGGGAAAAGATAATGAGCCATATTTTGAACATGTTGAGTTTGAGGACATCTGGGTCGATTCATCTAATCAGTATTTGGAGTTGTGAGACTGCAGATCTGGCAATCACTTCCTAGAGATGATAATTGAAGCCACAAGAGCGGATGAGATCCATGAGTGACAGAGTATAAAGGGAGAAGAGAAGAGGGCTCAGGAAGGAGCCTTGGGGGCCACCCAGGGTTAGTGGGAGTGAATTGGGTGAAGAACCAGCAAAAGAAGTTCAGGAGAGGTGAGAGTATCAGGGACATAGTGCTCAACGCTATCAAAGGCAACAGCGAAGTCAAGGAGAAGTTGATTGGGAAGACAGGGTTAGGACTTGGCAACTAACTAAGAGATCCTTGGTAACTGTGGAGAGAGTAGTTTCAGTTGAATGATGAGGTTGGAAGCCAAATTGCAGACAGTTAAGAAAATAAAAGGGGAGGAAGTACAGGTAGCAAGTGTAGATGGGTTTTTCAAGAAGTTTAACCAAGAAGGGGAAGAGAGCTAGCAGGGATGGTCAGATCAAGTGAGGAGTTGTTTTGTTTTGTTTTGTTTGTTACGGCGGTGATAGGGGTATGTTTATATGTAGTAGGGAAGGAATGAGTAGATAAGGAGAAATTGAAGATTAGAGAGTAGAGATGATAATGGGGGTAAGGGGATGAGACAAGGATGAAACCAAGGATGCCCATAGAGGGCTTTGCCTTGGAAAGGAGGGCTACCTCTTTGTGAAAGACAGTCAAGAAACATGTTGCCCCTACCATGTGCCAGGCACTGTGCTAAGGGCTACAAAAAAGAGCTAAAAGACCGTATTTGTTGTCAAGGGGCCCACAGTCTTATGGGGGAGACCACATGCAAACAACTATATATAAACATACAGACAGGGTAAATTGAGGATCCTTAACAGAGGGAAAACACTACAATTAAGGAAAATCAGGAAAAACTTCCTGGAAAAGGTGAGATTAGAGCCAGGACCTGAAGGCAGCCAGGGAAGCCAGGAGGTGGGAGATGAGGAGGGTGACAGCCTTAGAAAGCTGCCCAGAGTGTTTTGTGCAAGAATAGTCAGGAGGCCAGAGTTACTGCATGGCAGAGTACATGGGGGATGGGGGTGGGAATAAGTTCTAAGCCCAGAAAGGCAGTTGGGGGGGGGGGAGGGGGCACTAGGTCACGAAGAGCATTTTGTATTTGATCCTGGAGGTGACAGAGAACCACTGGGATTTACTAAGTAGGAGCTAGAGTTCTGAATGATGTGAGACAAGGAGGGAAGAAGAGGGAGCTCTTGGTGAACGCTTTCAATTTTTTTCAGGGAAATATGAATGAGGTCTTTGGCTGAGGGGGTGGGGGGAGGGGGAGCCATGAGAAGCCTGAGGAAGGAGGAAAAAGTTGGGAAGAGCCATGGTAGTAAGTGGGAGAGCAAATTGATTTTTCAGTTGTTCCAGTCCTGGTTGACTCTCTGTGACCCCATTTGGGGTTTTCTTGGTAGAGATACTGGAGTGATTTGCCATTTCCTTCTCCAGCTCATTTTACAGATGAGGAAATTGAGGCCAGCAGGGTGAAGTGACTTGCCCAGGATCACACGGCTAGGAAGTGTCTGAGGCTGGATTTGAACTCAGGTCTTCCTGACTCCATGCCTGGCACTTTATCCACTTTGACACCTAGCTGCCCCTAGCAAATTGATCAGGGGGTATAAATGGATTGCCTTGCTTTGGTGAGGGCCCAGTGAAGATTTTAAGAAAAGTTTATTTGTAGTGGACCCATTCAACCTAGATCTGTGAGCTTTATCCAGCACTGTGTGAGTGGGAGCCAATGTGGTGGAAGGTGGGAGTAGTCCAGCTTTGGGGCTTGGCAGGACACAGTTGTCAATAGAACAAGGGAGCTAGAGATTTGAACACGGAGGATGGTGTTGAGTTGAACTTGTTCACCAAGTGGGTCTAACCTGCGTGGAAGGCCTGGGAAAGAGCTGAGGGTGGAAGGATGAGAATCAGGCTGAGTGTCGTAAGGCAGAAGCAAAGGTGGGATCTGAGATTATGACTGGAATGAGAGACATTCAAAATGGAATTCTGGAGGAGGGACAGTCACGGACCAGCTCGACAGGTAGCTCAGATGGGTGGAGGAGGAGCTCACGTTTAACTCATGTCTGATCTTAAAGAGGGTTGGAGGCATTTCTGTCCAGGGACTTTCCGGACCTGTGACTACCATCTTAAGTCCCTCCTACAGTTTGGAGGACCTCAGTTTCCCCTGTGGTTCCAAATCTCTCTTGCTGAAATGGCCCTGGGGTGGGGTGGGGGGGCAGGAAGGGGGAAGCCTTGAAGGAGCTCATCTGTAAGCACCTTTCTGGCTCTTGAAGATCCAAAATCCAAATAGCGCCAGGCTTGATCTTGAAAGGGGCAGGGGAATGGAAGGTTTTGGGGAGGCTGGAGACAATCAGGGAGGCAGAGGCCAGTACCATTCACCTGTTTATTAGAGAAACCCCTAGTGTTCCAGTGTTGATGCCAGCCAGAGGCTGGGGGGAGGGGTCCATTCGTACTCCCCCTCCAAAAAAAGAAAGCTTCTCCTTCCGTCTCCTGGGGAGCAGGGCTGTCCAGACAGACAACACAACAGTGAGACAGGAGAAAGGGGCAGCAGAAAGGTGTCTGTGTGGCACTGTTCATCTTCAGGAGATGAGGCACAGGCGGGTCTCACCTCGTTGCTGCCACCACTGGAACGTAAAGTCTTTATCCTGGAGTGGGGGGGGGGGGGCGGCCTCCGGAGGGGGGGCAGGGTGGCTGCTCCTCCCCCACTAATGAGCTTCCCCACCTCCCCCCTGCCCAGTGTCTTCACAGCCATTAAGCAGGGGACTTCTGATGGCTGCTGGGCTTTCTGCCCCTGACACCCACGAGGAACAAACATGAAGCCTGGAAGACTGAGCACAGCTCGCCTTGGAGAGAAATCCTCCCCGCTGCCCCCAAAGCCAGGTGGCTGAGCCTGGCACCTGCTTCCATCTGGAGGCCTGATGTCCATGAGAGGAGACAGGGCAGTAGGTTAGATGCCACGCAGGCATCCAGCCCATGCCCCCTCCTCATGTGGGCACAGGGAGGGGGAGGGAGGTCAGAGCACACTGGCATCCGCATAGTTGGGGGCTCTCTTGCTTCCTCACAGCAGGTAGAAAAGAGAGGGAGGGGCCCTGCACTGTATTTAGGCCACTTCCCATCTCACAGCAGATGGGAAATGGGTGTGTAGCAGGGGCTTGGGAAGGATGGTGGTAGCTGCCCCAGTGTTCAGGAAGCAAAGGGCAGGGTAAGAGGGCAGGGGGGTCAAAGCAGCATCCCTGGGATCCGTGCAGGGAAAGGTTCACAAAGACATGATGCTAGCATCCCAAGGGTCCATTAGGAATCCAGGCTAGCATCCCCAGGGGGAGCTGGGGTTACTGGGATGTCAGACCAGCGTCTCCAGGGTAAGATGGGTCAGACCAACGTCCCTGGGGTTCGAGGATCTGAGTCCAGGGGCCGATCCCCTTCCAATGCCAGGTCACTTAAGTGGGAGCTCAGCTCTGGGGGGTACAGGAAGTCTGTGTAGTGTCTTAGGGTGGGGGGAGGGCAAGGGAGAGGAGTAGAAAGACAAGAGAAACAGGGACAGACAGAGCCAGAGACAGAGAGAGAAGAGAGTAACATTAGAGAAAACAGAAAGACAGCAGAGCAGAGAACTGGGCTCTCCCTCGTTCCCACCTCCTCATGCCCTGGAGTGCCAAGTCCACCACCCTCCCCCAGGGCACCCTCACTCAGTACCTGCCAGAGACAGGAGGCGCTGTGAAGCTGAGGGAGTGAGGTAGGGCTGTCGCTGCCGCTGCCGCTGCTGAGGGCAGGGCCACTCCAGCATAGCCCAAGTATGGCTCAGGGCTAGCCTCAGTGCCATGGGCAGTATGCAGCAGGAGGCTTTGGGGGTAGCTAGAGTGAGGCCAGGAGAATGGAGAAGGATGCAGGGCCTGACCCTCTGGAAGGAGGCCCCGGGCTGAGGGGTGAAGACCTGCCACAGCACTCCCTCCTGTCGAGCCCACGTTTCGAATGTACCAGTCCCGGAGGCCCTCTAGGGCCAGAGCCTTGTGACCACCCCGGGGGTCAGCAGCTGACTGGTCTGGCTGGCTGTGGTAACGGGTTGGCCCAGGGCCTGCCCAGAAGGAACCAGGCAGTGGGCCCCCATCATCAGACTTAGTGCGACTGGTTAGCCCACGCCCAGGGCCTCCATGGGGTGTTGGGTCCTTGGCTCGAAGGAGGGGGCTGCCAATGCCACCCCCACTATCCCCTTGAAGTGCTGAGGGAGCTGGGGGAAAGAAGACAAGGAGACCGTCCCTGCAGGAAAGGTGGCCTGGGCCCTCAGGCCAGAACTGTCCACCCCGGGCCAAGTAGTAATCAAGTAGCAGGTCACCATAGGCCGGCAGGGGCCGCCCCCGGGGAGCTGGAGGGGCAGCTGAACTGGGCCGAGCAGCCCGGGGAGGGTCCGGAGGCCCAGTTGTTCGAGAAGAGAACGCTGGGGGGGGCACTGGGGCTGGTCGCTCAAAAATACTCTCATTGCTTTTGCACGGTGGGGACACTGGTGGGCCTTCTTGGGGCAGGCGAGCACACGCAAAGCCGGAGATCCCAGCACCTCGGTCGACCAACAGGGCCTCAGAACTGTTGCTCCGGCGGGTTCGGCCAGAGACGAGGAAAGCGCGCTCCCAAGGCCCATCTGTGTGTGGGAAGCCCATCTGAGAGTCCTGGCTGCCAGACCATTGGCGGGAGTGAAGGCCCTCCAGCCTGGGACAGGAGAGAGGGGGAATGCAGTGAGGTCACGGGGCCAATCAGAAAGAAACGGGGAGCCACTCGCCAGCCCTGCCTTCAACTCAAAGCCTGAGCGGGCGCCCTCTCTCTCTGGAGCCTCAGCGTCCCCCTCTATAAAAGGAAGGGTTCGGATCGGACAGTGTGTAAGCCCCATTAAACGCTGTCTTGTAACAGGTCGACTAGGACCTCCTTGCTGTGCTCAGAGGTTTGCATTCTTGGCAACCTTGTTCTACAGCAGATGAGGGAATTAGAACAGCAAGTTTTTGGTGTCACCTGTCTAGCCGCCTGTTGGAGAAGCCCATGGAGCCCTGCTTGGAACGATCTTGTTTCTAAATGCATAAAATAAAGTCTGAAGCCGATCCTGTTGAAGATACCGTTTGCTCCCGTCCAAGTTCATAGACCCCTGATACCCCCCCCCCCCCGCCTCAATCTAGCCACAGACCCTGGTTCTAAACCATGTCACTGAGATTGAAACGTCTGGCCTTCCTCTCCTCCTGGCCTTGGTGGGCCTTACCTACAGAGCTGGGGTGCAGGGCCCCGGGCCAGGACAGGCGTGGCGGGCACACTTCTGCCCTCGAAGCTTGATATGCTTCTGGGAAGGGTCCTGGTGGGGCTGTCAGTGGGGAACAAGCAACGATCAGTGGTCTCCAGTCCCCGGGGGAGGGGCTTGACACCTGCTTTCTGAAGGACCCTCCCTCTGAACTGTCCAACTCTCTCCTACGTGATCACCTGGTAGGGCTGGCCACGGAATTCCTCCGGCTCTTCAGGTCTCCGTAGAGCTCAGCAGCTGGCAGAGGGGGCATCGCCTTCCATGGTGGGCGACGCTCGGGGCTGCCCCCCGCCGATACTGAAGCTCGCAACTGGTCCCGAACCTTTGGGAGTGCAGGCCACTCACTGTGGGGATCCTCTGAGGGCAAGGGGACACAAAGCAGGGCCATTTTGGCGGGGCAGGTGGGTTCTGGCTTTCTGCTCCTCCCAGCCATCCTCCACAGATCACACTCACCATTCTCATGGCTCGCCGACTCTGAGAGAGAACTGCTCTCTGAGCGGGAGGCATCATCTAGGGGAAGAAAGCAGGGGCCAGTTTTGGGAGTCACCAGTCCCCTGGGCCCACACTGCCCATGCCTTGGCCCCTCTTCTGTTAGCTACCGTTGAGCTGCTCTCTCTTTTATCTCCATTGGTTAGTTCCAGTAGAGGTATGTCACTCACCTTGGCTAAGCTGAGCTACTCGGGTTCGGAGCCCAGGAAGTCCAGTACCTCCATGGCCTGGCAGCATGGTAAGTGGCAGGCCCAAAACAGCCCGGCTGGCCCTCAGCTGCTCCTCCAGTTCAAGAAGTCTCTGTGACGCATCTGCCTGAACCTGCCGCCGCCGCCGCCGCTGCTCCACGCTCAGCTCTGGGGCTAGCGCAAGACGTCTGGCGGCCGCAGCGATTTGCCTCTGAACTGATACCTCTCTCTCTAGCGTCTCCAGTGCCAGTACCTGCGCCACAGAAAGGACCACAGAGGCAGGGAAATGAAAAGGCGAGGGTGGAGCCTCGGGCTCTAGATCTCACCCCCAAGCAGCCCCCGCCGGCCCTCCATATTTCTACCCCCCAACACCTTTGAGTTCCGCTCCCTTTTCCACTGCCCCTTCCCGAGGAGCTTCAGCCACTTACCCCAGAGGAGCAGAGTCCCCGGGGTTGCGAGGGCATAGGGGCAGCCCTGCGCCGGATAGGATGAGGCTGCTCCCCAGGCTCCAGGGGGTACTCAGCAGGAAGCCGGCCTGTCAGCTCCTGGAGTGGGGTAAGGAGGTTATCACGGGGCTCCCCTCTTGGCCGGCCCGCCATCCCAAGTTCTAGGGTCCCTTCACCCACCGCCTCCTGCAGGCAGACCCTTCGGAGTTCTCGAAGCTTTAGACTGAGGGTTTCCTGTAGGCCCCGCTGCCGTTCCAGCAGCACCCGAAGTCTCTCCACCTTAACTGGGGGGCTCTCTTCCAGGGGCAGTGCTGTTCAGTGGGACAGGAAGCAGGCTGGAGTCCATCTGCCCTCACATCTGACCTCCCACCCAGAGTTAGCCAATACCCTAAACCACGCCCTAGGGAGTCAGTCTAGCCCTGCCACCCAGGGGCTTTCTCCCCCCAACCCACATCCCTGGGGCTTGTACCTGGACAGTTGTAGCTTGGGGAGCTGATGAGTTGCCCTCTGACCTCCATCCTAAGGCAGGTGAAAGGAGGTAGAGACGTCTAGCTGGACAGGGCCTGGGTGAGGAGAAGCTCTTGCTGCCAGGGACCCAGCTGTTCTCCCCACTCAGCCGGCCCTCAGACCCTTGGATTGTGATTTTAGCCTCCTGACTCCTACTTCGGGGTTAGGTTGTGCTTTTGGGATTTTTTTCGGGGGGGGGAGCAGGCAGCCTTAAAGTTCTCCTCTATCCCATGGGATGCAAAAAGCTCCCTCTGCCCTTTGCTGGCACAGACCTCCTCTTGGGTGGCCCAGAGGGGGTACAGAGGGAGGAAAGCAAGGGCACCTGGCAGCTTGTCTCGTCTTTCTCCCTCGGCCCTCCAAATCCACTGCTGCCTTAGCTTTTCCTTAGGTCCTGGTCAGGAATGAGTCAGGAAGCGGAGAAGCAAAGTCCAGAAGAGACACATAAACAAGGGTTCAGCCCTGAGTAGGAGGTGGGGAGCTCCTCCTCTTCTCCACTTGGCATTTTCCACCCCCCCAAACTCTCCACCTTGGGGGGGGGGGGGCAAATGAAGACCAGCTGCTGCCAACCCACAGCAAAAGCATCCCATGAGGGGCAGGGCCAGCCAGGGCTTCTGGGGGCGCCTCCCCAAGCTGAGGTGTCTCTGGAGGGGAATGACCTGGCCTGCCACTGCCACAATCTTTCCCCTCCTCCCTAACCAGCCCAAGCTCTCAGCTGGCTCCTCAATCTCCACTTCCCTCCGTAAGTCCTCAGCTGCCAAGAGGTGGTCCTGCGAAGCCCTTGGCCCCCAAGATCTTGGCTCAAGCGGCCCCCCCCAACGCCGGACCACTCTGGCCTCACGTGGCTCTGACCTAAGGAATACATCCCCTGAGCAGCTTTCGGGAAAGCCAGGCTAGCTCCTGGGGGCGGGCAGGAGGGCAGAGAAGCTCCTGGGGGGGTTGTGTGTGAGTTTTTCTGTAGGTCTGCTGCTGCTTCTGGGGAGGAGGCCGGGTTCTCTTTGGGAGTACCCTCCCTACTCCTAAGTGAAAGATCTCAAAGCGCCTGGGAAAAAATGCTTGCCCTTCCCTGCATCCTCGCGGCCCAGTGCCCACCCCCAGGCCCCCTCACTTCCCTGACGAGCCATCTGCTTTCCTCACCACTTGTGGGGTTTCCTTCCTGGGTCCGGGCCGAGGCAGGCCAGGGAGAAGCAGCACAGGAAGGTTTTCGCTGGGAGCCTAGGCCCAGCCTGCTAACCTGCTCGGCAGCTAGCTAGCTAGCTGGGGAGGGAGGAGGAGAAAGCCTCCACCTTTCACCCTTTGCCTGGCGGCCCAGGGGGCTCTGAGGGGGTGAGGAGGGGGGAGAGGGGAGGCTGGGGGCGGGGCCGAAAGGCGCTTGGGGCCCACCCTTCCCCCTGGCAGGACCCCCCCAGGTTAGGGATGGAATACACTTCTTCCTTTACCTCTCCAGCCTTCCCAAGGTTCAGGCATGGTGCTCTCGAGCGCAAGGGGGAGGGGGCTGGGCCCTGGATTCCTGTCCCACAGGTTTGCGAGACTAGACCCAGGGATGAGGGGCGTCGGACCGAAAGGAGAAAATGCTGGGGGAGGGGGGAGGGCGGGGCTGACCTTATCATTCCTCCATATTTTCGCTTTCTCTTTTCCTCAGGCCTAGGGTTCGAGAAGACATAGGGGAAACTGATGCTGTGGGGGAAGGGGAGATCTGGGGAGGAGGGTGCGTCCACTTCCTGCCAGATGGTTTGTCGTCCCCCCCCCCCCCGGCCCCCCCAGTCCCCAGCTACAAGAGATGAGACAACCGACCTGTCCTGTCCTGTCAGGGAGAACCGGGTGGAGACAGGTTGGGGATCCACAGTCCCGGAGCCACCCCCACCCCCCCCGACGGCGGGGAGGGGCGGGGCAGGGCGGGGCTGGCCGGGGAGAAGAGGTGAAGGGGGGGGGAGGCGGCCCATCCCCGCGCCCACCCTTCCGCTCCCCTCACGCAGCACTGCCCAACCGAACCACCCCCACCGCCGGACGGGGGCAGCCCTGGGGGGGCAGGAGCCGGGCCTGGGGAGGAGCGTCAGGCTGCTCCCTCCCTCTCCCCCCACCCCGCTCCCTCGCCTCGCACTCACCGCCGCTGGGGGCCGGGTCCGAGGGGGAAAGGACAGAGACCTCGAGGACACG
>NW_020954631.1:279878-301003 GCF_900497805.2 Vombatus ursinus | reverse complement strand
CGTCCGTCCGTCCGTCCCACTGTCCTCAGTCAGCCTGGAAGTCCCTGGCAGCGTCCGGAACCCAGCCTCTTCCTCCCAGCTCCAGCTGGCTCTTGTCTCCTCTGGCCTTCCACCTCACCTGACCCCTCACCCCCTCCCAAAGCAGCAGTCTAGGCCAGGGCATCACTGGGGAGGCTGAGACTGGAGCCAGAAAGAAAGGAAAAAGTTTCCTGTGGTGGAAGCTTCAGGGCCCCCAGCCCAGGCCTAGCTGTGCCCTGCACTCGGGCCTCGAGGGAGCAGAGCACACGCAGCCTCCCTTCCACGTCATTCAGCCAGCACACACCTGTCTGACCCTGCCACTGGCTCCCCAGCGCTTCCAGCACAGCCTGTGGGCCCCTTAGCACCCACAGGACGCCTGGGTCTGCTCCCCCGGCAGCCCACACACGGGCCAGGCAGCTATTCAAGCTTCCTGCCGGGCCTCCAATGGGTTCTTGGCCTTTTCACCTTCTCTTCCTCTCAGCCAGCTCAAGCAGCTTAGAGCCTTTCAGGATCCCCTACCTCAGACTACGTGGGAGCCCTTTTGTGTCTTTTTGTACATTGTTTGTTGGTGTTGTTTAGTCCTTTTCAGTTTATGACTTTTTAGTGACTCTTCATGACCCCATTTTCTTGGCAAAGATACTGGAGTGGTTTGCCATTTCCTTCTCCTACTCATTTTACAGATGAGGAAGCTGAGGCAAACAGGTCAAGTGACTTGCCCAGGGTCACAGAGCTTGCAAGTGTCTGAGGGCAGATTGGAACCCAGGAAGCTGAGTTTTCCTGGCTCCGGGCCCAGAGCTCTATTCACTGGGCCGCCTTGCTGCTCCTTGGAATTAGGATTAGGATTAGGATTTGGGCAATAACCTAACGTGTGTGGTAGGGACTCGATTTGTTGAGGGTGTAGTGAAACACTCCCCCTGGCATCACTCTTCCCACTCCCATTAGCCAATCATGTTCCTTTCTTGACTCAATCACAGAAGTCCATGTCACATAAAAAACAACAACACAGACTCGACCATTACATTTCTACATTCACGTGTCCTCACACCCTTACCCTGACCACATCATTCATGTTCATGAGGGCAGATGTATGGAGCACCTCCTTCCATAAGGCAAAAATGTCCGGCAGGTATGGAGATGATGGAAATCCCTCAAGATGATTCCAGCAGGCCCAGGTTGGGTTTCTTCCTCCCTTCCTCTTTTGTCTTTGGGTGCTGTAGTGTACGCTTCAGTTACAACCTGGCTTCTGGGTCTGCCTCTAAGGCTCTTTGCCCAAGTGCTCTCCTCCATGTTACCCTCCTCTCATTTCTCCCAGAGTTCTCAGTTGTAACCGAATCTGTGCTCTTATTGATCTTGGCAGCTTCTTTCACCAATGTATTGCCTTGGTCACATGGCCAGGCTTTGTCAGGCACAGCTTAAAAGTGGGGCCCTAGACTGTCTCAGGCTGGTTCACTCCCCTGCTTGCTGTCTTACAGGAATGTCTTTGTTCCCCATACTTTGTGCATGTCTGCACTGACAACCAACACCATGCATTGCATTGCTCATTCCTTGGCTTTTGTGCATTGTCTAGAAATTGCTGGGTGTCTCACTATTCTTCTTTTTGCATCATGGAGACTCCCTATGGGGGATATACAAAGGCAGTCTGCTTCCTCCTCACTCACTTTCTGTTTAAAGCCTATTTGATTAGATGTGTAAGCCTCCAGGCAAGTCCATTTTGAGCAGTCCTTGGGACTTCACCAGCTTCCCAAATCTCCTTTTCTCTCTTGAATCCCTTGCCTTCAATGGCCGTAGTGATCAAAATACATCCCGACACCCCTAAGGTATTCATCTTCTTGCCTCAGACTGTGCAGTCTTTACCAATTTTGTGTTGGTTTCTTGTGCGCCCAAGGGAACCACCTGAGGTAGGTAGTAATCATCTACTTTTGACAAGTCTTCAGAAACCATGTGTTGTCATCTATGCCCAGGAAAGACAACAGCCCCCCCCCCCCCCCCAATCAGTGTCAGGTCTACAAATGAAGACCCTTAAGCAATTGTGACCAGCCCATCATCTTTGAACGCTGACACTGGATAAGCTGCCCCCTGATGGTTTGGGTAGCTCAGCTAGAGGGTTCCTTGGGGGAATCAGCAGCTGCTTCCTTCCTTTTGGGGAAGAGACCCGCCCATGTTTAGTTCTTAACTCCGGGTTCCCAGTATCTTTTGCTCCCTCCCTCCTCTGTGTGATATTATTCCACCCTGCAGCCTTCATACAGAACCCAGCTTCCCCCACGCCAACCTCTACATAGCTTTTGTCTTCTTCAAACCTTTCTCGGGATTTCTTAAAGAAGCACTTCCCAGAAAATCTGGTGTGTGCAGACTGGTGCCTGCCCTGGAACTCCAGTATCGTCTTCTAATGAGGAAACCAGGCCACACTTTGAGTATTATAGATCGTAGTCGTTTGGCAAATCTCAACCACTCAATACACGTCACTGCCAAACTGATCTTGGTCTCTGTACCTGCTCAAAGTAAGCTTTTCAGTCCTTGCCCGCTTTGCTGTTGTGGCCAACTGATTGTGGATTAGTTCCAAAGCTAAGAGGCTCCTCACCTGGGTTTCCTTAACAAACTCTCTTTTTTTTTTTTGGCTAGGCAGTGGGGTTAAGTGACTTGCCCAGGGTCACACAGCTAGTAAGTGTCAGATGTCTGAGGTCGAATTTGAACTCGGGTCCTCCTGACTCCGGGGCCCGGTCTCTATCTACTGCAGCGTCACCTGGCTGCCCCCTCCTTAACCAAACTCTTGACAGCCATCCCCTACTTCCCTGCTTCCACTTCCAGCTTCTCCTTAAGCTATTGTTTTACCAACGTTCTCTTTCTCCTTGTTCTCTTTCTCCTTCTTCTCGAGTCCTTCTACTGCTGTTTTCCTTCTTCTTGGGCCTTCCAACTTTGTCTGCTTTTCCTTTCCCTAATTCCTGCTGCTCCAATCCTTCTTCAGTTGACCTTCGATTTGTCCTTTCAACTGAGTAATTCGCAGATACTCTTAGTCATTTTCTCCTGCATCGCAAGCCTTCTGCTTTCCCTGAGATGTCTTCAAATCACTTTCATCATTCTTTTCCCTCTTTCAACAAGTCAACTAAAATCAACAAATATGTATCTATTAAATGACTTTTTTTTAAGGCAATTGTGGTTAAGTGACTTGCCCAGGGTCACACAGCTAGTAAGTGCCAAGTGTTTGGTCTGAGGCCAGATTTGAACTCAGGTCCTCCTGACTTCAGGGCCGGTGCTCTGTCCACTGCGCCACCTAGCTGCCCCTTAAATGACTTCTTCAATGCAAAGCATCACACTTTAACCTTAACATGACAGTCCTAGATGTGTTCATAGGGGGAGTACAAACGTCATTAAAGAGAACTAAAAGTGGAAAACCAGCCAGATTAGGCCAAGTGTACATCACGGACTTTCGCAATTTCGATGACGTTGAAGATTTGCTTTATAAGGCATCCAAGGAGGAGAAGATACTGAAGGCTTAGAAAAAGTCTGGAATCTTCTTGATACGGAAAAAAAGGCAACTGAGAGAATTCCTCAATGATAGCACATTTATGTAGCACTTTAAGGTTTGCAAAGCAATTTACAAATCTGACCTCCTTTGATCCTCATAACAACCCTGGGAGATAAATGCTATTATTATCCTTTGTTTACAGATGAGGAAACTGAGGCAGACAGAGTTAAGTGAATTTTCCAGTCCTATAACTAGCAATTCTCTGAGGTCAAATTGGAACTCAGATCTTCCTGATTCCAGGTCTATCCTCCATCCACTGTGCCACCTAGTTTTTGCTACTGTCCCATATGTCTACTCTCTAATGTGTAGAAAATCTTTATGAAAATCACTCACACCTAAATCAACAGCATCCTCCATAAAGATATCAGGAGGAAGCAAGCATGTTGTGACATTTGAAAAGTTCAAGAAACATAGTTTCTGGGAAATTTCGTCATTTTATTAATAAGGCCAGCAGGTAATTAATAAAAAGATGGTACATGGGTGGGGAACTTGTGACCTGAAGGCCACATGTGGCCCTCTAGATCCTCAAGTCTGGCCCTTTGAATCCAAACTTCACAGAACAAATCCCCTTCATAAAAGGATTTAAGGATTTGTTCTGTGAAGTTTGGATTCAGTCAAAGAGCCAGACTTGGGGACCGCATGTGGCCTTGAGGCCAAAGGTTCCCTATCCCTGGGATGGTCATTTGGCCATCTCTCTTAGACCATATAGTGTAGTTTCCTGTACATCTTCTCTAACCCTACTCTCATTGGGAACGGGCTACGGGGATAGGGAGGGGGGAAGAGGATAAAGGAGGGATCTTTAGAGGGAACCCTACTCACATCAGATCTGGGTTAAAGAGAGAACAATATATACATTTAGAAGGGAATAAAAGTCTTCTTCTAAATTTATAAGGAATAAGAGGGTAAGGGAATAGGATAAGGGGGGGGTGGTATAGAAGGGTGTTTAGATTAATGGGGATGGGAGGACAAGGGAGGGATCTTTGGAGGAGGGGTAGGTTAAGTAATAGGAGAGCAAGGTAGCAGGTAGAAGTAAAGTAGAGGAGCCAGGAGTGACAGGAAATAAGAGATACACACAAATATAAAATACAGGTCAGGAGTAGAATTTATTAGGAAAAAAAAGCAGGGGTAGTAATCACGATCTCAGACAAAAGTTAAAGCTAAAATAGATTTAATCAAAAGAGAAAAATATGGAAAGTACACTATCTGTCAGCCAGCTTAATCAATATTGTTTTGGACTATTTAAAATAACTAGACAGTATAAGGTTGGAATATGACTGCGGTGCAGGAAATGACGAGTGGGTGTACTTAGAAAAATACGGAAAGACTCAGACTTACCAAGGACGACGTTATCCACCGTCAGAGAAACAGAGCTCGGACAAGTATAGTACGGCCTTACATAGATATGTATGAATGTATATGTCTACATATGAGTATGATTATAGATATCTAAGTGTATGTATGTGTCTGTAAGTGTATGTATGTGTATATGTATGTATATGTGTTTGTATATATGTGTCTATGTGCATATGTGTGTATGTATATTATGTATATATAAATCTGTCCTCGATTAATTGTAGCCTTCTGGGTGGGCGGGGGCGGGGGGAGGAAAGGGGACAAAAGAGCAAAGTAAAAAGTGCACAGCACAAAACAAACGAAAACTTACAAGTAAAGAGAAGCTGGACAGCTCAGAACACAATGTGCAGTATTTATCATATAGGCTTTCTTGAAACAGAAATTGATTGCTGTCTATTTTGGAGCCTCTCTTACGTTCTGCTCTGCACATGGCAATGCTTCCCCCCACCCCTTATTTTGTGTTTAAGTTTAAAATGAATTAATAAGAACAAAAGAAATCCCCAAATGGGGTCCTGAAGTATCAGCCAACTGAACAACAACAAATGTCTCTGTTAATGATCCCTCCCTGTTCTTTCCCCAACCTTTTCCCCTTTACCTCCTGTTTCCCTGTTGAGTGAAATATATTTCTGTACTCGACTGAATGTGTGTGTGTGTGTGTGTGTGTGTGTGTGTGTGTGTACATGCGTTCTCGAGTCCTCATGTGCATTCGTTGCTCCTTTGACCAGTTCAGATAAGAAGGATGTTCACGTGGCACCTATCCTCCTTCTCTGGATTGCCCAGATCACGTGAGAATATTTCTCCCGCTTTCTTCTTCCTATGCCCCTCTAGCGTGTTCATTTCCCTCTCTGGTCTTTTAAGACTATCAAAGCATAACAAAACCACCCAGAATTATACTCCCTTTATCCCCTCTGATGATAACAGGGTTCAGAGGGGACATGCCTATCATCTCCTCTTGTTAGAATAAAGCAGTTTATCCCTCTTTAATCCTTATCATTTTGCATTCATTTCCCCTTTTCTATTTCTCTTGACTCCTGTGTTTGCACATCAAAATTTCCATTCAGCTCTGGTCTTTTCATCAGGATTTCTTGGAAGCCCTTATTTCCCCCCTGAAGGACTAGACTCTGTTTCGATGGGTCTTGAGTCTATGTCTTCTACTTTCTAGAATTTCATTTCAAGCTCTCCACTCCTTTAGAATTAGAGTGGTGATGAAATCATGTGTGGTGCACCCTGTGGCTCAACAGTGCACTTCTTTCTGGCTGCTTACAGTATTTTTTCTTTTACCTAGAGCTTTGGGATTTGGTTCTAATGTTGGTGGAAGTGTTTATTTGGAGGTATCTATCCAAAGGGAACGAGTGGATTTTGTTCTATTTCCACTTTGCCCTCTGGCTCTAAAACAGATTTCTTGAAATACGATATCTAGGCTCTTTTTTTGGGGGGGTGGGGGTGGATCAAGGTGTTTAGGAAGTCCAGTGATTTTTATGTGATCTCTCCTTGACCTGTTTTCTGGGGCACTTGTTTTGGCTATGAGATACTATATATTTTTTCCTATTTTTTACCCAGTTTTTTCACTTTGTTTTAATGTTTCTTGTTTTCTTTTTATTATCTTGTACACAGCAGAACATAAGAGAGGATTCAATATAAACAATACCTTTCCATTTCAGGAAAGCCACTATAATAAATACCACACATTGTTTTTAAACCTACCCAGCTTTTCTTTGCCTCCTTGGAGGTTTTCTTTTGCTCTCTGCTGTGTACTTTTTACTTTATTATTTTTTTTTCTCCCTCCCTCCACCTCCCCATCCCCTCCCTCCAGGGAAGGCTACAATGAAAGGAGGAGATATAAACCCACACATACATACACATATAGAATCAGTAGAACAAAATACCACCTTACAGGCTCTTTTATAAATTGTCATTCCGATATATCAAGGTCATTCTCTACTTCTTGGAGCGAGTGGCTCCTGGAATACCATTGGGCAGTCAACATGCGATCACAGAAATTAAGTGAAACTTGTCTACTGTGCTCTGATGGGGGACGTCCCATGGATGGGGAGGACCTCTACACGTTCCTCTTTGTGGGTGGCATGGTGCTAACTGCGTCAAGCCCCTGGACACTGCTCAGACTCCTGGAAGAGATCTTTAAACACCCAAAGAAATTTGGTCTGTCCATTTGAGAATGAGCAAGTGGATGAAGAATGTTATTGTCCAAATTTTAACATGCATTTGGATAGAAATCCTATCGAGCTTGTCTCTTGGTATGAGTGCAATGAGGGCCCAATCTGGGCCCAATATTTAGAACATGTTTGGATTTGTCCTTGGCTTATGGAATGCATGCACAGATATTTCCTGCCCTGCTCCAATGCAACATGTGAAACTTTATATTTTTAACATTCATTTTGAAAAATTTTGAGTTCCAAATTATCTCCCTCCTTCTAACCCCTCCCCCATCAATATACCTGTTATACATGTGAAGTCATATAAAACATTTCCATATTAGCAACAATATGTGTAACTTTCTTTTCTCCTTTTTTATTAATTTATTTTGGTCACTTATGTATGCTTTTGAGTTTAAAATTTTTCTCCCCCTTCCCACCACCCACTCCAAGATGGTGCACAATCTGATATAGGCTATCCATTTACATTCCTATTAAATATATTTTCACATTAGTGATGTTGTAAGTAAAAATTAAAACCAATAGGAGGAACCATCAGAAAGAGGAAACAAAACTCAACAGAAGAGAAAAAAAATAACAATTCAACTTTCATAGTTCTTTCTTTGGATGTGGATAGCATTTTCCATCATGAGGCCTTTGGAGATGCCTTAGATCCTTGTATTGCTGAGAAGGGTTAAGTTTATCAATATTAGTCATCGCACAACGTGGCTGTTATTGTATACAACATTCTCTTGGTTCTGCTCACTTCACTCAGCATCAGACCATACAAGTCTTTCCAGGTTTTTCTGAAGTCAGCCTGTTCATCATTTCTTATAGCACAATAGTGTTCCATTACATTCATATACCACAACTTGCTCAGCCATTCCCCAATGGATGGGCATCCCCTCAATTTCCAATTCTTTGCCACCACAAAAAGAGCTGCTATGAATATTTTTGTACATGTGGGTCCTTTTCCCATTTGTATGATCTCTTTGGGATACAGCCCTAGAAGTGCTATTGCTGGGTCAAAGGGTATGCACATTTTGATAGCCCTTTGGGCATAGTTCCAAATTGCTCTCCAGAATGGTTGGATCAGTTCACAACTCCACCAACAAGGCATTAGTGTTCCAATTTTCCCACATCTTCTCCAACATTTATCATTTTCCTGTTTTGTCATCTTGGCCAATCTGATGGGTGTGATGTGGTATCTCAGAGTTGTTTTGATTTGCATTTCTCTAATCAACAGTGATTTAGAGCATTTTTTCATATGACTATAGATGGCTTTAATTTCTTCATCTGAGGACTGTTTGTTCATATCCTTTGACCATTTATCAATTAGGGAATGGCTTGTATTATAAATTTGACTTAATTCTCTATATATTTTAGAAATGAGGCCCTTGTGGGAGAGACTGGTTGTAAAAATTCTTTCCCAATTTTCTTCCTTCTAATCTTAGTTGCATTGGCTTTGTTTGTGCAAAAACTTTTCAATTTAATGTAATCAAAATTATTCATTTTGCTTTTTGTAATGTTCTCTGTCTCCTGTTTGGTCATGAATTCTTCTGTCCTCCATAGATCTGATAGGTAAACTATTCCATGCTGTCCCAGCTTGCTTATAGTATCAACCTTTATATCTAAATCATGAACCCATTTTGACTTTATTTTGGTATATGGTGTGAAATTTGGTCTATGCCTAGTTTCTGCCGTACTCTTTTCCAGTTTTCCCAGCAGTTTTTGTCAAACAGTGAGTTCTTGTCCCTGAGCTGGGGTCATCGGGTTTATCAAATAGTAGATTACTATAGTCATTGACTACTGTGTCTTGCATACGTAACCTATTCCACAGATCCACCACTCTATTTCTTAGCCAGTTTTGATGATTGCTGCTTTATAATACAGTTTTAGATCCGGAATGCCTAGGCCACCTTCCCCTGCATTTCTTTTGTTTAGTTCCCTTGATATTCTGGACCTTTTGTTCTTCCAGATGAATCTGGTTATTGGTTTGGTTTTTTTTTTTTGGGCTCTGGAAAATAATTTTTGGTAGTTTGATTGGTGTGGCACTGAATAAGTAAATTAACTTAGATAGAATTGTCATTTTTATTGTATTAGCTTGGCCTACCCATGAGCAACTGATGTTTTTTCCAGTTATTTAGATCTGACTTTATTTGTGTGGAAAGTGTTCTGTAATTGTGTTCATATAGTTCATATAGGTTTGTTTCAGGAGGTAGACTCCTAAATATTTTATAATGTCTGCAGTAAGTTTACATGGAATTTCTCTTTCTATCTCTTGCTGTTGGGCTTTGTTGGTAATATATAGAAAAGCCGATGATTTACGTGGGTTTATTTTACAGCCTGCAACTTTGCTAAATTTGTTTATTATTTCAAGTAATTTTTTACTTGATTCTCTAGGATTCTCTCAGTATATCATTATGTCATCTGCAAAGAGTGATAAGTTTGTTTCTTCTTTACCTATTCTAATACCTTCAATTTCTTTTTCTCCTCTTATTGCTAAAGCTAATGTTTCCAGTACGATACTGAATAACAGTGGGAATAATGGACATCCTCGTTTCACCCCCGATCTTATTGGAAATGCTTCTAGCTTGTCCGCATTACATATGGTGCTTGCTCAAGGTTTTAGATAGATGCTATTTATTATTTTAAGGAAGACTCCATTTACACCTATGCTTTCTAGTGTTTTTAATAGGAATGGGTGTTGTATTTTGTCAAAAGCTTTTTTTTGAGGGCCCAATGTGGGCCCAATATTTAGAACATGTTTGGATTTGTCCTTGGCTTATGGAATGCATGCACAGATATTTCCTGCCCTGCTCCAATGCAACATGTGAAACTTTATATTTTTAACATTCATTTTGAAAAATTTTGAGTTCCAAATTATCTCCCTCCTTCTAACCCCTCCCCCTATCAATATGATACCTGTTATACATGTGAAGTCATGTAAAATATTTCCATATTAGCAACAACATGTGTAACTTTCAAAGCCTGTTTTCAGCCATAGATAACTAAGGTGCTGATATTATGTGATGATGAAAAGTTTTCCAAGGGACAGAAGAACCAATGACTTAAGAGGTGCTCAGCCAGAGCTGAGTATCTGTTCAATAGACTTCCTGACCTGTCAGTGTCTCTTTTTTCCTTCTTAGTTGGGAGTCAAGACTACTGGGTGGAGGGCTAGGAGTGCATTCCCTGTGTTTCTCTTGTATTTCTTCTCTCCTCATCTTAGGTACGTGAATATTCGGAGGTGCCCAGGTGACTGAGCTCAGTAGATCCCTCAGACATCACGTTGCCAACTGGGGTTCACAGAATCGACCAGGGAAGTAGTGAAAAGATTTGTGGATGGTGATTCAGGGACTGTGACCTTGCGATAGAGAGCAGAGAACTGGATGGAAAACTAGAAAGGCACTGATCCTCAGAGCCCAACAGAGAACTGCACCAAAGGTGAACTTAATGAAGGGAGAAAAGGACTTCCAGGGCTAGGACTTGGGAATAGCTTTTGGTCATGGTCTGTGCCTTACTGCTATTGCATTCTAAGCCTGAACCCACTTTCCTCAGGAACCTTGTGTGAGACCTGGTTTGGAGGGAAGGCTTTGTGACCAGCCTTTTTGCTGTACCTTACATTCCTTTGTAAAAGGGACATAGGATAACAAAAAAAAAAAAAAAAAAAAAAAAAGCTAATAGATTGCAAGGGCTTAACTGGGAGCACACCACTGAGGACTCATGAGCCGTAGTATTAGAAGCTACAACTCCTCAGTTACCCCTCAAACCCTAAGGGAGTCTCACAGTCTTTGCCCCACCCACCCACCCAATTTGCCATTAAGAGTGGGAGTTGGAGTACTGAATCCAGAGGGGGGACTACATCTGTATCTACCTATGTCATACATATATATCTATATATGCATATGTATACACACATACATAAAACCCTCCCCAATTAGTTGTGAGCTCTTTGGGGGCAGGGATTGTCTTTCGCCTCCTTCTGTATCCCCGGTGCTTAGCTTAGTGCCTAGCGCTTAGTAGGTACTTAATAAATGCTTCTTGACAGCTAAACTATCTAGGAAGGACCGCACAGACAATGGCTTCGTCCAGGGTTGAAAAGGGGTGAAGGCTGGATTGTTTCGCTTTGGGGAACATGTCCTTAGGCTCCCCAGGAAAGCACAGGCGTGTCTTTTCTAGCCTAACATTTGATGGGTGCTGTTGCACGGCAGGAAGACCTAGAAGAGCACTGCTAGGTGGCAGGCGCTGTGCTAGGTGCTGGGTTAGGAAACGAACCCGAGTGAGACCCAGAAGTCGGCGCGGAGGCGCACAGAGTGCTGGCAAGCTGACACCTATGTATGAGCAATAATTAACATGAGCTTCCAGGTTTGCAAAGCGTTTTGCACATACGACCTCACTGGATGCTCACAGGAACCCTGGGTCCTAAGTACTGTGCCCATTTTCCAGACGAGGGAACTGGGGCACAAAGAGGTGCAGTAAGAAAGCTAGTACGGGAGCGTCTGAGTCAGGATCTGAACTGGGCTCCTCTCCCAATTGTGCCAGAGGCCACAGGGCACGGCGGGCGCTCCCCGCCAGCAGCGCTTCGGAAGCTAAGAGGAGGAGATCGGAGGCCCAGCTTTGGGGCACATGGAGGCAGCGACCAACCGGGAAGCCAGCAGGCTGTAAGACCGGTCACTCGAGAGGGAGGACCGATGGCGGCGGGGTGAACGGCTGAGAAGCAGGGCAGGTCACATGGGCGGGGGGAAAAGCCCTGGACCCTTCTCGCGATATCGCGCGGGAGCTAGCGCTCGGTAGGGACTTCAGGGCTGCGGGCCAAGGCGGTCCCCGTCGTAACTGCGCACGTAAATCAGACGTCCTCGGAGGGGGGAGGGGGCGGTGCGTAACGTCCTCAGTGCTCGGTAGGGGGAGGGGGGGAGCGGGGCAGGGGCGGGGCCTGGGCGTTGCTCAGTTGCGGAATGTATCGCTGTGGTCGCGTGTATAGCCCCGCCTCTCCGTGGGGGGGGGGGGGCGGCGCGCGCTCCTTGGAGTAGCTCCGCCCCCAAAGGGCGGGATGAGAAAGGGAGGTGGTGCCTTTGGATAGCCCCGCCCGTTGACGTCACGAGTCGGGGCGGTGTCTGCGCGAGCCTTCGGTCAATGGCTGGGAGAGGGGGCGTGGCCCATCTCGCCTACACCCGCCTCCGATAACCTGCTGAGGGCCAGGGGTTTCCGGGGGCGAGGCCCTCCCTCCATTGGCGTGCTGTGAATGGCCCCGGAGCCGGCCTCCGCGAGGGTTGTCGTTACTTCCGGAGGCGTTCCCCCCGGTGCGGAGGGGCGGGGAGAGGAGGGGCGGGCTGGCGATGAGTCAGGGCCCAGCCCGGGTGGCTGACGCCGGAGCCCGGAGGAGCCCCGAGGCCGCCTCCTCCTCCTCCTTCCCCTTCCCGTGTCCGGCTCCGCTCAGCTCCGCTCGGCCCCTGGCCGGCGAGCTGGCGCCGATGGCGGCCGGAGGGCCGTGAGGGAGGGAACGATCCCGTGGCCGCCGGCGTCCGTGTCAACGTCCTCGTCCATGTCGATGCCCATGTCGGTGTCTGGGGCAGAGCCGGGCCGGGACTCAGCGGAGCCCGCGAGCGCCGGGCCTGGGGCACGGGGGACCGCCGGCGCCCCCGCCGTCTTCGTACTGTTGGAAGAGCGGCGGCCTGGAGGGCCCTCCGGAAACGGCGGCGGCGGCGGCGGCGGCGGCGGTAGCAGCAGCACGGGTTCGCTGCTCAGGTCGGAGGGCGCCCGAGTTTGGGGCTCCAGAGCCCCGTGGATCTTCGGGAGGGCGGGGCGGGCGTCTCCCTCCTCCGATGTGGAGGGTCACTTAGCCCACCTCTGATCGGGGCCCACTCAGAGGTCGGGGCCCCAGGAGAGGGCAGTCGTTGAGTCTCGGGGCTCTTCCGGGCCTTGGGAGAAAGGAGGAGGAGGGAACCGGGGGTCTAGGAAGGCCCTTGGCCTCGCGAAGGGAGACGGTCCCCCTTTATGCAAAGGGACCCGGCGGCCCGGGAAAAGGCAAAGGCTGGCTCAAGGAGGGCCTGGATTAGTCATCCCCCTCCCCGTGCGTTGTTGGAACTCCTGGCTTAATCTCTTGGTTGTCAAGGATTGGAACTGCTCTCTGCCCTGAGCCCTTTGGGTCCCCCCCTCCCCCCATCCGTTCTCCCCTCTCTCCAGAGTTTGAGTGTTCTCCCTTGGAGGAAACTCCTCCTCTTGGAAATGGACCTGTGGGAGGGAGGCGAGGAAAGAAGGGAGGGCACCAACTTGGCTCCCTTTGCCTGTTTTTGTTTTTGTTTTGAGCTTTCTTTTCCTGGCCTCTTCTAGCCACCGGGGCCTCCCCACCTCCATCTTGACTGTAAGAGAATCAGGAGGTGTTTTGTCTGTTCTAACCTCCCACTTCTGAAGCCCCTTCCAGTGCTCCCTGTGTCCCTTCGTGCCATCTGGATTTGGCTTAACCCCCCCCCTCCCCCAGTCTGTCTCTTCTCTGGCTCCATCCTGGAGTAGGGCAGCTTGGCTCCAGTCTCTGAACATTTCTTTAGCTCTTGAAACCTCTTTTCCATTCCTTTACTCACTCGTTGAGACCTACATCTCCAAATTTCTTTATTGATCCTTGGCTTGCTGTTCTTGGATGTGCTAAGAAGTTGGGGTGCTCCTAGGGCCTTGTCATTCTCGGAGCCATAAAATCCTTCTGGATTCGGTTTCCAACTCTAACATTCCCCCCCCCCCCCCCCCCCCCCCCCGACCCATCCCTTGAGTGTGAAATCTCTGCTCTACTCTTGTTTTGTTCCACCCTTCTCTGTTTCCTTATTCAGTTCCTGGTACCTTTTTCAAGTCCCCACATCTCTTGCTGACATTTTGGCTCTGGTACTTACTTCACTATCTTCATGTCGTTGGGCAAGTCAGTTCACTACCTCTGGGCCTCAGTTTCCTCCTTGGAAAATCAGAAAGTTGGACCTGCTTAGTCCTAAGGTCCCTCTGGCTCTAATTCCCATGATTTCTCAAGTATTTTCCAGTGCCCTGAACTTTTGCTCCCTTTGGCTTTTCCCTATTCAGAAATCCTTCTCAGTTCCCAGAAGTTTGACTTTTTCCCCAACTCTTTTCTTAGGTCACTTAGTAAACATTAAGTGCCAACTATGTGCTAGGCACTGTGCTAAGTAAGCAATGGGGATGCAAAGAGAGGCAAAAGACAGTCCCTGCCCTCAAGGAGCTCCCAGTCTAACGGAGGAGACAATATGCCCACAGTGAACCTCTTCCTGACCCTTTGCCAAATCCTTTGCACACCTTCCCAACTCTCTTTCTACAACCACAGAACAAGAAGAACACTCAAACACAGACTTTCCTCTTGTCACACTCAGGACCCCAGGGCCCAGAGAGCCTCAGGGATTTCACCAGAAGGCTAGGAGTAGGCCCCATGACCAAGGGCCTATCCTTGTGCATCTGTGAGACAGCCATAACTGGGGATGGGGGGGGGGGGGGGGGGACTTAAGATGAGGATCACATGACCCCCAAATATCCACCTGTTCTCCTTGTAGCCTGAACTCCCTGCTCCCTGAGTCCGGGATTGTGGCCGACATTGAGCTGGAGAACGCCTTATCCCTGACCCCAGATAGCTTCTATGAGCTGAAGAGTCAGCCCCTCCATTCCAGGTACCAAGGGACCCACTCCCCATGCTTCATGACCTCTGGGCCATCCCTCCCTATGTTCCCTGACCCCAGGCCACCAGGGGTCCAGGCTCCCCCTCTTCTGTCTGTCCCTCCCTGGGCACTGGAAAAGGAATGTGCTGAGTCATCTGTGTTCCGAGTACGATTGGGAAATCTCTGTCCCTCTTGTCCCCATCTCTTTCTCGTTGCCCAATTCCACAGCTCCCACGGGGAGTCCCAGATCCTCGGGTCTGCCTGCTACTGTGGCCTGGCAGCCACTTCTGTCTTTCTTGTTTCCTTTCTAGCCTCCCTTCCCAGGCAGCCCCAGCAGCCTCCTCACAGCCTCCAGCTTCATCGTCTTTAGTCATGTCTTCACGAATCCTCCTCCGCCAGCAGCTAATGAGGGCCCAGGCACAAGAGCAAGAGCAGCGAGAACGGCGGGAGCGGGCGGCCTCCGCCGCCTTCCCTAGCGGGCCAGCCCCTGCGGCCTCCCCAGCCATCTCGGTGGTAGTCGGCGCTAGCCCTGGCGGCCCTTCTGGTGGGGTGGGGCTTGCCCGGCCAGCCCCTGCTCAGGTGCCAGTGGAGGTGCTGAAGGTGAGGAGACTTGTCTGCAGGCTCTCGGAAGGGAGCTCAGCTTGAAGCTAGCCAAGGAAGAGGCTGGCTTTAGAGCAGGGATCTTCCCAGAGATCAATTTCAGGGGGGGAATATGTGAGCTTAGATGAGAAAAGTCACCTTGCTTTTTACTCACTTCTAACTGAAATTAAGCATTTCCTTCACTTATTCTGAGCAGGGGGCCATGCTATAAAGAAGGCAAAGAATGCCTGGCCTCGCTGGGCTTTGAAGGGCCCTTCCAGCTCTGACAGGCTGTTCTCTGACAGCTCTGAGCTTGCTCTGGCAGGCAGAGGAGCTACATGCCAGTCCCAGCCCTGGCATTCGCCAACTTTCTAATTCTGAGCCTCGGTTCTCAACCCTAAAATGAAGGGATGAGAGAAGAGGTGATGGCTAAAGTCCCTTCCAAGTGGAAATAGATAATTCTATGAGGGCGTAGACCAGCTGGGGCCTGGCCTAGGCTCCTAAAGGGGATTCTAGTATTGTGATTGTTCCCTGGCCCCTCTGTCCCAGGTCCAGACACACCTAGAGAACCCTACCCGCTACCACCTGCAGCAGGCCCGGCGCCAGCAGGTCAAACAGTACCTGTCAACAACACTTGGCCCCAAGCTCGCTTCTCAGGCCCTGACACCGCCACCTGCTGAGGGCACTTCAACGGAGAGGTCCCAGCCAGCTGCAGGAAGTGCCCCCAATAGTCCCATGGCCCTTCTCAACATTGGCTCCAGTTCAGAAAAGGAGGTAAGCTGCCCATGGGGCCTGGGGCAGAGTACCTAGCTCAAGCCAAACCTTCCCTTGCCACCTGGTTTTCTCTCTGGTTCACAGATTGATGATGTGATTGATGAGATCATCAGCTTGGAGTCCAGTTACAATGATGAGATGCTTGGCTACCTGCCTGGAGGTCCTGGGGGACTGCAGCTCCCAAGCACAGTGAGCCTCAGATGTGCCCAGGATATGGGGAGGAGGGCTATGGGGATATTCACTCTAAGAGCAAAGGCCTTAATTTGGTCAGGATAAAAAGGAGGCAGATGACACGGGGAACTGTAGTGTGCCCCTTTAATCCCATCCCTTTCTCCCATGGGTGGAGATCAGGGCTGAGTTGTCCCATTTACGAGTGTCCCCTGCCCCCGGGATGGAGACTGGGGACCCTGGCCTTTGGATTCCAATATCCCCTTTAAGGGCTCCTTCTGGACATTGTAGTTTTGCCAGGGATTTGTGGGGGCAGATAGAGGGTGAACTTGGTGGGGGGGAGACCTGGTAAGTCTCATTCCCCACCCCCCCCCCCCCCCAAAAAAAGCTGCCCGTTTCTGGGAACCTGCTGGATGTTTACAGTGGCCCCAGTGCCGTGACCCCAGCTGTCCCTGTCAGCAACTCCTGCCCTGCTGAGCTGACCAGTATCAAGCAGGAGATCTCCGGTGAGCTGTTCTCCTCCCCCAGTCTTCCCTCCCCTCACAGTGCTAGAAAGTCCAGCACTCCAGGAGCCATGACCCAAGTAGTGGGGACTCAAGGGCTGGGGTACGGGGGAGCTTCAAAACCATCTGATGGAGACGACAACTGGGTGGCTGTTGGGAGGGGAATCAGAGGACAATGTTTGTGGACTAGCGTCAGGGCTGGGAGCTGGGGAGCCGTGGGAGGGGGGAAGTGTGGCTCCCTTCCTTGACATGGCTCCTCTCTGTCCCTTCCCTGCAGAGAACGAGGCCAAGGCCCTTCTAAAGGAACGTCAGAAGAAGGACAATCATAATCTTAGTGAGCCTTGGGGGAGATGGGAGCTAGGGATTCCTGGGGCCTGGGATTCTAGGGCTGGCTCCCTCTCAGACAGACCACATAGCTCTGCTTTTAACCCTTTTCCCAGTTGAGCGGCGGAGACGGTTTAACATCAATGACCGGATCAAGGAGCTGGGCACCCTGATCCCCAAGTCCAGTGACCCGTGAGTCCTTCTGGGGATGGAAGCATGCCTTCTCAGATTTTCTCCTTTTAATCCAAAGAAAGGCCCTAAGCCTCCCTGGGCAAGTAGCTTTCCTCCACCCATGAAATGAGTGCTGGGACCTGACAGTATCTACTCATTTCAGAGAAAACTAGGGTGCTGAAGGAGAGCAGATTTGGAGGCAAGATCTGGGTTTGATTGCTGACTGCTACCTGTGACCTTCAGCATCTTCTTCCCTTTCTCTGTAAAAAGAGGGTTTCTTTAGTCAGTGTTGGCTGTTCTAGCTCTGCCCAGTCTCCCACTAGCAGTGCCAGCCTTCCTATTGGTCCTCCCAGAGCCTAGGTGCTGGGGGGAGGGGAACGGCAGAGACTTGGGCACCTGTTCTTAGACTCCTGCTCCATGGCCTAGGGAAATTCGATTGAACAAGGGAACCATACTCAAGGCCTCAGTGGACTATATCCGAAAACTCCAGAAGGAGCAGCAGAGAGCCAAGGACTTGGAGAACCGCCAGCGAGTGCTGGAGCAAGCTAACCGAAGCCTGCAGCTCAGGGTCCAGGTGGGCCTGCCCACTTCCCTTCTTTTTTCCCTCCAGAAGGGGAGGGAAGAGGGGAACATGGCTTTTGAAGTTGGGGGAGAAGAAAAGCTTCCAGAGTTCAGGATGTTGGCTTTTACCTGGGGAGTGCTGAGGTGGGAAGCAAAAGTCTGAAAGAGAAGGTGCACAGGGGTTGGAAGGTGGACCTGGAGTCAGGAAGACGAGAGTTAACAACAATGGTGCTTCAGACACTATGTTTGTGATCATGGACAAGTCACCTAACTATTCCCCTCAGTTTCCTTATTTGCACAGTGGGGATAACTGTAGCCCCCCCCCCCCCCCAGGGTGGGCAGCAACAAAGAAATCGACCTCTGTCAAGCACTTTGGGGGCAGGGGGTGGCAGCGGGTGGCAGCTTCCTGAGTCGGCCTTCTAGCCTTGTGCCCCTTGCAGGAGCTGGAACTCCAAGCCCAGATCCACGGCCTGCCCTTGTCCCCTGCCCCCAAGGCTGAGCCAGCTGAGTGCAGTGGCCCACCCCCCCTGCCGCCCCCGCCGGAAGCTCTCCTAGATCTGCACTTTCCCGGGGATCCCCTGGGGGAGCTGGGCGAAGATCCCTTCCAGCTCGGCCTGGAGGACATTCTGATGGAGGAGGAGGAGGCGGCGGGAGCCCTGGGCCCGAGCCCCGCGGCGGGGCTGTCCCCTCTGCGGGCCGCCACTGACCCCTTGCTCTCCTCCGTCTCCCCGGCCCAGTCCAAGGGGAGCAGCAGCCGTCGGAGCAGTTTCAGTATGGAGGAGGAGTCCTGATGAAGCCCCGCCTCCCGGGAGCCCCCTGGCGCAGACGCATTCCTTCCTTCCCACTTCCCCCTCCCGTGGGTGAGGGAGAGGGGCGGGGCCCGGATGGAAGAAGGGGTGCCTCCTTCCCCCCCTCCCCCCGCGGCCCCCCCGCAGCTAGAGCCGCGGAAGCCCCGTGTTGACCCCCGGGGCTGCCAGGCTGCAGGTTAGACTGGGGTGGGGTGGGGGGAGGGGCTGACAGCCCGCGGGCTCCGCTTCTCTTGGCAGACAATAAAACACGGCTCAACTTTGTTTAAAGCGCTTTGAAGTCGGCTCCATCTTTTTCGGAAGGGGGGGCGCGAGAGAAGGGTGCTGGGGAGTGCGGCGCGCTGCACGCCATCCCAGCGCCCTTTTGGGCCTGGAAGCACCAGCAGATAGGAGGCCAGGGCGCCCCCCCCCCCCCACCAAAGGCATAAAGCCGGAATGGGGGAAGGGGGCTGGGCGGGGGAGGGCACGACGGGACTTCCGGCGTAAGGAGACGTCGGCCTTCCCGGCACCCTCTCTTCCCCCCGGGAGCCACCAAAAGCGGAGTAGAAGGTGGGGAGAGAGGGAGAGACGTCGAGTCCGTCGTCTTGGTCCGTCCCTCCTTGTAACGCCCTTCCCTTTCTCACCCCCTGCCATTGGTAGCGTCCCACCTTCCCGGAGTCGTAGCCCAGCTGAGCCGACTGCGCCTGCGCGCACGGCGCCAGGAACATGGCGCAGGCTCTTTCCGAGGAGGAGTTCCAACGGATGCAGGTGGCTGGAGGCGAGGCGCGGGGGCCCGGGGAGGGCTAGGCGGGGTTCTGAGGATGCCGGCTGGAAGGAGGGGGTGGGGGGCTGCCTAGGAATTTTGCGAGAGGAGCCGGTAAGGGACTGGGGGGAGGGGAGCGGGATCGATTGCTTGGAGAGGTATATTCTGGGGGCGGGGCCGGCAAGGCCTAGAGAGTGAGGGGCCAATAGGGGTTCAGGGAGGGCGGGTACAGCGGGGCTCTGAACGGAAGGACGACCAATAGGAATCCAGGGGAAACACTGAGAGGCGGGGCGCCCAGTGAGGGTCAGAGGAAGGCAGGGTCCAGGAGGGCACTGAGAACAGGAAGAACAAATAGGGATCCAAGGAGGGCATCAGAGGGAGGTGGGAGGACGCATGGGACCGGAAGGGGCCACAGAGCAGTACAAAAAAAGGGGTCTTCAAATTGTGGAGGAAGAGCGCCCCAAAGAGGCCTGAGGGGGGGGGACCCCCCTCCAGTGGCTTCGTGACCCTGGACAAGTCCCTGCTTCACCAGCGAATGGGGGAAGGGCGCTGCTCTGCCGATTTCAAAGGGATGGGGGGAGGGGCAGAGAAACCCGGGAGGGGGGGGGAAGGTAAAACCTGAACGGGAAGGAGGAAGTAATAATGACGAAAGGGGGGGACTCCTGCCCTGCCCCCTCAGGCCCAGCTACTGGAGCTTCGGACCCAGAACTACCAGCTGTCAGATGAGCTGAGAAAAAATGGTGTTGGTGAGGCTGCAAGGGAAAAGGGAGCATTGGGGCTGGGGCGGGCGGAGGGCTAGATAGAGGTGCAGCCCGGGGCTCCCCAGTGCCTTCTCTGAGCTTCGATGCTGCTGTGGGACCAAGTGGATTGAGGAGCAGCTGCAGCCCCCGCAGCCCTGGACAAACAGCCATTCCTGTTCTCTCCCTCTGCAGAACTCACCTCCCTCCGGCAGAGAATCATGTTCCTGGATAAGGAGTTTGCTCGAGCCCAGAAGGTGGCCCTGTCACCATGTGTCGCCATGCTCCCAGCCACCACTTGGGGGTCTCCCTGGACTCCCAGCTCTCATTCAGTCCCCCACAGTAGCGTCTGCTCACCACCACCACCCCAGTCTCTATTTCAACTTCTCTCTACTTCAGTATTTTCCCCTGAGCCTCACTCCCCTCCTCTCCCCGCTTCTCCCCTTCTTCCCTAGTTCTAGCCCTCACTGGTTTCTCCTTCAATTTCCCTTCTCTCCCTCTAAAGTTTTTGCTTCATTTTCCCTTCCCTTAAACTGCCTCCTCCTGTTCTTGACCCTTAGCGATTTCTCTTGTGACTGTTTCTTGTCTTGTTTCTTTCTTGTCTCATAGGCCCTGAACAAGAGCAAGAAAGCCCAGGTGAGGAGGACTTGAAGGAGCAGGAGTTGGGCAGCTCTCGGGGACTGGTTAGACATAGCTGATTTCAGCGCAGGGACATTATTAGCTGTTGCCTGGAGGAGAAACCTGGGTCCTTGGACTCACTGTGTAATGTTAGACCAGGCCTTGGCCCCTCTGGGACCTCAGTCTCCTCCATGAGTAAAATATTAGAGGGTGAGGGGGTTTGGACAAGGTTAATCTATAAACACCCTTCTGGGTTTGAGATTCTGGGATTCCTGAGTTCTCCTTCTCTCTTAGAAGAAAGTTCCCCTCCAGACACTGCCTTGAAAGTCCCTCTAACACTCAACCCCATGAAGTGAAACAAAGGCTTTGTAGAGCTTACGGGGGAGACTCAGGCCCCCTGTAGATGTCAATGCTAGGAGCTCACAGAAAATACTCTAGGGAATCCCTTAGATCTC
>NW_020954631.1:264047-279478 GCF_900497805.2 Vombatus ursinus | reverse complement strand
CCCCCCCCCCCCCCCCCCCCCCCCCCCCCCCCCCCCCCCCCCCTCTCCCCCCCCCCCCCCCCCCCCCCCCCCCCCCCCCCCCCCCCCCCCCCCCGCTCTTCCCTTGCTCTCTCTCTCCCTCATCTCCTCATCCTTTGATATGGCTTGGCTGGTTTTTCGTGTGTTTCATGCCTATGTGTGTTTTGTATACTCCCTCCCGTTCGTGCATACATGTGCACGCCTCTGCATGTCCTAGGAAGTGGAAGTTCTGCTCAGCGAGAACCAGATGCTGCAGGGGAAGCTCCACAGTCAGGAAGATGACTTCCGGCTGCAGAACAGCACACTCCTTCAAGAGCTCAGCAAGGTCTGTGGATCCCTGGCAGGGGAGGGGAATGAGGAAGGGCCTGGCTGGGGGTCTTGAGGCCTGCCCCCGTCCCTGCCTACTTCTGTAGTCATGAGCTTCTCATGCTAGGGCCTCTTTATCCTTCAGCTTTGTGCACAGATCGAGCAGCTTGAGCAAGAGAACCAGCAGTTAAAGGAGGGCTCCCTGGGTCCAGGGCCCCCGAGCACAGCTAGCAGCCCCATGGATGGGGAGCTTCTGCGCCTGCAGGCAGAGAACACAGCCCTCCAGAGGAATGTTACAGGTAGAAGCCCAGGGTCCCAAAAGGTGCTGGCAAGAGGGGGCCTGGGGTTCCCTGAGGAGGCGGCGGGGGCTTAGCCCCACCCCCCATGTGCTCAGCCCTGCAGGAACGCTGTGAGAAAGAGCAGACAGGTTCCCCGGGCCTGCTGCGGACTGCTGGAAAGGATGAGGCAGGGGGCTGTGGGGATCCTCCAGGAGGGCCGGTAGCCCCACCCCCGTTGGCAGAGGCCAGGCTGAAGCGGGAAGTGGAGAAGGAAGAGAAGAGGCTACTTCGGGAGCGTTTACAGGGACTTGAGGTAGGCGTCGGGGCTGGTGGGAGGTGCCTCAAGGAGGTCACGTCACCAGTACACCCCATATATCCGTTGGGGTCTGCGTACATCTACAGAGCTCGAAGCAGGCGGAGACGGCAAAACTGCAGGAGGAGGTAGCCAAGGTGGGACTTTGCGTGGCCCCTTGTGACAGGAGGCCACAGCTGGTATCCCCTTCCCTCTCCCCCAGGTCTCAGTTTCCCTGACACTTCAGCTCCTCCTCCCTTTCCTAGCACCAAACCACTATGGCTGTCTTGCACTATAATTGGCTCAGCTCCTTTGCTTTCTAGTGAGTCTTTGGCCCTTTCTCCCAGAATCCCCCCCCAGTCTGTTGGGTAGGAGGAGCCTGGGCGCTATCTCTTGTTGCTCTCTTGCCAGTCCATGGTAGCTTCCAGTGGTAGGCCTGAGCCAGGCTTCTGTCCTGCTCATCTCTTAGTCACCCTCTGTTCCTTCAATTCCCAACACTCCCAGTCCCTCGCGTTGACTTCATTGTGTCCTGAGGCCCATCGCCTTTCTGTCCCACAGCTGTCGGAGAAGCTGAAGAAGAAACAGGAGAGGTACGTGGGGACCCCTTGGGACCTGGGGCTTCGGGAGGGACCCAGGGGAGGGTCCCGAAGCTGCCCGGCCCACTTTTCTTTCCTTCCCTTGCTTAGCTTCTTCCGCCTGCAGACGGAGAAGGAGGCTTTATACAACGACAGCAGGTACGGGGCTGGGTGTGGCTCGGAAGACCCGAGGGAGCCGAGGAGCCGGGTCGCCAGCGCGCTTTATCCTATGCCCTGGCAGGAATAAGATTGAAGAACTTCGACAGCAGCAAGAGGCGGATCTTAAAGCCCAGCTAGTCCGGACTCAGAAGCTGCAACAGGAGCTCCAGGCAGCCAACCAGGTTGCCCATGGTTCGAGGGGAGGGATGGTGAGCCAGAGAGCCAAGCAGTCTCACTTTGCTTTGCCCTGCCCCATTCAGAGCCTAGCCGAGCTAAGGGAACAGTGCCAAGCTGAACGCCAGGACCACGCAAGCACCCTCCGTGCCCTCCAGGACCAGGTATGGTTTGAGGCTGCTCTATCCACTGGCAAAAAACGGGTCTCGGGAAAACCTGGCACCACATGGTCTGTGTGGATTTGCGTTTCTCTTTTTCTCTCTCTCCCTTTCTCTTCCTCTGGATCCCTCTGTGTCTTCTCCCCGGGCTTTGCGCTCCTGGGGAGCCAGGCAGCCTGCCAAAGTGCAGACTCACAGGAGCAGGTGCAGGCACTGTTGGCAGAGAATGATGCCCTGCGGACCAACCTGGCTGCCCTAGAGCAGGTATTGGGGCTGGGGTGTGCCCTGTCCATGTGGCCCTGGCTCTCTGCATCTCCCTTTGGCGTGTGCTCTCCCTCTTCCCCCTTGCTCATTCTCTCGGTATCCGTGGGATGGCCCTCTTAGGCCCCTGTGCCTCCTGGGGCCCCCCTCAGATCCAGACAGCCAAGACCCAGGAGCTGTGTGCCTTGCGGGAGCAGACTGCAGGCCTGGCCACAGAGCTGCAGCAGTGCCAGGCAGAGTTTGAGGCCTTGGCAGGCCAGAGAGATGATCTTCGCTCCCAGCTCCAGGTGAGTGATGATTACCTGCCTCCCTTTTCCCCCTTGCGCTAAGGCCATGGTTTGGCGGGTCTAGTTGCTTAACAGTCCTTAACACTCCTCAGGAATCACTCCGGGCGAATGGACGACTTCTGGAACAGCTCCAGGCCCTGGGGCAAGAGAAAGAACGTGTTAGTCGGGAACTGGAGGAGGCCCGGAAGGTGAGCAGAAGCTCAGGCTGCCTGGGTTCTTGAGGAGCACAGACCTTGGAGGTGGGGCTGCCTTCCCCAAGCCTCTCGGTAATTCTCTGCAATGTCCTGGGGATTTGGGGCACTCTTCAGGGTGCTAGGAAAACCCTGAGGATCTGGCAGGTCACTTAGGGGTTTTCAGGGCCCTGATGTGGGCTTTGGAGTTAGCTCTGTCAGGATGTTTGGGCCGGAAACTGGGGATTCTGCCACCTGTTACATTCCAATCGCATCAGCCTCTTGGTGATAAAAGGATGGTCAGGAAACAGCTGGAAAGAACAGTGACCCCAAAGCCAGTGGGCCCGACTCTCTGGGCTTCCTTTTTTGGCCAAGGGAATGCTGGAATGCTTTACGATCTGATGGGCGAGGTGGTTGAGAGGAGAGCGTGGTCAGCTCCCTTTGGGAAGGCACTAGTGACGTTCTAGCAGCCTGGCGGAGTGCCTTATTGCTGAAGTCCACAAGGTCGGGGTCCTGGGGCCTTGGGAGCCCAGCTCAGCTGTGCCCTACAGAGCGCTGAAAAGAGGAAGGTCCTCCTGGATGAGGTGGCGGCTGAGGCGCTGCAGGAAAAGTCAAGACACAAGGAGGAGCTGGGCTCAGCCAGGCTGCAGGCAGAAAAGGACGTGCTGGCAGTGCGGGCTCGCTATGAGCGGGAGCTCCGGCAGCTCCATGATGGCCGGCGGCGGCAGGAGGAAGAGCTCCGGGCCCAGATCCGGGAAGAGAAGGTGAGGCCTTCCCCATCGAGTTGTGAAGCTTCTGTTCTACTTGGGGGAGGGGGAAGCAGAAAGGTCCTTTAGCAGAGGAGGGAGGGTGGGCATTCCCACTAGAAGCGGCCCAGCATGGAGTGTGTAGAGAGGGAGCTGTAAGAAGACAAGAGTTGGTGAGGGCCTTGAAACCCCAGGCTCAAGCATTTCTATTTGATCTTGGAGGCACTAGGGAGCCACCAGACTTCATTGAGGAGGGGAGTGGTGCATGTGGCAACAGAATGGAGGCTGGATTGGAGAGGGGATAGACACGAGGCAGGGCAACCCGCCAGGCTGCTGGAGTTCAGAACAGCAACAGAGTCATCAAGGGAGAGGGTCCTTTCCACTTGGGATCGGATGAGTTTGGGGTGCTCTCCAAGGTGGGGAAGGGGGGCAAGCTGTTACCGGGACCCGTCTTCCTTCAGGCTCGGACCCGGGAGCTGGAGAGCCTGCAGCAGATGGTGGAGGAGTTGCGGACCCAGCTGCAGTCAATGGAAGGAGCCAAGGGCTGGTTTGAGCGGCGCCTGAAAGAGGCAGAGGTAAAGCCTGCCCCCCCACCTGCCCCCACTCATCTTCCAGACCCCAGCAGCCCAGGCTGGCTGTGCTCAGGCCTGCTGTCTTCACGAGCAGGAGACCTTAGAGAAGCAGCATCAGGAGCACCAAGAGAGCCTTCATGTGGAGGAGGAGCGCCACAAGGCTGAGCTGCAGGTGGGCCCGGGGCCCCTGAAGAGTGGGGGCGGGGGCGGGGGTGGGGCCTAGCCCAACCCGGCCCATTGGGCTCATCGCACCGGCTGGCCTTAGCGGAAAGAAGAGGACGTGCAGGCAGCTGAGGGCCGGCTGCGGGAGGCTGAGGCCTTATGTGGCGACCACCTGGACACCATCACTCGGCTGCAGCAGGAGGTGAAGGATGTGGCGGATGGGCAGCGCATCCTTGAGAAGAAGGGGAGTGCCGCGGTGAGTGGACGGCCTGGGCCAGCAGTCCTCAGAGCTCCAGGGCGAGCTCCTGCACCTGCCCTCTGAGTATCTTCCTCCTTGTGTCCCCTTCCAAAGCTGAAAGACCTGAAGAGGCAGCTACAGCTAGAACGGAAGCGTGCCGACAAGCTTCAGGAGCGCCTCCAGGAACTCCTGACCAATAACAAGAGCCGCTCAGGTTAGCGAGAGCGCCAGAGGGCACCTGCCCAGGGAAGGGGAGAGGGCGCCCGGCCACGGGGGCTGGGGAGCGGACCTGGGAGCCTCTCCAGGCTGCTTCCCTCCTGGCTGTGAGCGAGCACTCGCGTGCGTGCGTGTGTCTGTGTCTGTGTGTCTGTGTCTGTTGTTTGGCTGTCTGTCTGTCTGTGTCTGTCTCTGTGTGTCTGTGTCTGTGTGTCTGTCTCCCTCCTGGGGGTAGAGAGTGAGGACTGAGGCCTCTTCCCTGTCCCCCTCTGTCCCCCAGGCTTTGAGGAGCTAGTCCTGTCAGAGATGAGCTCCCCCAGCCGGGCACAAACGGGTGATAGCAGCAGTGTCTCCTCTTTCAGCTATCGGGAGATCCTCCGGGAGAAGGAGGGCTCAGCTGGTCCAGCTCGGGTACAGGGAGTTAACTTCCATGCCCCCCCCCCCCCCCAGCCCTGGGGAGAAGGGAGGGCAGGAGGCTGGGAGGGTGGGGCAGCCGAGTGGCACAGAGACTGCTGGCTTGGAAGGTTTGCTCAGCGGAGATTTCAGTTCAAATGTGCCTCAGCCCAGGGTCCAATGGGGAGGGAGTGGGGGGACTTGGCAGTCCCAAGGTTTCGTGGCCCTCTCTAGTCCTCCTCAGGGAGCCCCCCAGGCCCAGCTCGGCCGGCAGAGCTGTCAGACGAAGAAGTGGCTGAGTTATTTGAGCGGCTGGCAGAGACTCAGCAGGAGAAGTGGATGCTGGAGGAGAAGGTGCACACCCTGGGCCTTCAGGGGAGGGGCAGTGGGCCCAGGCTGGGCCTGGGAGGACATTTGGGACTCTGGGTCTTCACAGGTGAAGCACCTGGAGGTGAGCAGTGCCTCGATGGCTGAGGACCTGTGCCGGAAGAGTGCCATCATCGAGACTTATGTCATGGACAGCCGCATTGGTCAGCTCTGCCCCACCTGCTTGGCCTCCCCTCCTTCCTTCCCTGTCTCCTTGTGGGGCCATGTCCGGGTCTGGAGGTGGGGGCGGGAAGAGCCCAAGGCCTAAGTCTCAGGCCCTGCTTTTCCCCCCCACCCCCCAGACGTGTCCGGCCCGTCAGGCCACACAGACAGAAGTGGCCTGGGCAGTGTCCTTCGGGACTTGGTGAAGCCAGGAGATGAGAACCTCCGGGAGATGAATAAGAAGCTCCAGAACATGCTGGAAGAGCAGCTCACCAAAAACATGCATCTACACAAGGTGTGCAGGAGGCAGGCCCGGCCCCCATTGCCCACCTCCGGGACCAGAAAGGTGGTTGGAAATTGGCTCAGGGTGAAGCACTGGGGGACTGTTCCCTTGCCCCTTCTCCATAGCGGTTCTAGGTCTGGAACAGCCAGAGTGCGGGGGGCGTGGGGTGGGGCGAGGAGAGGCGAGGTGAGGCGCTGTGCTGGGGGGGGTCTGACTCTGGCTCCACCCCCAGGACATGGAAGTGCTCTCACAGGAAATCGTGAGGCTCAGCAAGGAGTGTGTTGGGGGTGCAGAATCCTCCCCTTCCGTGTCTGGAGATGCCAGCTGAGGACGAGATGCAGCCCGGCCGGCTGGCCCAGCCTGGGCAGGGGGCGCAGGCTAGCCAGGCCCCTCAGCCCGCATCTGTCCCTGTGCATGACTTTGTGTGACTTGGCTCTCTCTCTATTTATGTCTCCTGGCCCACTGTGGCTGTTGCACTTTTTGGGGGGGGTGGGGTGGGGTGGGGTGGGGTGGGAGAACTGGGGAAAGAGGTTCGCAGTCCAGATGTACTGTGCTTTGCCTGTGTGCTCTGTCGAGGTCCTGACTTGTGTGGCCCTATTTCCCTGAAAGAATAACGTCCTACCTTCCTCTCCTGCCTGAAAATCTTGTTGCCTCTTACTTGCTAAGCGTCCAGGGCTAGACTGGGGTAGCCCGGGGCTCTGAGGATGGTGCCTCCACATCCTAAGACCTCGCCTTGGCTGCCGGTCATGGCCTCCCTTCGAGTTTTGCGGCAAGGAACCCATTCCTCCTGTATTGAATACCCATTTTTCAGAAGGGCTAGGGACAACCACCTTACCCAAGATTATCTAGAATGGGCCCATTAAGTGTCTGGGTCTCAGTGGGGACAACCTCCCTGCTCCCACCCCCACACAGCAACACTGGCTTCCCTCCCCCACTGAAGGACGACACAGCAAGAATTGCGTTCCTTCCCTCCCCCTCTTCCTCCAAGTCCCATTAATGGCTCCGGCGGCCTCCTACCGCCCATCGATCGGAGCTGTTTCCAGCTAAGTGCTGCTGAGCTCCAACCCCAGGGACCGAGGGAGGGAGGGAGGGCTTGGTTGGTCGATGAGAGGACTGATGGGAGGGTGGGGGTGGTCTAGTGTCGCCCAGGAAGAGGAGGCGGCTGGCATTCAGGCATGGGCAGTGGAGAGCTGGGTTAGGCACGGAGAAGGGAATTGGGAGGCTCAGGTACTGATCCCCCCCCGACGGAGAGCTAGGGGTTGCCCCGAGGAGAGAACGCAGGCTTGGGGGCTGGGGGCTAAGAAAGCTCCTCACCGGTGTCGGGACCCCTCCCTCCTCTCCTGCAGCCTCCCGCTTGCTAGAGCAGGAGAAGCTGTAGCAGCTGCCGCGGCTGCAATGGGGAGCCCAGGCACCCCGCCCCCGGGGAGGGGCAAGGGGAGGGGCCGGGAGAAGGCAGCAGGCTGGCTGGGCTGAGGAGGGCAGAGTGGAAGGGGAGCCTCCCTACCACCGCTGCTCCATCGCCGGCTTGTGGGGAGGGCCCAGCCCCCTAGCCTCAGTCTCCTCCCCTGCGCAGAGCCCAGCCCCAGCCCCACAGCTTTACTCTCTACTCCCACACCAGCACCGGCCGCCACCTGGCCCCTGGCAGTCCCTTGCCCCGGGGAAGATCCCTGTTCTGCCCTTTGGAGCCGGCCCCAGCCCCAGAGCTTAAGCCCCAATCCCGGTCCCTTGGCTACGGGGGCCCAGCCCAGCCCCCTCCCCTGCCAGCGCTCAGGCCCCCTATCTGCAGCCCCTTCTCCAGCTCAGCCTGGCTCTCTGATCCCCCGAGGCTGCCTCGGCCTCGCTTCTGGCCCTCAGAGCCCCTTCTCCTCTCCGACCCTCACCTGGCACGCAGCCTCCTTCCCCCCTCGGCCCCCTCCTCTCTCTCCTCAGCCCAGTCTGACTTTGGGCCTGTGCCACCTCAGCCTCGATCTCCTGCAGCTACATCCTGGTGTTTCCGAGGCAGATGCCCGCCTGAGTTGGTCAGGCAGTCCTGGCAGCCCGTGCCCAGCCCTGCCTGTACGGGGCTGAGTGCTTGGAGCATGGCAGCTGGGGTAGCGACCTGGCTGCCTTTTGCCAGGGCAGCTGCTGTGGGCTGGCTCCCCCTAGCTCAGCAGCCACTGCCTGCTGCCCCCCAGGGATGTGAGGCCCGCAGCGACGAAGTGCTGGTGGTGAATGTCAGTGGGCGACGCTTCCAGACGTGGAAGAATACGTTGGACCGATACCCAGATACACTGTTGGGCAGCTCAGAAAAGGAATTTTTTTTTGACCCAGACTCGGGTGAATACTTCTTTGACCGGGACCCGGACCTCTTCAGGCACGTCCTCAACTTCTACAGAACTGGACGCCTCCACTGTCCCAGACAGGAGTGCATCCAGGTGAGCCTTGGGCCTGCTTGAGGGAAGGTCACCACTTGCCTCAGTATATAAAGTTGGTGGGGGGCGTGGCACGGACAGGGAAGAGATTGTCTGGGGACTCCGGCAGGATTCTGCAAAAGACCTCAGGGCTCTCCCTGGGCAAGCACACAGGGGGGGCCAATGGCTTCAGAAAGGGTCAACATTTTCTTGGGAGAGAGGGTTGGGACTCCACCCAGATTCCTTCTGTCTGGGCAGTCCAACAAAATAAGACTCCCCCAGTGCTTTCCTGGCAGCAAGTGGAGTGGGTCAGTCTCAGGCTCCTACTCAGGGTGACTGCTGGGTAGTCAGGGAGTCCCACCCTCCCAACAGAGAGAAAAAGGCTGGGGCCAAGGAGATCGAGAGGCTTCCTCCCTAGGGCGGGGGGCACACTGAGAGGGGCAGTTGCCCCCTTGCTCCCCTCCTCTCCTCTCCAGTTCCTTCCTGTCCCTCAGGCTTTCGATGAAGAGTTAGCATTCTATGGCATAGTGCCGGAGCTCATTGGCGACTGTTGCCTGGAAGAGTATCGAGACCGCAAGAAGGAGAATGCTGAACGCCTGGCCGAGGACGAGGAGGCCGAGCTGGGGGGTCCTGGAGGGGCTGGGGCCGACTGGGCCTTGCCACCTGGCAGCCCCTTTCGCCAGCGCCTGTGGCGAGCCTTTGAGAACCCACATACGAGCACCATGGCACTAGTGTTCTACTACGTGACAGGCTTCTTCATCGCGGTCTCTGTCATCGCCAATGTGGTAGAGACCATCCCCTGTGCAGCTGGTGGCCGGGCTGGCTGGCAGGAGGAGCCCTGTGGGGACCGCTTCCCACTGGCCTTCTTCTGCATGGACACAGCCTGTGTGCTCATCTTCACCGGGGAGTACCTCTTGCGGCTGTTTGCGGCCCCCAGTCGGGGCCGCTTCCTCCGCAGTGTCATGAGCCTCATCGACGCTGTAGCCATCCTGCCCTATTACATCGGGCTCTTTGTGCCCAAGAATGACGATCTGTCTGGGGCCTTTGTGACCTTGCGAGTCTTCCGAGTCTTCCGAATCTTCAAGTTCTCAAGGCATTCCCAGGGCCTTCGGATTCTGGGCTACACACTCAAGAGCTGCGCCTCTGAACTGGGCTTTCTCCTCTTCTCCCTCACCATGGCCATCATCATCTTCGCCACCGTCATGTTCTATGCCGAGAAGGGCACCAGCAAGACCAACTTTACCAGCATCCCAGCCGCCTTCTGGTACACCATCGTTACTATGACCACTCTTGGGTAAGTGACCTGGACGGAAAGGATGATGGCACAGAAATCGGCGGGTGTGATGAGAGTCCCCATGTTACAGAGGGGGTCTCAGAGAGGCTGAGGGGCTTGGTCAGCAGCGTCTTCTGACTCCAAGGACAACACGTGATATCCAGTCTCCCGTTCTGTCTCTCTTTGTCAGAAGGATGGAGAATGGGGGCGAGACCAAGGTCCAGGGAAGAAAAGGGACTGACTGGAAGTCACCCAGTGTGGAGGGGTTCTGGAGTCCGTGTGGAGGGGTTCTGGAGTCTGTGAGGCCCATTTCTCCATGGGAGTGGTGGTGGCAAGCCATCCGATTTTGGAGAGCCTCCAGACCTGAAGGGGACTTGAAGATGTTCTTAGGCCCCCAACCCCCTTTTTGTTACAGGATAAGGAAGAGGGAAGGAGTCACCCTGGGGTGGCCAGGTGGCATCAGACCTTGGTCTCACAGTCAGAACGGGGCTCAGGAGCCAGAGGGATAAATGGAGTCACTGAGGGATTTGCTCTGGGTCACACAGAGAGCTGAGGAGATCCAGGTGGTATCATGCTTCTCAATCAGGCCTTGATAATCTCTCAGAAACGGCCAAGCCATGGAATTCCAGAGTCTCAGGGAGACTTAAGAGAGCCTTGATTTCTTCTTTTTTCTTCTCTCCAGATCAATTTTATTCTCTTTCAATTAATAAGTGTTTCTTTTTCTCCCTGCCCTCCTCACTGAACGATTAAGAAAAGGAAAACCTCCATGACAAACAAGCCAGATCCCCAGGTTGGCCATGTCCAAAAACGTATGTCTCGTTCTGTATCCTGAGTCTGTCCCCTCTCAAGTTTCTGCATCAGCCCTCTGGAACTGTGTGCACTCACTGCCTGGCTTGGGCCTCCCAAGGCTTTCCAGATGGCTCGTGGCGGTTCCAGAGGTGGAAAGGGCATTGGGGACTGAGGCAAAGAGAAGGTGGAGACCTTGGCCCAGGTCACTCAGGAATTGCCAGGCAGGCACTCACGTGATCGTGGCACTCAGAGGGATCTCCAGCAGGGCTCAGAGCGGGGGTGGGCGCTGTGGAAGAGCCTTTGAGTAGTTTTTCATGGTCTGTGTGTAAGTCAACTGAGGCCACCCACCCAGCAGAGTGGATCCAGGCCCCTGCGGGCAACTGACTCCCCCTCCACTGTGCCATCTCCAAGTCAGATAGGAGCTTAGGGATAGAGAACACGTCATTATAAAGAAGGGAGAGCTGAGGCCCTGAGGGAGCTTGAAGTCCTGCCATGTGGCTTTGAGGAAGTATTGTCTCCAACGTGGGCTTCGGTTTCCCTTTCTGTCAAATGTCTGGGTCGCACCTGAACATCACAAATGGCTTCTTCCCAGAGGGTTAGACAGAGAGGGCGCTAGGTCCCCCGTCTCCATTCCCCCACCTGTTCCTGCGCGGTGCATTTAGGGTTTGGGTCAGTGAGCAGTTTTCAGTGAGGACTCCTTCCACTCGGGCCCGTGAGGCCGAGGGAGAGCCCCAATCTACCATTGGGTGTGTGCCTGCAGGTACGGGGACATGGTGCCCAGCACAATCGCCGGCAAGATCTTTGGCTCCATCTGCTCACTCAGCGGGGTGCTGGTCATTGCCCTGCCGGTGCCTGTTATTGTCTCCAACTTCAGCCGAATCTACCATCAGAACCAGCGTGCTGATAAGCGCCGGGCCCAGCAGAAAGTGCGGCTGGCAAGGATCCGAATGGCCAAGAGCGGGACCACGACGGCCTTCCTTCAGTATAAGCGCAACAGGGGCCTGGAGGTGGGGCTCTGCCCTGGGTGGTGGGCGTGGAGGGGCTCGGGAAGCCATGGGAGGGGGGCAAGGCATGAGGGTTTGATGCTCCGCCCATGTGACCTAGGACCAAGACGGTGCCGAAAGGCCAGCGCTGAGCACACGAAGCCGCTCAGCTTTTGAACAGCAACACCATCATCTTTTGCACTGTCTGGAAAAGACCACGGTGAGATCCTTCCCCTGTCTGTCTCCCTTCTGCCCCCCTCCCCACTCCCCAAGAGCCACCTCTGGATGATGCTTACTTACTCTGTCTCTCTCTGTTCCTCTCTCTCTCCCCGTCTCTGTCTCTTGTCTCTTCTCTCCCCCCAGTCACATGAGTTCACAGACGAGTCCACCTTCAGTGAGGCACTGGGAGTCATTTCCCTGGGTGGCCGAACCAGCCGAAGCACCTCTGTGTCTTCCCAGGCTGTCATAGGCACCAGTGCTCGGGCTAGTGGTCTGATCTCTTCTTGCTGCCCCAGACAGAGCAAGCAGCGCCGGGCCATTCGCCTGGCCAATTCCACGGCCTCTGTTAGCCGAGGCAGCATGCAGGAGCTGGACACTCTTGCTGGGCACCGTAGCCCAGGACCCCAGAGGTAACGTGGCCTTCGTCACCTGGAGCCAGGAAGTGAAGATTTGGGTAGGGGGCCCTAGGTGCCCCAGGTGCAAATAAAGCTGAATCCAATCTCTTGCCCACCAAGTGACTCACTCCCACTAAGATGAGAATTTAGAGCAAAAGTGAACAGCCATATGTACGATGGAGTGCCCCCACTCACTGATTCTTTCACTGCGCGGGGACTCAAGACATTTACCCTGGAAGGAATCTTAGTGATCATTTAGTCTCCCCATGCCCCTCCCACTTTATGGATGAGGAAATTGAGGCTTGGGGGTCAGACTGTCTTACCCGAGGTGGCAGATCTTGGATCCTACCCTGGGACCTTCTCTTACTTTCTGCTTCCATCCACCAGCCGAGCCAGCCTCAATGCCAAGACTCATGATAGCCTGACCCTGAACTGTGACAGTCAGGACCTGGTGGCAGCCATCATCAGCATCCCCACCCCTCCAGCCAACACCCCAGATGAGAGCCGGCCACATTCGCCTGCCAGTGACAGTGGGGAGGGGCCTGGAAGACCCTCTGGGGGCAGCAGCAGCAGCAACAGGGGGGCCCTCCGGAACTCCAGCCTGGGCCCTTCTTACCTTCTGCACAACACTGTCAAAATCTCCTCCCTGTGACCAGGGGCCTTCACTCTTCCTTTGGGGCATCACTCTCCCACCTTGGATGTTTCCCTGTTTTGTTTTCAAAGCCATATTTGGAGGGGGCAGAGTGAGGCAGATGAGGGGCACGCCCTTCTCTTCCTGCCCCAAGCTATGCAATGAGATATTCTAGTGGTGGGGGGAGGGGGAGGGCCCCCATCTCAGCCCCTCTTCAACCTCCTCCACCTCCTCCACTGCCCCAAACAGGACAGTTTGGTGGTGCAGTGGAATGGGGGGTGGGGGCGGTAGGTCAGTGCTCTAATTCAAGAACCCAGTTGGGGGGAGGGAGAACCCTAGCTCCACTCATGTCCCCTCTTCTCTGTCCCCCAGAGACATGGACATCATCAGTTGGGATGGCAGAGGGTGAGCCTGGGGGTCTCCCCACAGCTTACCTGTTCCTAGGACCTGTGACTGACTGGGCCAGCAGGAAGGAACCCAATTGTCAGGGAAGACTGAAGTGGTGGCCGGTGGCCCTGGGTACCTTGGGAGTAGATGCTCACCAGCTGGGCTAGCAGAGGCTGACGGGAGATGTCAGCGACAGCAGAGATAGCCGGCAGAGGGCCCCTCCACTTGTCTCCCCAGAGCTTCACCAGACTGCTGTGTCCTCTCTCCACGGATTGCCCTTCTTTATGTGGAGACAGGTGATTAGGTGGAATAGCGGAGGGGCATGGAGATCAGCAAGGGAAGAATAGCAGAAAGTGAGCCACGGGGTCTTCGCCCTTTGGAGCATAAGCCCAACATCCCGCCTTCTGGTGCCCCCCCTCCCCCCATGACATAGGCCACAATAGCTCCCAGCCTAGCTGTTTGATGCGAAGAGCCTCTGGTATCCCGCCGTTCTGCCCTTGGGATCCAGCTGAATTTCTGGGGAGAGAACTAAGGGCCAGGAGGAGAGGTGCTCTTAGAACCTGCCTCGGTTTCCCTTCTGTGTCCTAGATCCCCTCCATCAGCTGCCTACTTGCTTGCCTCTTTCCCGGCACGTCTCAGGTTTCCCCACCTGCCCCACGCTCGAAGCCAGTGGCCTACTGGATGCAGTTTAAACCAATAAAAACCCACACACAAACAAAAAGAGGACTTGGCCCTCGAGTGGGGAATGGGCCGGGGGTGGGGGTGGGGTGTGCAATGTGGGGTACTGGACTGGAGGTGACATCAGAAAGTGCTTGAGTTGGGTCACAGCAGCCACTCCTTCCCAGTCTGGGTCTCACCTTGCTTATCTGGGAAATGAATCTGATCCCTGCCACCCCTGCCATTCCAGCCCAGGCTAGCTAGCCTGCCCCAGTGGATGGTGGGAAAGCAAGGGCCGAAATGGTCTGGCTGACCCTCCCAGAGAGAGGGGGGTCTGGGAGGCAGAGCCCAGAGGTGCTGCCAACTTTAGAAGGCTCGGCAAGGAAATGAGGATGGTTTTGTGAACCTCTTGAGGTGCGTGAGCTTTTAAAGGGGTTGGGGCGTGGGGGGAAGTTCTGGCAGGCAGAACACGGTGAAGGCTGGCTGGTAGCCAAGATGGGGGGGTGGGGGAAAGGAAAAGGACGTAGGCCTCAGGATACGGAGACCTTGGCTACCAGTAGGGGGCAGCATGGACCGCTGAATGCCGAAAGGCGGCTGTACACGGATGGGGTGGGGGTGGGGAGACGAATCTGCAAACTGGCGGGGCGGGGCGAGACGAAGGACCGGGGGGGGGGGGGGGGGCGTGGGCGGAGCGAGCCTCTAGTTTGACTGACAGGCAAGGGCGAGCAATGAGAGGGGAGGGGAGGGCTTCGGCCCTTCCTCAGCTGCGCGACGAAGCGGGTCGATGGGGCGAGGGGCTCGGGGAGAGGGTGATGGGCGGAAGTGACGCTGCGGCGGAGCGTGTGAGACGCGCCGTGGCAACTCGCCAGGCGGGGAGGGGCGGGCGCCCGTGGTGGGATTGCCCTCTCTGGCCGCTGCGCCTCCCCTCAGTCCCCGGCTGTGCAAGTCGCAAAGGCCTTCGTGCCCTCCGCCGCTCGCCGACACGGAACAGGGGGCTCGGGCCCGGACTTAACCGCTGCCTGTCCCACTCTCCGCCCCGCCCGGTACACTGCCCTCGATGAGCGACGGGGGCGGGGCGGAGAATGGAAGGGGAGTGGCGGAGAATGGAAGGGGAGGGGGAGGGCTTTCCTTCGCGACCAGTGCGCCTGCGCGCGCCGTGGGGCTCGGCCGCGTCGGGGGTGTTTGTTTTTGTCAGTCACCTGGTGGAGCGGGGCGGGGCCTGCAGACTGGAGTCGGGAGGGAGAGGAGGAGGAAGAGGAGGAGGAGGAGGAAGAAGAAGAAGAAGAGGAGGAGGAGGAGGAGGAGGAAAAGCCTGCGGCGGCTGAAGGGCCTGCGCCCCGCCCCCCCCCGCCCCCCCTCCTTGGCTTCTTCAGCCGGGCAGTTTCCCGACCCGCGCGCTCTGCTCGCAGCCCTACGTGGTCAGGGCCTAGCCGGGCTCTCGGTCCCCGGCCCCGTGGCCTTCCCAGGGCTAGCCCTCCCCCTCGCCCCGCCTACCTCCCTGCCCCCCCTCCCCATCCGGGGCTTCGGCCTGGCCCCGCCCCCGCTCATCCGGGGCCTCGAGCCGTTGCCCCGCCCCTTCTCCGTTTAGTTTCCCGGGGTCCGCCGGCTGTTTTCCGGCCTCCCCTCGACTCGCCTGGTCTTGCCTTTCCCGCCTTTCTTTCCCTTCACTTCGCGCCGCCGTCACCTCCTCCCGCTCCTCCTGCTCCCGGCCCGGGCGGCGGCGGCGGCGGCGGCGGCGAGAAGGAGGAGGAGGAGGAGGAGGAGGAGGAGGAGGAGGCGGAGCAGGAGGAGGAGGCGGGCGGGCGGGGAGGGCGGCTCTCGGCGTTGCGGCTCCGCGGGGCCCGGCGGCTCCGGTCTCTCCTGGTCTTCGGCCCTCCCCCTCCCCTCCCCC
>NW_020954631.1:251969-263647 GCF_900497805.2 Vombatus ursinus | reverse complement strand
GTGTTCCCCCTTGATCCCCAGGACCCCTTATCTTTGTCCCCTCTTTGGTTCCCTAGGCCCCCCCCCCTTGTAGCGTCCCGCCCCCCCCGCCCGCCGGGTCCCTTCCCCCCTTTCTTCCCCCCTCTCCGCCCCCCCCCCCCCCCCCCACTTTTTTTATTCCATCCTTGGTCTCCATGACTCCCTGCTTTTCTTGCCCAGTGTTTCTCCCTTGGTCCCTAGACCCCCCTGCCCCCCAGTTTTTAAATTTCTTAGCCCCCATCCTAGAGTCTCCTGGTTTTTCTTACTACGTCCTTGGTCCCCAGCCCCCCCCCCCCCATCCGTGGAGTCCCCTAGTGCCTCCCCTGCTTTTCTTATTCCATCTTTCATCCTTGCTTCTCCAGGGTGGGGGTGGGGGGCCCTGCTTCTGCTTTCTCTTGTAACTTTCCTCCCCAAAAGCCACTCTCTTTTCTTCCTCTCTGTTGGGGTCCTCTTCTTCCCAGGCCACAGCCTGCCTACCTGACGTCTCCTGGTTCTTCCCTCCTTCCCTTGTCTTCCCCTAAATGTGCTCTTCAGGCGGAGCTGGGGCAGGGAGGCCGGTGGGATCTCCAGCTGAGTCTCTGTAGTCGTTCTAGAATCGAGGGCCTTGACTTAAGTGCCTTGGAAGGTCCCTTGTAGCACCAAGTGCTCTCCCCTCGACTTCCATGAGTCTCACATCTCATTATGCTCTATCATCTTTATCTTTTCGAGCATTTTCGGGGCTCCAGGAAGCCATCAGTGTCCTCCTCAGGGCCCCTGAGGAAGGAGCTGGCTGGCAGGGCTCTCTTCATCTATCTCCACTGAGCTCCTCAGGAAAAGGAGGCAGCTTTTCCCCTAGGTCCTCGTCCAAGGACGAAGCACATGTCAGGGTTGCGTGGCTCTGTGGCCTGGGCCAGCCCCTTAAAATCCGGAGAAGAGGTTTCCTCCTCCACCTGCACGGTGCCTGGTCTCCAGTCTCAAGAATTCTTAGCTAGTGCTCCCGGAGGAACGGTCCTTAGGTTGGGAGCTGCTTTAAGTCCCTCCTGCCAATTACCCCGACTTACGGGAGCCTGGCTCCCAGGCCCACGGATGGCCAGAGTCAGGCGACATTGGCACGCTGGAGGTGGCCGCTGACTGGTGAGGCATGGGGGCACGCCTTTGGCAAGGCCCCTGCTTCTCTTGCTGGGCAGCCAGCCTAGACATCTTGGGAGAGACGTAGTGTATCTCCTTTCTGTTGGGGGCTGGCGGGGGGGGGGGGACCCTTGAGAGTGCCCCCATGATCTCCACTTGTCAGCTTTGGTTCCTGACCTCCTTCCTTTGGGGCGGAAGAAGGGAGCAGAGGGGTCAGGCCTTCATTTAGTTGTAGGTGGTCCAGTGCTGGAGTTGGGAGACTCTGAATTCGAATCCAGCATCAGATGATTCCTAGCTGTGTGATCCTGGGCAGGACTTGGCTTCTGTGCCAGAATTCTGAGGACCAGAGATATGTGCAGAGTGCTTAGTACAGTGCTTGGCACCTACATAGTTGGTGCTAAATAACTGTTTGCCCCTTCCCTACCTCTTCTGCCCTCTGGGGGCTCTTATTTCTCCTCTCAAGCAGGGGATAGATGGATGCTGGTCTCCGGTCCTTGGTTGGACCAGAGGCTGCTGCCTTGCCTTTGGGTGTGGGGCGGCAGAGGGGGACAACGATGGAGTGAGAAAGGCAGGAGAGGAAGGGAGCTCCCGGGACCCAGAGGAACCATTTGCCCTGTTGGGGCGGCCCAGAGCGCCACTCCCCAACTTGGATTCCATGTTCTGTTCTCCCTCCCCTGAGCAAGTTCCCATCACCCCCTAGCAAGGGCTTCTCACCATCATTACCTGCAAGGCCACTGTGGGTTAGGGAAAGAGTAGGAGTGGGACTCAAGCTCCTTGGAGCTGGCTGCCCTTGGTGTCCTACCCCCACTTCCAGGCCTGGCCCAGAGCCCAACTAGCGACTTCCTGGGGACGTTGGGTTTTTTCCTCGTGCCAGACACCAGGTGTCAGCAGTGTATGGGCAGCTGGGGGACGAGGGCAATGCCTCGCACCAGCCAGTGGATGTGTCCGTGCCCCTTACCCCCTCATCTAGCCAAAAGCACCCCCATCAGGGGAAGGGGGCCAGCTTGTCCGCTTGGACTGATGTGCCCGGGCCCGCATGGCACTCCTGTTTCATCAGCAGCAATGCAGGGCCAAGAAGCTTGTCTGTGGCCATACCATGCCACGTGCACGTGTGCACGCACCCTTAGATGCCTACAAGTGCTGGCCCGGCATCCCCACCCTACCTCTTAGTGACCTTGGGCAAGGGGAGGTTTCACTGGTTGGAGGCTCCCAGGAGTTGGAGGAGTTCCTGTGCTGTGGGGCTTTGTGGGGTAGCTCCCCAGTCTCCTCCCTTTGCCATCTTCTCTGTTCTGACTGATTGCAGTTGGGTAGCACAGGCTCAGGCTCAGGCTCAGGCTCAGGCTCAGGCTCAGGCTGTGCCCGTGGATTCTACCTGGGGCTGGAGTTAGAATCCTTTCTCTCTGCTAATGTCGCAGCCACATCTGCCTGCCTTAGTTCCCACTCTGCCAGGATTAGGGGAGTTCCCTTTGGGCCCAAGCTGAAGGACTCCTAGTCCCTGTGTCTCTCCTTCAGCTGCGGCAGAAGGAATTAAAAAAAAGATGACCATTGGGCAGCTTCCCTTAAAGCCCTGCAGGCCCTTCAACTGGCCTGACCGCTGGAGTGCTTCGGAGATGTCCCCTGTGCCCCGGGGTCTTTCCGACCTGGCGCCACGCGGAGGTTGGGCAGCCTCTGTGGGGCCAAGGAGGCCAGGCTGCTCCGGCTGGCCGGTCTCTAAGCTTTTGCTGTCTCTCATCTTCAGCAGGAACACTGGTTTGAGAAGGCCCTTCGGGACAAGAAAGGGTTCATTATCAAACAGATGAAGGACGACGGGGCCTGCTTGTTCCGGGCAGTGGGTGAGTTGCTGCTGCTGCTGTCCTGTGGGCTGGGGAGGCAGGAAGGGGGAGCCTCTCAGGAAAGGCCTCTGGTTCCCCCCACCTTCCCCTGCCCTTCCCCCTCCCCACCTCTCTGTACCCCTAGAAAGGTTAGAGTGATTGGGAGCTTGTCCTGCGGCCCTCCATGCCTCTGGGCAGTGGCGGCCTAAGAACCGCCACCCCGAGCTGCACGTGACTCTTTGGCTGCATGATGCTTTGTGTTTGCTAGCTGCCTGTCCGGTGAGGCTGGTACACATTTAGTCTGTCCCAGTAGCTGGTGGTGTTAGAATTCTGGACTTGGAGTTGGGAAGACCCGAGTTCAAATTCAGCCTCAGACAATTCCTGGGCAAGTCATTTAACCCCTGTGTGCCTTGGTTTCCTCCATGGCAAAAATAGGGAGAAAAGTCTTTCTCTCCCAGAGTTGTTGTGAGGATCAGAGGATCGCTGTTTAGAAAGCACTGAGCACAGTGCCTGGCCTCTATAGAAGGTGCCACAGAAATGCTTATTTTCTTTCCTGCCAGGTGTATGTGTTGGGGGGGGTCCCCTGAGGTGATGCTGGGCCTGAGGGGTTACCCTTCCCTTTCTCATGCCAATCAGTGGGTCTTTATTCAGTGAGAAGGAATTGTCTGCTGGCTGGAGGCAGTCCCCCTGACAGATGGTGGAGTGGGGCAGGCCAGCAGCCAGCCAGGCCTTTCTCTTGGGAAATGCAGCTATGCCTTCCACCCATCCGAGTTCTTTTAGGATCCCTAACTCTATAAAGCAGCTGCTGGAGCCATGGGGGCACATGGTGAGGCTTGCTTCCTTTCCTCAGCCTCCATTGGAGGAGGAGGGGAGGCTGTGGCCACGGGCCTCTGCTCTGGGAGGACTTTGCCCCAGGACTGCTTGGAGCAGAGCTAAGATTCCTGATGGGATGAAAGCGTGTGTGGGGGGCAGTTGGGAGGAGCATTATCTGGCTCTGGCTGGGAGATCCACATGGTCACTGCTGAAGGTTAGAATTTGGAGCTGCCTTCGAGCCTGACTAGGGGGAGCCAGCTTCCGTGGGGCCACAGGAAGCCATCCAGTCAGGACCACAGGCCCGTTTGGAGCTGCAGGCTTGTCTAGCCCAACCGCTGCCCTTTGCAAACAAGGGAGAGCAGGGTTCCAAATCTGACTCCCAATCCCATTATTCTTTCTGTGCTAACCTATGGCCCTGTCCTCCAGTCCCCCATGGCCCGGCATCAGAGTCCTCTCCTGGGTACTGTCAGGGTGTCTTACCTGCAACAGTTCCTTGGGAAAGTGAGTGAGTGTGCATCATTCTCCCCACCGTGTGGGCTCGGCAGAACCCTGACAGTCTGGCCTCATGCCCAGCCCTTTTCCCCTCCTAGGCCCCAGCTCAGCTCTAAATTCAATCCTTGGGGGTGGGGTGGGGGTACGTGGAGAGAATGGACCCTTCTCTGGGCCTCTTCCTCTCTGAGGGGGTTGGACTCCATGTGGTCTAAGGGCACTTTGTAACCCTTGAAGTGTGGGAGGAAATGGGATCCGGAATGTTCTGTGGCTTGTCTCTGCAGGGGGTGGGGGCGGGTCTGTCTGGAGAGGAAGGAACCTTCCCTCGGCTCCTTGGTTGCCTTCTTGCTGACAGGCATTCATTTATTTAAGTGTAGGCTGTGGACAGGGACAGCTAGGGGGCACCGCAGTGCCCTGAGCTCTGTGCCTGGAGTCAGGAAGACCTGAGTTCAAATCCAGCCTCAGACACTTCCTAGTTTACTAGCTGTGTGACCCTGGACTAGTCACCTTTGTCTCTGCCTCAGTTTCCTCAGCTATAAAATGGGGATAATAACAGCCTTTATCTTCCAGAGTTGTGAGGATCAAATGAGGTAATATTTCTAGATTGCTTTGCAAACTTTAAAGCGCTACGTAAATGGGAGCTTGTTACTATGAGGTGCTAGACTGGCAGGCCTGAGGCCTCACTTGGCCAAGGGAAGCCATCCCTGCCCAAAAAGAGCTTGGCTTCGAATGAGGGCAGCGCCACAGAGAGCTGAGTGTAGACAGGAATGAACACAAGGCAGCCTGGGCAGCGGCGGGGGTGGGGGTGGGGGTGGGGGAAACACCTGCAATGTAGCCCGGGATTGATTCTGGGAGGAGAGGGGAGGGGCAGAAAGGAGGCCACTTGGACTGGTAAGGGCTCTGAATGCCAGGGGACTTGGCGTTGGATTTTTGGTGGTCAGACTAGCACTTGAGGAAGGTCACCTTGGAGAGTGGGCAGGACTAGTGCAATAGTCCAGGTGTGAGGGCCTCCCCCAGGTGGGGAAATGACTCAGATAACACCGACATTTTTGAGTGGGTGAGATGGGTAGAAGGAAGGCAGAATTCTGTTTTGGGCGTGTTGGGGTGGGATGTCTATGGGAGTTCCAATAGGAGAGAGCCTAGAATCGATTCTACATGGGAGGCATTGGAGTTGAGATCTCATTGGCATGAAGTCATTGGTTGCTGATGAGATGACCGGGTTTGGGGCGGGGGAGAGAAGAGAGCCCAGACACACCTGCGCTGAATGAACGTGACCATCGTCAGGAAAACCCAGCAAGGAGAGATACTCGGGAGCAGGGAGTGGGCTGTGGCGTCCAAGGCTACGGAGACTGGGAGCGAGGCATTTGGGACGATGCCAAGGGTTTGTGGGATGAGAAAGAGCATGGAAGTGAGGCGGGGCTCCTCTCCCCACATTCCCTTAGCCGGCCAAGCTCTTGCCTTGTGGACATAAGTAGCTCCTACCAATGTGGGGGAGGTTGCTAGCCTGAGCCTGTGGGAGAGAGAGGAGGAGTGGTGTTCTCTGCTGAGGCCAAGAGCCTGGATTGGGCTTGCTAAGGAAACCAGCTTGGCAAGGGCCCTGGGCACCTCTTTGTCCCATTGGATCCCAACCTTCTCCTCCTGGTGGTGGAAAGAAACTCGGGCCGCCACCTATCATTTCCTCCAGAGTCCTGTCAGCATCAGCAGCCCTGGGAAGGAAGTGAGGGCAGGCAGCCCCATTTTGTAGCTGAAGAAACTGAGGGAAAGGAACAGCCAGGACTGGGACCCAGGGCCTTTTGCAATCATTTCCAGTGCGAGGCCTTTGGCTCTGAGTAAGGGGCGGGGTGTTGGGCAGGGCACGGGGCTGGAGGGCTGAGCCTGCCTCCCCTCTTGCTTGAGGAGACAGGAGGGCTGGGCACTGGAAGCCTTCCTGAGTGGCCCAGGGTTGTTTCCATAGAAATGAAGAAGCAGAGCTAGGGCCTGGGCCATTAGGAGAGTCGCAGTCCTGACCCTGAGCCCAGTTGGGGCTTCCCTTCCCTTCCCTTCCCTCCTCAGGCCTGAGAGACGAGAACAGATTTCGGTAGAAGCCTTAAGGTTTAGGGTAGGAGGGCTGGTCTAGGCCCCTTTGGAAGTAGCTTGGCATAAAGAGCGAGGTGCTGTTTCCGTCAAAATGTGTTCTTTGATTTGCTCCCCCACCTCAGCACAGCCTCAGAATGAGGGGAGCAGAGAAAGGGTCTCGCCCAGGCCCTCGGGGGGGGGGGGGGGGAGGGAGGTGGCAGACAGATCCCTCTTCGTTTGGACTAAGGGTTGTGGAGGAAGAGGGCTTGTCTCCTCTGCTCCAGACAAGGGGCAGTTCTGTTCCTTTCCTGCTGCTCCCCCAGTGGGGTGGGTGCCCAGGCTTCTGAGGACTTGCTGGAACATCTAAGCCTGTGGCAGGTTTACATTGGCAAAAGGCTTAGCACTCCCTCACTTACACGACACAAAAATAGTAGGGGGGGGTGGGAGCCGTTCTCCTTCCTCTGACCACCGTGTCAGGCTGCTGCATGTGGGGCCAGACCTCCTCCCTGAAAGCCCAGGTCCTTTCTCAGAAGTTGGGCACCTTCTAGGCTTGACCCTCTGACCTCTCCCCCAGCTAACTTTGACCCCTCAGAAGCCCGCCTTTTCCTAGGCTGGACTTGTTCAGGGGGCTGGCTTGCAGGATGTGGTGCTCGCTTGGTGGAGGCCTGAAACGCCTCTCTTCCCCCCACCCCCCTTTCCCATTTCACTGCCCCAGGACAGTGGCAGTTCTGAATGGACCTCGAAAGAAGGGAGGGCTGTGATCTCTCTTCCCCCAGCACAGCTAGTAACTGAACAGTAAAACCCTGGGGTTGGGTTGGATGGCAGGAACCTGCTCTGATTCTGGTGGGCCCCTCTTGGGGCCTGTTTCCTCACTCTGGCTTCGCCCTCCTGAACCTCTGACTTTGTGCCACTTTTCTGCAGCGGACCAGGTGTATGGTGACCAGGACATGCATGAGGTTGTCCGGAAACATTGCATGGATTATCTGGTGAGACTGGGGCCCGCTTGGGCTTGCCGGGGGCCTGCTGCTCCCCTCTTCGTCCGTTGCTGAGTCTGTGCTCCCTTCTCCCCCAGATGAAGAACGCCGACTACTTCTCCAATTACGTCACTGAAGATTTCACCACCTACATCAACCGGAAGAGGAAGAACAATTGTCATGGGAACCACATCGAGATGCAGGCCATGGCGGAGATGTACAACCGGCCCGTCGAGGTGTACCAGTACAGTACAGGTAGGGCCAGTGAGGGCCGCGGGGGGGCAGGGGGAGCCGGCCTGGGCCCTGCCCCACCCCGTCCGTCACAGCACAAGTATCCCCGTCCCCCCAGAGCCCATCAACACGTTTCATGGCATTCAGCAGAATGAGGACGAGCCCATCCGGGTCAGCTATCATCGCAACGTCCACTACAACTCAGTGGTGAACCCCAACAAGGCCACCATTGGTGTGGGGCTGGGGCTCCCCTCCTTCAAGCCAGGGGTGAGTGAGCAGCTCTCGAGCTGAACCCGGCTGCTCTTCTGTCTACTGTCTGCCCTCCTCTCCCTTCCTATTCAGGCCTGTCTTTTTACATGGGAGCATGCGTACACGAGACACACACGTGCACTCACCCACGTATACACATGTACACGCACATACACACACTCAGAACCGAAAGGGACTCTGGAAGCCGTCTTTTCTCTCTGTGTATCCACGGCAGTGGTCTTTGGCCTCTCCCCTGTACCTCCCTCAATTCATTCCATGTTTTGTTGAGTGGGGGAGTTGTTCCTATGGCCTCCCTCCTCTCGGCCCTGTCGACCTTTGGGAGGAGGTAGATCCCTGGGGGATGAGTTGGGGAGGGGGGGCGAGGAGAGAACCCTTAAAATGTCTTATTTTCCCAGTCTGGCTCAGAGTCTTGACCACCACAAGGGAAGGAGGCAGTATGTGGGCAGAGAGAGCTGGGACCCAGTCCCTGGCCCGTTTTCAAGGGGGTCTCGTTGAGTTGCTACTTTCTGCTGCCTGTCTCCCCTCCTGTCTTCCTTTGTAGCCTGGGACCACCCTAGTTAGCAGCAGCCTAAGCTGAGGCCCTACCTGAAAGGGTTGGGGGGGAGGTGGCCCTTAATGGCCAAGGGCCTTGGCGCTTTTGGGGTTGCCCCTCCCTTTGGGATGTCATGGCACCACTGTTCTTCCCAGGCCCCGCACGTGTGCCCCCCCCCCCCCCCCCCGCCACGCTGAGTCTTCTGCCCAGAGGCTCCTCCTCCCCTCCCCCCCCCCCTCCCTCTCTCCCCCCCCTCCCTCAGGGGTGGGTGGCCTTATTTCTGCCCTGGCCTTGGCTTTTAAAGGCCACTTCCTTCTGTCTCCCCCTAGTTTGCTGACCAGTCTCTGATGAAGAGTGCCATTAAAACATCAGAGGAGTCGTGGATTGAGCAGCAGATGCTGGAGGATAAGAAGCGGGCCACAGATTGGGAAGCCACCAATGAGGCCATTGAGGAACAGGTAGCCAGAGAGTCTTACCTGCAGTGGCTTCGGGACCAGGAGAAGCAAGCCCGGCAGGTCAGGGGCCAAGCACAGGTAGGTGGTCTTGCCCACTGAGGCCAGGGCCAGGGGAGCGGAGGCTTTGGGTCCGGGGTCACACAGGCCCTGGAAGGGTGTCGGGCTTCTCCAGGTGAGATTTAATCCTGTGGGCATCCACTGCCCTTTCTCCCAGCCCCGGAAAGCCAGCGCCACTTGCAGCTCTGCCACAGCAGCGGCCTCTAGTGGTCTGGAGGAGTGGAGTGGCAGGTCCCCCAGACAGCGGAGCACCGCCCCCTCCCCTGAGCAGCAGGACCTTCACTCAGAGCTGGGCCCCAAGCCACCCTCGCCAGGTCATGCCCTCACTCTCGCCAAACCCCCCTCACCCTGCACACCAGGTCAGTGTTTGTTGGTGACCTGGCGGGGTCTTTGGCGGGGAGGGGAGGAAGGGAGGGGGGGCGGCCGGCGGCTCTCTGTCTTTCTAGGTGAGGCCTCCTGACACCCATCCATCTTAGGTCCAAGCAGCCAGTTGGTGACGGGAGGAGACCGAGCCACCTCCCCCCTTGTGTCCCTGTACCCTGCTCTGGAATGCCGGGCCCTCATCCAGCAGATGTCACCTAGCGCCTTTGGTAAGGAAGGCCCTTCAGGGCCCAGCATCTCCTCACCCCCATCAGGCTGCTGGCTCCCCTCCCGCCAGGCCTCATTTCCACTCTTCTCCCCTTCCCCGCTAGGTCTGAACGACTGGGACGATGATGAAATCCTGGCTTCCGTCCTTGCCGTCTCCCAACAGGAATATTTGGACAGTATGAAGAAAAACACAGTACACAGAGACCCCCCACCAGACAAGAGTTGATAACCAGGGACTGGAGCCCCCTGCCCGCCTTCTCCCCTTCCTTCTGCCTTCCACTGCTCTTCCCTCCCCTGGCCTGGCCAGTCCTTGGGGGATTCTCACACTCTGGTCCAGCCTTGACCACCCCTTGGATCACATGCCTTCCTCTACCCGCCCCCTCTACCCCCGCCCCCAGCTCCCTCAAATAATGCCCACCTTCTTCCTTGAGCTCCTCTGCACCTAAACTACAACATGGATTCAGTGGCGGAATGAATTGTGGCCAGGCCCTGAGAAACAGAGGGCCACAGTGGCCCCTTAGACACCATTGTCCTCACAGCCTTTTGGATACGCCTGTCAATGGAGGGAAATTGTGCTCACCATCTCTGCTGCCCCCTCTTGAGGGGGTGATGGTGGGGTGGGGGAATCCATAGAACCCCCCCCCCCCCCAGCCTGGAAGACGTCTGACTCGTCAGTGTTTGGGTGTCTTTACCCGTTCTCCCTTTATTAAAATGTAATTTTATCTTCTAAAAAAAAAATGCAGATCCTGACCCAGCTGTGTCCTGGGGACTGGGGACCTGGGCTGGGCTGGGACCGGTAGCTCCCCTCTGCTCTTCTCTGTCTCTCTGTCTCTCTGTCTTGTCTCTGTCACTGTCTGTGTCTCTGTCTTGTTTCTGTCTTGTCTCTCTCTGTCTCTGTCCTGTCTCTGTCTTGTCTCTCTCTGTCTCTGTCCCTCTGTCTTGTCTCTGTCTCTATCTCTCTCTTGTCTGTGTCTTCGCTGTCTCGTCTCTGTCTTGTCTGTCTCTCTGTCTCTGTCTTGTCTCTGTCTCTCCGTCTTGTCTCTGTCTGTCTTGCGTCTGTCTCTGTCTTGTCTCTCTGTCTCTGTCTCTCTGTCTGTCCTCTTTTAAGGAGTGGGAGGAAGGAGTGGTAGGGCAGGAAGCAGGTGCCTTGAGACTGGGCACCCCTCCCCCCACCCCAACCCTCAGATTTTGGACAACGAAACTGACCTGTGTCCAAAGTGACTACCCTGGGTGCCCCCCCTCCCCATTTCCCTCACTGTCTTAGAACCTGGGGATAGAATTGTCTAGCTGCTTCCCTAGACTTGAGAGAGGAGAGAAGGGCGTTTGTATCCCCCACCCCGAGCTGGCAAGACGGGGCACAGCACCTCTCCTCCCCCCACCTTGGCAGAATAACCCCACTGGCCCACGGGCGCTGGGCTGAACTGTGCTGGGGGCCCCCCCTCCGCGCTCGGTCTTCGTTTCTGGGGGGGGGGGGGGGGGACGACAGGCTCAGCTTCTCAGGAGCCTAGCTCTCCGCAGACCCTGGGTCGGGCTGAGGTTGCCAGGAGATTCGACTTCCTCCGCCTCTTGCCCTCCCCCCGAAGAGTCTCGCTTCCTGGGGGACTGGTGGGGGAAGGGGACAGCGGAGGCCATGGAGGCTGGGCTACCTAGCGTTTGAGGGTGGGGGCCAGGCCGATTCCAGAGGGATCGCCTGTCGGCCTCTCCGAGTTTGGGATCCCCAGACCCGCCACAAAACCTGTTCTCTGGCTTAATTAAACCTCTCCAGTCACGATTCCGGAAAAAATCCCTCCTTGGCCCCCTCCCCTCATTTGTATTCAGGCCCCGACTAGGAATGAGAGGAGGCCCGGGGCGGGGCTGGCATGTAAATGCCTGGTTGCCGATTGGCCCGGCGCGGGAGGGCGGGGCGTTCGGGGCTGACCTCTCGGCTGGCTCGGCCGCCCGGTGGCCAGTAGAGTGCGAGCCTCCGTCCCGGGCGGAGCCGGGCAACTCGCTTCAGCGGTCAGGCCCCCCCCCCCCCCCCAGGCCAGCCGGGCCATGCTGACCAAGGGCCCCGAGGCGCTGCCTCAGCTCCCGTCCCCGGAGCCCCCGGGCCGGCCAGGCAAGGGCCAGGAGGCCCTGGAGGCTACCTACCGCCTGGGGCCCCTGCTGGGCAAGGGCGGTTTCGGCTCCGTCTTCTCTGCGCACCGCCTGGCCGACCGCCTGCAGGTGACTGCACCCCACCTGCCGCCTTCCCTGGGGTACCCGCTCGGATTCCCCCCAGCCCAGCCCGCCCCTCCCC
>NW_020954631.1:213311-251569 GCF_900497805.2 Vombatus ursinus | reverse complement strand
CTCCCCCGCCCGCCCCTCCCCTCGGATCTACTCCCTCCCTCGCTTCTCCACCATCTCCCTGGGCTCCTCGCCTTCTCTCTCAGGTTGCTGTGAAGCTGATCCCCCGGAGCCGCGTCCTCGGCTGGGCCCCCTTGGTGTGTATGCTCTCCACCTCCTTCCCCCGTGGGTGACTCATCTCTTTTAAGGGGCTGTCCCCCCTTTGGCCAAGGATGGGCTAGGTCTGCATCCCCGAAGGGGGGGGGGGAGTCTGTAACCCATCTGTGGGAGTTCATGGTTGACCAGGTTGGGTGAGTGCCCTAGGCACCAGAACTCACCTCCATATTGGGGCACGTTCTCTCTGGGAGCTGCTCTGCGCGCCGAACACTCCCCCTCAGCTGTGCATGTGGGAAAGGGGCGCCTGTGTTGAAGACATTCCCTTGTAGGAAGACCCTCCCCCCCCCCTTTATCTGGGTGAGATATGGGAATCTTGTGTGTCCTTGGGCTTCTCTTGTGCTGCTGGGTGGCAGTGGGGGAGTGGGCGATAATGAGATCGAGAACCCTCAGACTTGAAGAGAACTGAGTGGCCCGTGGTCCCACAGATAGAAAGTGGCAGAGCTGAAATTTCAACCCAGTCTTTATTTTATTTTTTTTTTTTTGTGAGGCAATCGGGGTTAAGTGACTTGCCCAGGATCACACAGCTAGTGAGTGTCAAGAGTCTGAGGCTAAATTTGGGGCTTTTCCTCCTGCTGTCCCCAACTGTCTCTCAGGCAGGAGACAGGTCTGCACCCCTCTTATACATGCACCTAGGGGAGGGAGGTTTTCGGAGGCTCCTCTGGGCCACGTGAGAGTCCGAGTGATGCAGCTCTTCCCTGCACTTTCTGCCTTCCTGCAGTCTGACTCAGGCCCGTGCCCCCTGGAGGTGGCCCTGCTGAGGAAGGTCGGGGCTGGGGGTGGTCATCGGGGTGTGATCCGACTGCTGGATTGGTTTGAGACCCCCGAGAGCTTCCTGCTGGTGCTTGAGCGACCAGAGCATGGCCAGGATTTGTTTGATTATATCACCGAGCGGGGACCCCTGGGAGACAGCCGCTGCCGCCACTTCTTCAGCCAGGTGGTAGCTGCTGTGCGCCACTGCCATGCCCGAGGTGTAGTCCACCGAGACATCAAGGATGAGAACATCCTAGTGGACTTGAGGCGGGGTGAAGTGAAGCTCATTGATTTCGGCTCTGGCGCCCTGCTCCGGGATGAGCCCTACACTGACTTTGATGGTGAGAGCCCAGGCCGGTGGTGTTTGCGGATTGCTGGAGGGGATGAACAAAAGGGGACAGGGCAGCCTAGTGCCTGGTGAGTCTCAAACATGGGTCCCCGGACCTTCTGGCTTTGTAGGAACAAGGGTGTATAGCCCACCAGAATGGATCTCTCAGCAGCAGTACCATGCGTTACCCGCCACTGTGTGGTCCCTAGGCATCCTCCTTTATGACATGGCCTGTGGCGACATCCCCTTTGAGCATGACCGGGAGATCCTAGGTGCTCGGCTCCGCTTCCACTGCCACGTGTCCCCAGGTAAGGTCCAGTTCCTGGGATTACTCCCATGCCCCCTCCCTCCCCTGCCCTTTCCTTCCCCTCTGGGCCACAGACTTCCTGCCCCATTCTGCAGGTTGTGAGGCCCTGATCCGACGTTGCCTGGCCCCTGACCCTGCCAACCGGCCCTCACTGGAGCAGATTCTTCGAGACCCCTGGATGCAGGATGGGGAGGAGCACTTAGCACTTACTTCGGAAATCCTGCCTCCTCTCTCTGGTGATGCCACGGTCTCCTGTGATGCCAGTACCCCAGAGTGGCCGGCTTTCTAACAGTGGTGGAGGAGGAACAGAGCCTGTATACTCGGGGTCCCCCAAACGGGACCAGTCTTTTGAGGCTGCACTGTTGACCTGGTTTTACAGGTTGTTCAGAGATGCTTCTCCGGACCTCACCCAAGGGACCTACTAGTCCATTCCCCGTTCTCCTCTTGCTCTCAGGGATGGATGGGGACTTTTTCAGACACTAGACCCCTCCCCCCTCCCCCCCATTCCCCCTTTCCTTCATATGTTGTTTAGAGATCCCGAGGTTGGGGTGGAAAAGAAGGCTGGGAGCTTAAGGCTCTCTTCCTCCTGGCTTCTTCAAACACAGACATTTCCTTGAAGCAGCTGCCCCTGCCCCTGCCCCTGCCCAGCCAGAGGGCCTGTGTCGATGATTGCCCAACGAGTCTGACTTCTTCACCTTCCTCCCGTGAAGGCGGCCGCTGCTTCCCGAGGCTGTGCCAACACTTCGGACAATTGGTCACGGCTGGACCAGAGGACGCCGGGAGGGGGAAGGGAGGGCGGCCGGTGGCCAGCAGGCTCTCAGCCCCTCGAACCTGTGTGTAACATTAAAACGAGCCCTAGGAGGCCCTTGCAACCCCAGGCCTGGCCTAGGCTGTGGCATCGATCTCTCCTAGAGGGGGGTCCCCGGGACTGGAATCGGGGCCTTCCCGCTGCGGCTTTCGGGGCTCCCGACCCCAACCAACCTGCTCACTGCGGTTCCCCTAAGGCTGGAGCCGGGGCGGGGCGAGGAAGCCGAGGGGAGGGCTCCTGGGTGGTGGCCAGCCAATGAGGATGCGAGGAGCCCGAGCAGGGCGGAGGCGGGGGAGAGCGGGGCTGGCGGCGGCACACGGGGCGGGGAAGGGCGGGTCCCCGAGCGGGCGCAGCCAATGAGGCCCCTCGGTTCTCGGAAGCGGAAATGACGGAGCCTGCGGAAGGAAACGGCGGCCCGGGCCGTTGCCGAGGGGACGGACCCGGGCAGGTGCCAACATGGCAGCGGCGGGCGCGGGCGGAGGGGACGCGGCGGCAGGGGCAGCGGCTGGAACCGTCGGGCCGCCGGGGGGGCACCACCAACCTGGGCTGCCCAGCGCAAGTAAGGGGGGGGGGGGGGCGGCGGGGGCGGGGGGGGGGGGGGGGGGGGGGGGGGGGGGGGGGGGGGGGACCCGGCCGCACGCGTGTCTGGCCGTGGGTCCGAACGCGTACGTGTACCTCTTCCTCGGGTTCGGGGTGCCCCCGCCGTCTCCCCAAGGCGGTCGGCCCCGTCTCCTTTGGCACCCGTGAGTGCCCAGGGTGGCCTTCTGACGAGAGAGGGGGGACGCACCGGCGTCCTCGCCAGGAGGGCGAGGAGAGGCTCTGATGCGGGCCTCTGCCCCGGGCTCCCCTGCAGGTCAGCACCGGTGGTTGAAGCAGGCATCGCTGGCGGTGCTGGTGGTGCAGAACGCGTCTCTGATCCTGAGCATCCGGTACGCTCGGACCCTGCCCGGGGATCGCTTCTTCGCCACCACCGCCGTGGTCATGGCTGAAGTGCTGAAGGGAGCTACCTGTCTGCTGCTGCTGTTCGCACAGAAGAGGGGTACGGAGCTGGCGAGATCACACAGGGGGGTGGGCAGGCGCGGGATCAGAGCCGACGGGCTTAAGAGTCAGGCCGCCTTTCTTCTCGTCCTCCCGGTGCAGGGAACGTGAAACATTTTGTGCTGTTCCTCCACGAAGCTGTCCTGGTCCAGTACGTGGACACGTTGAAGCTGGCAGTGCCCTCCCTCATCTATACTCTCCAAAACAATCTGCAGTATGTGGCCATCTCCAATCTGCCAGCTGCCACCTTCCAGGTCAGTTAAGGGGTGGAGGAAGAAGGGGAGCGGGGAAAGGAAGAAGAAAAGGAGGAAGCTGGGCCAGGCCAGGCCAGGTCAGGCTAGGCTAGGCAAGGCAAGGCAAGGCAAGGCAAGGTGTGGGGGAAAGAGATAGGGTGGACCTACTTTTTCCTCCATGGGCATCCTTGTCCCTCAGACCCTGCCTTCTACCTCCACTTCCACAGGTCACATACCAGCTGAAAATCCTTACCACAGCCCTGTTCTCAGTCCTCATGCTCCGCCGGAGCCTGTCCCGCCTGCAGTGGGCCTCCCTGCTCCTGCTCTTCCTGGGTGTGGCCCTCGTCCAGGTCCAGCAGGCAGGTGGTAGCAATGGGTCACCACGCCCAGGGGGCCAGAACCCTGGCGTGGGGCTGGCAGCTGTGGTGGCTTCATGCCTGTCATCAGGCTTTGCTGGCGTTTACTTTGAGAAGATCCTGAAGGGTAGTTCAGGGTCGGTGTGGCTGAGGAATGTACAGCTGGGCCTCTTTGGGACTTTGCTGGGCCTGGCAGGGCTGTGGTGGGCAGAGGGTGGGGCCGTGGCCAGTCAAGGCTTCTTTTTTGGCTACACGCCAGCCGTGTGGGGGGTGGTGCTGAACCAGGCCTTCGGTGGCCTGCTCGTGGCTGTGGTGGTCAAATACGCGGACAACATCCTCAAAGGCTTCGCCACCTCCCTCTCCATTGTCGTTTCCACAGCAGCCTCCGTCCGCTTGTTTGGCTTCCAGGTGGATCCACTCTTTGCACTTGGGGCTGGTCTGGTCATCGGGGCCGTCTACCTCTACAGCCTGCCCCGAACTGCTGCCGCGGTCACCCCTCCCCCTCAGAACACAGCACCGCTGGCCAGTGGCCGCCATGCGGACCCCGAGGAGGAGCCCTTCCTGCCCAAGTCAGTACTGGGGAAGTGACGTCTGGGAGCAGAGCTGGAGTTTGGGGAAACGCCAGGGAGTCCAGATCTCCCAACCCCTTCCCCTCGGTTCTCCACTGCCCCGCCCACACCCCCCCCAACACACACACACACACACACACACACACACACACACACACATACAGCGTGTGCCCATCTCCCTCCCTGCCTCCCTTGCCCCAAGGTCTCATGGGGTACTCTGACTTTTGCTGACCCCTCCACAGGGGTCAATATAGACGCTGTTTTTAAAAGATGTTCCAAGTTCTTAGTTGGGGTAAAGTCACGCTGCTCACTCTTCTTCCCTTTCCTCTTATTTTGACACATCTCACTCATTTTTCCAGATCATGGGCCCCTTCCTAGGGGCCTTACCCAGTTCTCTGGGGTCAGTTTCCCATTTCCCTTTCTCAGCATTTGATGCCCTCACTTTGACCCATTTCCACCAGGGTCTGTACCATTTGAGAGGGGGCATCAGGATATGCTTTCCAGCACACATTTCCTCTTACTCAGTGTCTTTATCTCCTGCAATTCCATGGAACTGCTTCCTACCCTTCTTCTCCCATCATATAAAGCCTTTCTCCTGTATCTCTATACCAGTCTCATCTCAGGCTCCAACCAGTCCCGGCAAATCAGGGAAACAGCTCCCCATTTCCCTTTTCCCAGCATTTGATGCCTCCCAGCAAAGGAAGAATGGTTTAGCCCTTCCACCTCCTTCCATCCAGGGCCAGCTTCTAGGGGAGGGGCAGGAATTGGATCTGTCTGGCTCCCCACCTCCCCTCCAATTCCCAGAGGAATTGATCCAGAAGGAGTGTCCCACTGGTTACCCTATGGTGTTGGGGACGGGTGGTGGAATAAGACTGAGCAGGGGTACTGGGCCAGACGGGCAATGAGCATTGGATTATGGGGAGACATTCAGTCAGAACATGAACTGGAGAAGTCAGGGTAAGGAGGAGTTTGAGAGACAAGAAAGGAAAAGAATCAAGTCTGAATCTGAGACCAAAGAAGATTATTGGTTTGGGGAGGGGGGAGAATGAGATGAAGCTTCAGATTGTATAAAGACATACAATCCTGGCTCAGAAAGAGGTCTCATCCCCCCCCCCCACTTTGATTAACCCTTTAACCCACCCTTTCCCCAAAGGCTCCCACTATACAGAGGACTTGAGAGTTGCTGCTTGTTGCCAGGCTTTTTGGGGAGAGAGGGTGGCGGTGGTGGTGATGGTTATCAGTCCTAATTTTTGTAAGACAGGAAAATGACCAATTGGCCAGGGTCAAGTGTACAAATGCCAAAATAAAGAAATTCTATTTATGTAGTTGACGTGCAACTTACTAAGTAGGGGGAGATGGGACCTTGCTGTATTTAACCCAATTAACACTGGGGTTTATCTACAGAAAAGGCAGTGGGACCTTTTCTAATTCCCCTGACCCTCCAACCCAAGGAGGTTCATGGCAACATCTGAAAGAAAGCCACCTGGGCTCTCTCTCTCTTTCCCCTGCAGGCTGCTGGCCAAGGAGAAGGGGTCGTAGCCACCCCCTTGTCTGATTGGGGGACCGAAGATTCCCAGCACCTCCCATGTCTGCTCTGAGGATCCCCTGGTCCTGTGGCTTCCCTGTGGAACTGGAGGCAGCTTCTTCAGTATTAAGGCGTTAAACATTTTCTTCCCTCCCCCCATCCCTCTGCTTTTCGAAGTTTGGGCTGGGGGGATTCAAGGTCTTCCCCTCTAACTCCCTAGGTTAACACTACTGACCTCTGGTCCTCTCCCGTTCATTGGCTGAGACTTCTACAAAGTATCGATGGAGCCAAGTTCTGTAGGGAATATTTCCTCTGAAAATAAATTTGTAACAGCTTCTTCCTCTGTGCCCCCCTCCCCCAGGAGTTCCAATGACAAAAGTTGAAAGGAAAACACTTTATTTGAACACAAGGGTTGGAGAGGTCTGGAAGAGAGGGTGGGCTCGGGCTCAGTCTCAGTCTTGCTGTTTGGCCCGTGAGGCCTCAGCATTGGCCCGAAGCACTGCCCCTGGGGAGGGGTATGGCCGTTGCTGGAACAGGGGCCCGGCTGCTGTCGTGTCAGCCCCTGTCTTTGCCTCGTTTCGCTTGGGGAGACCTGTAGACCATGTACCTCTGGGGATGAGAGGAATCAATAGGGTGGAAACTGGTAGCAAAAGAGATAACCAGTCTTGTTCTCCCCCCTCCATCCCATGATCCATTTGATGGGAGAATATGCCAGCACACAGAAAGCCTAAGACTCCAAACCTTGGACCCTGTTGGGCCTCCAGAGGTACTCACCGAGGGGCATCAGAATAGGCACTGGGGTCCATAGGATCCAACTCTTCATCCTTCCGGCTGGCTGTGGAGAGAGTAAAGATGCTAGTACCCATTTGTGACATGTTACTGATGGAAAGGGCCCTTAAGAGACCACCTAGTTCAACCCCATCATTTCAAACGGGGAAACTAAGGCCCAGAAAGAGCTACTTCTGACTATTCCACAGGGGGTTCGAGGTGGGCGCGTGTGTGTGTGTGTGTGTTCATGTTCTAGAAACTACTAAAAGAAACACGGATGTCCCTGGCCACCTCAAATGAATTTCCCTTTTTCCGTTCAGGACAATGAACCATTTGTTAAGGTTTTACCGTATGCTTTTAAGGAGCTTACGCTCTGTTAAGTGGAGGTGTGTTCACAGATAGAAGTTGTGAAGCTGAGCAACTCGAGAGGCTGGCAGTAGTCTTCTCCTATCTCTGAATACAGCAGCTCCTGCTGGTGGTTTCAGTCATCTCTGTGCAGATGACTCCCAAATCTACAAACCCAGAATCACTCCCTGAGCTTTAGGCCCGCACCTCCAATTGCTTGCAGGACATTTCCAACTCAAAATGGCCAAGAGGGAAGTAAACATTCCCCTCCTCAGACCTGTCCTGTCAATGGCAGCCTTCTAGGTATGGGAGGCAGCCTCCTCCACCTTTCTTTCACACGTCCGATCAGCTGCCCAGTCTCTGCCCTATTTCCTACTTAGCACAACCGCCCTACCTCAGATCGCCTGTGGACTAGTCTATTGTAATAGATTCTAACTGACAGCCCGGTTTCCCAGACTCCCCCCCTCTAATCCTTTTTTCATTAAAATAATTTTCCTAAGGTTCAGGTTTCACCATGTCGCTTTCCTTTCTCAGAAATCTTCTGGACTCTTACTAGCTCTAGAACGAACCGAACTCCTCAGCCTGGCCTTAAAGATCCTCCACTATGTGCCTCATAGAACCCCACGTTCTTTTTTGTAGACTGTGTTCCTTAAATTGTGCTTCCTATTCCTTTGCAGACGCTATCTTCCCTGATTCTGGCATGCCCTCCCCTGCTTACTCCAGTCTCTCAGCCCGCTTCTGTGGCTTGGCTCATGTGCTGTCTTCTCTGTGAAATTACCGTCCATCAGCAGGTGTTAAAATGATCCCTCGACCCTTCTCTGATCATTGTCTCTATGTGTCCTATCATCGCAGCAGATTACGAGCAACTTGAGAAGAGAGGCCCTTTGGGGTTTTGTCTTTCCCCGTCCAAAGCCTGGCACGATAAACCCAGTAAATGCTGGCTTAATCTGAGAAGGCCAGGCAGCACTAGAACAGGGCTGAGTGAATCCATACAGAGCTGTAGTGTTGGGGGCCTGGGGAGGGTTCTGTCCACTGGCTGCACTCGCACTGCCACCTACCTTTCTTGCCCTTGGGGTAGGGGGCCAACTCTTCCCTTCGGTGGTAACGTCGTTCCTTCATCTCCTCCCTTTCCAGCTTTTCGTAGCCACGGTCCAGCTTATCTTCTGGATCTAAGGCATAGAAACCAGGTAAAGCAGAGGATCGGAACAAGAAGGGGAAGGGGAGGGGCTTCTCCAAAAGAGCAAACGTTGTCTCTGTGAGACTTGACTTTACAGAATGACCAAATGCTGGGCCTGGGGAGGGGCAAGGGGCTTACCCAAGTTGCTTCTGAGTTTCTTGGCTGCCTTGGTGATGACGGAGCTGGGATCGTGGGGGTTCAGCCAGGACACGAGGTCTGTCTCCACATTCCAATAGTAAGGAAGACCACTGAGAGATTGCACAAGAGAGCCTCGAAGGTAAGGCCTGCGGATCCAGGGGCACGCTCCCCAAAGCCCCTTGCAAGGGCCCCCCACCCAACTGCCCGGGGAGCAAGCCCCTATGGACGCCTCCTCTGTCCCGCGGTGGGGCTCACCAGACTGGGTCGAACACCTTGTACCAGTTGGGCGGCAGGCCCTCGATCCTGGTGCCCTCGTAGTCCACGGGGTCATCGTCATAGTCCTCGGCGATGATCTCTTCCTCTGGCTCTGCAGGGAGCCGGTTGGAAGTCAGGCCGGGGGCTGCCCGTGCCCTCTGCCCCCCAACCCCTCTGCCCCGCGGGCCGCCGCCTCACCGGGCTCCATGTGTTTGAGGATGCCGCGCTTGGCCAGGCGGGACTGCAGGGCCACGGGGAGCGGCATGGCGAGGCCTTACGATCGGCGTTCGTTCGTTCGTTCGTTCGCTCGGGGCGATCCGGGGAACTCGGCGGAACGCGGCTGGCACAGAGCGGCCGGCGCTTCTTGCCGACGTTCTAGGAGGAAAGCCACCCGGGCTGGCCGCCGCGGTGACGTCACTTCCTTCTCGCGGGCTTTTCCCCACTCCCACCCCGGCTTACTGGGCGGCCAGCAGAGGACCTTCCAGGTCTGGTCCAACCAGCTCCTCGCCCTACCAGTTGTGCGCATGTGCGCGCTTGTCAGCCAATGACAAGCAGCGGTTCCCCCCCCCTTTTTTTTTTTCCCCTTCATTTCTGGAAGGTTTCGTCCGCTCCTGGTAGGACTCGGCGCTCCACGTCACGTGTCACTTACGACTGGCAGGCAGCCTGTGAGAGCGCGCGCAAATCACTTCTTTCTTCTCTATTTCCGAGGTCGACCTATGAGTGAACGCAAAGAGGAACATTAGGGAGGGGCCAAGGAAAGAAACAGCCAATAAACGCGCGGAACAGTTTCCCCGGCAACCCTTCGGTACACAGGGGAGGGTGGTGGATTGCGCAAGCGTCCAGCGACTCCGGCGTCCCTTCTCCTGGTGCTGGGGGTGGAGTGCAGAAAGAGGCGGGAAGGGGGAGGAGTCGTAGAGTGGGGCGGCTTGCGAGGCTTCAAGGTGGGACGGTCGCCTTTGGAGTGGGCATCCCGGATTCTGACGGAGGCGTTTGAACTAAGGAGTCATGGAGGAGTACGCACGTGAGCCCTGGTACGGGTTAGGGTTAGGGCGAGGCGGAGACGGGGACCGACGTTTGAACCCCCGAGAGAGGGGGAATCTGGCCTCCCATCGCTCCACCCCTTTCCCCCCCCCCGCCGCCCGCACACTTGGTCTCTCCCAGGCTTGGTCCTAGCCCGCTGTAGACTTTTCCATTACAGGCGGGTAGGGGGAGCTATCGCGGCTGCCCCGCCTCTGGACGCTAGGTCTCTCCTGCTCCCCCATGACTGCGATGGACGATTCTCCTGGGGGGGGGGGCGGGGGACAGGAGGGATGGCTAGGTAGCTGCCAGCCCGCCTGCCGGCCTGTGTACCCTCTGAGAGCTTCTGGTCATCAGGCCGGACCGGGCTGACCCTGAGGGCCGGGCAGCGGGGCTCCCTCCGTGCCCTGCCCCCCCCCCCCCCGCCGGGGGTGCCCCCCGGGGCCCACCGGGGTGGGGGGCCGGGGGGGGGGGGCCCCCCCCCCCCCCCCAACCCCCCCCCCCCCCCCCCCCGCCTCTGCAGCCCCTGGAGGATTGTGGACGACTGCGGTGGGGCCTTCACCATGGGAGTCATCGGGGGAGGCGTTTTCCAGGCTATCAAGGGCTTCCGAAATGCCCCAGTAGTGAGTCCCCTAGGCCTCGGTTTCCCCTTTCCTGGGAAATGCCCGTGAGTTGGGAGGGAAAGCCAGCAAATGACGTCAAAGGGCCCGTCTACCATGACATCCTGGTTGTTTTTTCTTCTGTCTACCCAAACAGAAGAGGAGCTTGATGGGGGGGGGGGGGGGCACGGCACTCGCTGCTGCTCAACCTAGCCCTTGTTCCCTTGCCTGCCCTCCGTCTCTCTCCTCTCCTTTGTCCTCATCAGCTCACCTCCTTCCCTCCCCAGGGCATCCGGCACCGCTTTCGGGGTAGCGTCAGTGCGGTGAGAACCCGGGCCCCTCAGATTGGAGGTAAGGGGTCTGGAGGGGAGCGGGCCGCATGTGCCCACAGTGGGACCCTGGGAGGCAGATGTCTGTGCTTGGGGAGAGTTGGCTTGGCCAGGAAGATCCTCAGGCTTGACCACCGAGTCAGGCTCGGGGACTCCAAATGCTGCCCCTCTCCCGTTGCCTTTTACCACCTGGACTCCTCCTCCAGGTAGCTTTGCTGTCTGGGGTGGCCTGTTTTCTACCATTGATTGTGGACTCGTCCGACTCCGGGGGAAGGAGGACCCGTGGAATTCCATCACTAGCGGGGCTCTCACGGGTGCTGTGCTGGCAGCTCGCAGTGAGTGACTTTTGAACCGACCTCTCTCTCCCCACCCCCAGCCCTTCTTTGTCTCTTTACCCCGTTACTGTGAGATGCAGGGCAGGAGGCTCCCTGGAGACCCTCCAGGTATCAGGCCACTCACCTGTCACCCTCCTGTTGTCCAGGTGGACCTCTGGCCATGGTGGGATCGGCCATGATGGGAGGGATCCTGCTGGCCCTGATCGAAGGCGTGGGCATCCTCCTCACCCGCTACACAGCTCAGCAGTTCCGGAACAGTGAGTCACTCTCTTGAGGCATGCTGAGGGGACCTCGCACCACCCCCTTCAGTCTCCTTCCTCTCTTTGCTGGGGCTCCTCTGCCATTGTCTTTTATCTAACCATCTTCCCAAAGTCTCGCTTTGGTTTCTCCTGGGTCCGCCCTTTCTCATTCTTTTGTCACTCCCTCCTACCCTCCTCTGTCTCCCTTGTCTCTCTTCCTTTGGTCCTACCCATCTTCATCTTCTTTTGTCCTTGTCCTCCATTTTCTGTCTCCTGGATTTCTCTTCACTCTTTCCCTTTTCCTAGGCCTTATCTCTACCATTCTCCCCTCTTTTCTCTTGTCTCTTTTTCCAGCACCCCCCTTCATAGAAGATCCTGGCCAGCTGCCCCCCAAGGAAGGTTCTGCCCCGCCCCCCAGTTACCCAGGCTACGGACAGTACCAGTGAAGCCACTGGGCTGTGGGGGTCAGGAGACGGAGAACACGGGGAGAACGGTGGGGGACACTTGAATCCTTGAGTGTTGGGGGGAATGAACTGGACTCCAACTCTTTTTCACTACCTCTCTGAGCTGGTGCTTCAGGGCAAGAGAGCCCTCAATGCCCCCTTCTGGCTTTGCTCCAGAGAATGGGGCTGGCTTGGCAGGGGTTCACGTCATCTCAGGGAGTGCGACATGCCTCAGGGAAGGGAATGCCATTCCTAGAGATGAGGGTTGGATTGGAGGGCCAGATTGACTATTCAGTGCTGCCACGGAGGGGGCCCCTTCTACTTTCCCAAGAAATGAGTTCATTGAGACCAAGTCTTTGTTGGCTCCCGGCTCATATACACCCCCCACCTCCAATTCCACAGACCCCTACCCCCACAAAGAAAAAAAAAAATCTGGCCTTTTCTCCTTTCCGATTTTTCCTCGTCATATTTCTCCCTCTTTATTTAAAGCTGGTTCTGAAACCTATGTGTGTCTTTTTTTCTGTCACTGCGGCCTAAAGATAGAGTCACATCTCGTTGGTGAATTCCTTTGGGGGGAGAGGGAGGGGAGACATTACTGAACTCTTGGAAGATAAGGATGCCTTGCATGGGCCCTGCTTGGAGCTGGCAGCCTTTGTACCGTGCCACCTACTTCCTGTGCCAGAGCCAGGGGAAAATGCCATTTAAGTGATTTTCGATTAGGGTTATTGTCCCATGAGCTGAGAGTTTCGCTCTTGAGCCAAAGTGGAGTGAACTCTCTCTGAGCCCCCTTGGGGTGAACTCTCTCGGAACCATGGCTCCCACCCTACTGTGGCCTCTGGAACCTTGAGCTCATAAAACTCTGTCAACCTGAACTTCAGTAGCCCTTCGAGGAGGGGGCAGAAAGTACATGAGGAAATAAGCCAGTAGTCGTTTGAGATGGCTGATGACTCCGATGAGGCTCCATACAGAATCCAAGAGCTTGAGGCAAAGGAGCTTTGGAGCAAGAGGGCCTGGGTTCCAGTCTGCCATCACTTCATACCTTTGTAACCTGGAGTAAATTCTTTTCCTCACGGGCTTTATTTACTTTCCTCCTGCCAAACAAGGTTGGTCGACTTTCTCATCTCTAACGTTCCTGCGAGCTCTGTGATCCTGTCTCTTACCCTTTCTGGTCCATGGTTCTTATTGTTTCTGAAACACCAGTAGCATCCATGAGCCATTAGCTAAATTGAACCCAAGAACAAAGAATTTCATCAGAGAATGATGATAACATACCAGAACTTAGGAGACAGCTGTTCTGGGCTGGGCTTGACTTGACTTAGGCCAGTCCCCTGATACTTTAGGTTTGACACTGGGGAGAAGAAAAAAAAAAAAAAGACATGCGTAGGTGGACAGTTAACCAAGGGAGAATTGACTTGGTGGAACTGAGTGAAGCTTCCTTGCTTGCTTTACACATTGTGACCCTCCTCAGGGTTGCTTTGTATTCGAGGAATGAGGAAACATGATGGCAACAGGCTCAGCTCTTGGACCCCTTGGCTAACCAGGGCTAGAGGAATGTCTCCATACCTTTTGAGGGAAAAGTTTTTTGGCAGATACTGGAGTGGTTTGCCATGAACTTTCCCTCAAGCATGGGGGGAAGGGCTGCCCCCTCCCCTCGTGGGGGTGAGGTCCTTAAGGTCTTCTAGAGGAATGGGGTTCAACTCAAATAGAAATGGGGTCACTTAGCACACTTAGAAAACCACATGTTAACATCTCTGTTGTATTTTGATGGATTTTGTTCCACGTTTCCCAGTGACATTTCAGTCTGATTTGGACCCAACTTGTGAGTATGTCGCAGGTCACTTGTTTAATGCCTCTGTCGGAGGGGACCTTTTAGCACCTCAAATGATTTTGGGGCTGCTAATAGGCAGCCCTGGCCTCAGATAGTCCAGAAGCCTGACCCAGGGAGCATCCGAAGGAGGAAAAGGAACAAACCTGAGAGAGTCCCAGGGAGGGCCGAGGCCTGAGTTTTAGGCTCATGGGCAAGGTGGTGGCAGCTCAGAGTGGGTTTGTCTCCCTGAGCAGCAGCACAGAGGACGATTCTGGACCGCTGCCCCCTTCTTTTTCCTTGGTGGTTCTGGAGAGGTGCGCTACCAAATGTTTGCCTAATGAGAGGCCTTCCGTAGGGGCTGCTCAGATCCTCTCACCTCCTCCCCATTGCCAGTCTTGGGTCTCCTCAAGGACTTGCTGGCATCAGTGGAGAAGGGCCAGGCAGCTGTACATGACAGTAAACAGTCCTCTTGCCATTCCGCTTTCCAGGGCTCCCTTTTCTCCAGCTGGCCTCCTAGGAGCTGGCATCTCTACCTCCTTCTCTTCATCCAGCACCGTTGGGAGCCCAGATGTGTACCTGCTTTGCCAGAGTCTACTGCCACCCCCTGTGCCAGGGCAGAAGGACTTGAGCTCTTGTGGCCTTTAATAGGCCAGAGCACTGTTGTGCTGCCACCGCTGTGGTCTGAGTTCGCCCTGCTAGGCACAGTGCCTCAGTGGGAATGCTTTGGGGCCTGAGCCAGCCCCACTATGCTGAAGCAAGGACACAATGTCCGAAAAGTAACTATTTGTATTTCTGTGCAACAAGTGTGTGCGTGTATAAAAAAAGTCCCAAAAGCCTTTGTGCCGTTCGGGTAGCTATGTGTGGATGGCCGAGAGAGAAGGGTGAATAAGGGAGCGTGTGCTGAGCACTGTGCTAAGTCCTGGGGAGTACTGGGGTGGAGTTAAGCTGGAGCTGAAGTGGTCTTGGTTGGATGGTTGGAGGCCCTCCTCAAATGGGGTCCCAGCTTGGGCAGCAGCCTAGGACAAGAGGCATCTCAAGGAGGGTAAGCCTGAAGGCGACAAGGCTAAGGCCATGGAGCAGAAGGTAAAGAATGTTGATGACGTGGTGGACAATTAAGAAACGGTGGAGATGATGCCAAAATCAAAAAAGGGTAAGATACAGCACAAGTGACTGACCTTGACACAGGACACAGTGCAGCCAGCCTAAAGCCAGAAGATCATGCAGGCAGGCATGCAAGAGGATTGGCTAGAGGATGCCTGGGCATGCCGGTGGCTTGTTCCAGGCGGCTCAGAAGAGGCCCTTCACGTGTCAGAGGAAAACAGAATGAATCCTACAAGACCTAAGAAATACAAGATCATAAGAAATGAAAAACAGCAAAGGCATGGATTTTACAAGACTGAGGCAAAGTCTAAAGAGACACAGCAATTTCAAAGCCAACTTGAGCCTCCCCTCTCCCTTTCTCACCATGCTCCCCCATGCAGGCATCAATAAGGAGAGAGTCCCCCACCATGGGCTTGGGGACTGGGATCCCACTCAATCACCCAAAGGGTCTGTGACACCAGAAACATAACAGAAGGCACAGTGAACAGGTAGACTTTGGGCCTTTCTGTTTAGGATGTTGCATTTTTGAGATGGGTCATCAGGCAATTCCTGGGGGGCTAGAATCAGCCCCAGTCCAGGATGTGCTGACATCCTTTGCATCTACACGTTTGACATTTTCTCCATCACTTTCTTAAGTCTAGACAAGCAACAAAACAGTCAGGCCCGGATTTGTTTTTCCTCTTCAGTCATGTCCAACCCCTCGTGCCCCCATTTGGGGTTTTCTTGGCAAAGATGCTGGTGTGGTTTGCCCTTTCCTTCTCCAGCTCATTGTACAGATGGGAAAACTGAAGCCAACAGGGTGAAGTGACTTGGACAGGGTCACACAGCTAGCAAGTGTCTGAGGCCAGACTGGAACTCGGGAAGCTTCCCGATTCCAGGCCCAGCACTCTATCCTCTGCAGCTCCACCTAGCTGCCCCAAATGCCCAGATTTGTAGTATTTGCTCAATTCTGAGGAGTAAATAATCATCCTCAACGTTTAACGACGGGGTACTCAGTCTGAACTGGCTCCAGCACACTCCCAGCCTTAACCCAGTTTCTTCATTGATTTAAGGGCAAAATGAGAGACTTCACAGCCACGAAATGGAGCGCCAGGGCTGCTGAAGGGCCCCAGGGCAGAAGGTGGTAGCGGCGGTTAGGCTAGGAGAGAGGGGAGATGGGAAGAGGTAAAAAGGAGCAAAGGATCCTCCAAGCACTTTGCTGTCAAGTCTGCTTCTTAACAATAACAGTCCTTGGCATGCTTTTGCAGGGGGTCGTAACCTTTTTGTTTTTAATTAAATTTTATTTTCAAACAAACAGCCTCCTCTCCCTCCCACTTTCCTTTCCCTACCTCCCATCGAGAAAGCAAGAAAAACAAAACCCTGTTACAAGCATGTAGAGTCGAGCAAAACCATTTCTCACCAGCCAGACCTAAAAACAGTATGGCTCAATTCATGCTCGGAGCCCTTCATTTTGGGCAGGAGACAGCAGCAGGCATCACCTGAGTCCTCGGGAATCCTAGTTGTCTCATTCTGTATTTGATGTCCTTCCCCTCTCGAAGCAGCTTTCATCCTGCGTCCTCTAGAACCACGGCTGGTCATCACGCTGAGAAGAGTTCAGCACAATCATATTCCATCACGATTTCAGGTATATGGGATGTTCAGAGAATGAGCCCCTCTGCTGGGCAGGCTGCTGAGCCCTTCTCTGGGATGCTCATCCACATGTAGTGTCTACCTGTCCCAACTCTCAGCAGCGACTCCAAGAAGCTGGAGCACGCGCAGTAGCCACACCCTGGTAAAACCATTTTGGCAAGAAGGGCTAAACTGCATCCTGGGCCATCGCCAGTCATCCTGATTTTTTGTCTTGACATTGGACTCTGAAGACTCTGGAAAAGAGGCCACCAACTCTGCACAACTCCGCCTCACTTAAATTGTTTATGTGCCAGTCCAAAGACATCACCCATCCCATTTCACCTGTGGTCACAGGGAAGTGATGAAGCAGCAGGTTCAGACACACGGGAAACTGCAATCACAATCTTACCGCCAGCCAGCCCGGGCCGTGGGTCATCTGACTGTAGTGAAGCGGCAATGGGATTCAACTGCCCCTTTGGTGTTTGAGCAGCCTCTTTTAAGGACCACATTGCTCACCTCCTGGTGTGAGGAAGGGGCTAGAACAGGTGCCCTAAAAATGGCTTGCTTCATCTAACCTTTCTCAGTCCCCAATGGAGTGAAGCAAGATGCCCTCGATGGGGACGAAAACAGCATCAAGGTCAACTACTGCACTGATGGTAAATTATTTAATACCTCTTCTCTCCCATACTTTCCTCCCAAGCTTCCCAAACACTGAGCTAACTCTGGCAGTGCATTCGTCAGGAACAAAGGACAACAAGATATTTAACTTGAAAAGGCTATAAGCCAAGACTGAAGTAAAAGGGGAGTTGGGGCACGACTTGTTTGCAGTTGGTCCTGCACTCACTGCAGCCTCTGAGGCTGAGTATGGATTGATTCTTTGCTGCTTGTGCTAAATTTGGCCTAACAATACCAAGAAAACACAGGTTCTCCGCCAACCAACACTACATCATCAATATGTGGAATCGTTAATTATAGCAAATGGAAAACAGTGAGTGTTATGGATAAATTCACTTGCCTTGGCAGTATACTTTCCAGGGATGTTCACGTAGATAATGAGGTTGACGCACAATAATGTGTGTTGACACAAACTAATGACTGTTTTACAGAGAACTCAACATAAGGCAGGTGCTCACACGGAGGTCAGAAGAAACCATAAAAGGCATTCTTAATGCCAATTCTCTCTGAAGAACTTTGGAATTGCAAGATGTGAGAGAGACTGACGCAGAACTGCCCAGCATGGCCTGCCCACATTAAACAAGGCACTGTGATCTTTGAGCAAAGCCGAATTGCAGTAGTTCAAAAGAAATGTGAGATGATGTGCAAATTTAGAGACATCTCCACCCCAAATGTTCACACAGGCTATTTGTGCCCAAACTGTGGTCAAGCCTTCCGAGCTCCTATTGGTCTGATCAGCCCCGTTCGGATGCACTGTACTTGACCCTGACATAGTGATGTCATTTTGGTCCTCTTCAAGTACTCAGGACAACAACCAACCTTAGTTTGTTCATCTATTCCCAATTTATGGACACCCTCAAAGACTGGTGTTCTTTGCCACCTCAAAAAGAGCTAGAAATGTTTTTGTGCATCCTTAGAATTAATCCTTCCTTTAATCTACCTTCCTTCTAATTCCTATTCTCCTCTGTTCCCCCCATTTCCCTGTTGAGTGAGATGTATTTCTGTATTCACCTGTATGTGTATGTATGTGTGTGTGTACTTTTCCTTCTTTCCACCATTTCAGATGAGAGTGAGAATCAAGTGTCAGCTGCTTCCCTCCACCCTCTCATCCATGTTTGTCTAGATGTGTACTTGTGCACTCTGATTATGGGGAGTATTTTTTCCTCACCTTCACTCCTCCCCTCAAGTGTATTTGTCTTCCTCTCTTTCATTGTTTTCTTGAGATCAAGATAGAAACATTCAATTTTATTTTCAATTCCAGAGTCTTTCCTTCTCATCACCCCTCCCCCACCCACTGAGAAGGCAAGAAATAGAAAACCATTTACAAATATGAAGTCATACAAAACAAATGTCCACATTGGCCATGTTAGGGAAAAAACAAAACAAAACGAAACAAACATCAGCTGCCCTCTGAGTCCGTCAGCTCTCTGTCTGGAGGTGGGTAGTATGTTTCATCGTGAGTCCTTTGGAATTGAGCAGAGTAGTCAAGACTTTTAAAGTTGATTATCTTTACAATATCGTTGGCTTCCCGTAAATGGTTGTCCTGACTCTGCTCACCTCACTATGTATCAGTTCACACACGTCTTTCCGGGTTTTTTCTAAAATACCCCCTTCATCATTTCTTATAGCACAATAGTATTCGATCACATTAATAAACCATATAACTTGTTCAAGATTCCCAGGCCATGTCTAACTGGACTCCCTCTCTAAGCCATGATGATGGCAGGACGTGGGGTGGAGGGGGTGGGGGCACATGTATGCTCTCTCCATAAATGGATGGAAGCAGTTTGTCCTTGTTTGGGCCTTTCTCACCGTTCGTTCACGTTGACCTTTTCATGCTTCTCTTCACGTCTGTGTTTGAACCTCAGAATTTCTCCACAGCTCTGGTCTTCTCATCAGGAATGCTTGGAAGTCCTCTATTTCACTAAAAGTCCACTTTCCCCCAGTAGCATTATACTCAGTTTTGCTGGGAAAGTTATTCTTGGCTGTGTGATCCTGACTGCTCCTCCTCAGTACATGAATTGTTTCTTTCTGGCTGCTTATGGTATTTTTTTCTTTGACCTGGAAGGTCTGGATTTTGGCTTTGATGTTCTTGGCAGTTTTCATTTGGGGGTTTCTTTCAGGAGGTTACTGGTGGATTCTTTTCTATTTCCACTTTGCCCCTGGTTCTAAAAGATTTTGGCAGTTTTCTTTTATGATTTCTTGAAATAGGATGCTTACACTCTTTTTGGGGTCTTGGCATTCACATACTCCAGTGATTCTTACATTTTTTCTCCTCAATCAGTTTGGCAGTTCACTTGTTTTTGCTATGAGATACTTGACATTTTCTTCTCTTTTTCCAGCCTTTTGTCTTTGTTTTCATAATTCTGGTTGCTTCATGGGGTCATTGGCTCTAATTTTCAGGGAGCTTGTTGCTTAGGTCAATTCCCTTTCCAGGGAATTCTTCTAAATTCTTTTCCAATTTTTTCCTCAAGCACTCTCATTTCATTTACAGAAACATTTTTAACTCTTTTTAAAATACTCTTGCTTCATCTCTTCCAGAATTCCAGTTGAGTTTGTGCCCAAGCTGTGTTTTTTTCTGAGGCTTTCTTGAAGATGTTTTAGAGTCATTCTGTTCTGCATTTGTGTCTAGAGTGTCCCTGCCACCATAATAGCTCGTGGTGGGCTTCTTTGTGTGTTTGCCCATCCTTCCAGCCTGCTTCCTGACTTCGGACTTGATGTCAGGGTTGGGCTCTGTCACACTCGTGGAGGGAACGTCCGGGCTCTTTCTGCTGCTGCTTTCTTGGGGTATTGAGTGCTGTGTTGTTCCAGGATCTCAGGGACAGCTCAGGCCGGGGACCTGCAGGCTTTCTGTGCCCCCAGAAGGGTCTGATCCAGGGCAAAAGCTGATCGCTGCCCCCTGCTCTGAGCTCTTCAATTTCCTGACCTGGGTTTGAGTCTGAGGAACAGTAGATGCTGCAGGCCTCGGCCCCTATCGGCCAGCTGGCAAGCTCCGCTGGTTCAGAGCGGTAGATTGTAAGCTCCCCTTTGGTCTGGGGTTCCCAGCCTGGCTACTCCTCTGTAGGCTGGGCTGGATGCTGGAAGTGAGAGCTTGCTCTGAGCCCCAGCACCACTAATTCTGACTTCTGAACTTCTTCTTTTCCATTGAACAGCCAGGGGCCTCCCTGACCTGTGCATAAGTCCCCTTCTCAGTCTGACCCAGACCTGTGACCCAGGTGCTGCTTGGCACCTGGCCCCTTCCCAGTGCCCTAGTCTAGGTCTGGGACCTCCTCCTGGCCTGGTGGCCTCTCCCTGGGAACTGGAGTGCCCTAGCCTGTCCTCAGTCTGCAGACATCTATTTCTGTCTTTCTGTGCTGAGGTGGGCTAAAGAAAGGACTCAATGTGACATTTTCAGTCTGGTGCATTTTCTACATCTGTCTGGAAAAGTCTGTGGATGGGAGCCCACCACACTCTTTCCTATCACTCCACCATCTTAGCTCCGACCTCCTTAACTATTTTTTGTTCTGCCCAGAAGAGACTCCCCGGTTTTGTTAGAGAAGAAAAGCCTTGTGACTCCAAATGATTTTTAATTTGAAATTTATTTTTGCGGGCCTTGCGCACGATATCAGGGCCTTTGTCCAGTTCCTTTCATGTCTGCTCCTGGTCGGGGCTGGCACTTACATTGGTTGACAGGACATCACAGATAAGAAGTACTTGGGCCTTAAAGATGCAGTAGCTGGAAATACATCTTTTCTACTATGTTTCTCATCCACATGACACATAGGAGGCATTTAAGCAGTAACCCCTGTCTCACTTGAAGAAGTGGTCCTTCTCCTTACAAAGGCAACAAGTAATCTCCTTCCATCCCTCGTTCCCAGTAGCATCCCCCCCACTCTCTTACTAATCTTCAGCCTCTCCCTGTCTATTGGCTCCTTCTCTGATGTCTGAAGACACAGCCTCAAAAAACTTGCACTTGATCCGTGCATCTCCACTTGGTAGCACCTTTGATCTGTCCTCCCTTTTGTGGCCAAACTTCTTGAGAAGGCGCCTCCCCTTCTCATCTCACTCTCTTCGAAACTATGTACTCTGGCTTCCAACCTCATTTATTCAGCTGAGACCAGGCTCTCCCAAGTTCTCAAAGATTTCTTCACCATCAGATTGCTCATGACCTTTTCTCAGTCTTCGTCTTTCTTGATCTCGATCTTGATCTTGATCAGCGTCTTTGACACTGTCCATCTCCTTCTCCTCCTGGACACTGCCATCTCCTGGTTCTCCCTCTATCTGACCACTCCTCATATCTTTAGTTGGAACTTCAGCCATGTCAAGTTCGTGAGTGTTGCCAAGGCTCTGTTCTGGGCCCATCTTCTCCCTCATCAGCTCTGTGGATTCAGTTATTATCTCTCTCCAGCCCTAACCTCTCTCCTGATCTCCAGTCTCACACTTCAGATTGTTTCAAACAGGATGTTCCCGAGACATCTTTCAACTCAACATGTCCCAAATGGAGTTTATTCTCTTTCCCCTGAAGCCCTCCCTTCATCCTAAGTTCCCTATTGCTGTGGAAGACACCACCATCCTTTCAGGAACCCAGGCTTGCAACTTAGATGTTATCTTCAACTCCTCATTTTGGGCAATTTGTACCCTTGTCATCCATATGCGTAGAGATGAAAGGATTTGGCAGATTCTTGTGGAATCAACACAATCCCCTTTTTCACGTGGTGGAAAGGAACAAATTGTTCCTGGCACCTGTTCCATGGGCCTCCTGAAGAGACATTGGCCCCTGGAGGTACAGCCCTCCAATCTTTCTGAGATCCAATAGGGACCAGGGCTGGGAATTCGTCATCTCCCTTTGATAAGGCTTGGCCAACAAAAAGTCGGGATCGTTGACTTCTGCTAAGGGTTATTCAATGGAGCAGAAGTGGCAGAAAGTTCAGCCAGAATCCAATTAAAATGTAATTGGGAAATTTTTCACAAAAATAACTAAGAATACAATAGAACAAGAACATAGATAATGTTAATATCTGGTTTTCTAAGTCAATGTGCAACAACACCCCCCCCCCCCCCGCATTTGAGTTGGTGGTTCCCCAACTCAAATAATTCATTTCTAATGCAGTCCCTGGGAACTAACGTCCAGTACCCCATGAATAGAATAGAAACCTCACTGACCCAAGGGAAACGTCATTCCCAGGAAGCCAGGGAGGAATCCGCAGAGCAGGGAGGGCCAGAGACCGGGTGGCCTGGTCATTCATGCGCAGACCTCTTCCCACTTAGCCTATGTCTAGAGAAAGCCAGATGACTGGGTGGTTTCCAGAGATGACCACAAATCATTGGCATTTTTAAGGGAAAAACTGTTCGCGGAAGAAAGGAAATGCCACACGCTCCAGCCCCGTGCTGGGACATGCTATTCCGAGCCTCATTTTGTCTAGGAGGAAACTGAGGCAGTCTAGCCCAGCTAGTCATGCGCATAAGGTGGAATTGGAACTCGTTTCCTCACTGACTCCAGGGCCAGCACCGGAAGAGGAGGGCGAGTATCGAAGAGGACGTACCCACCCTCCAGGGCCCTGGCACAAAAAGTGCCGGAGCCCAACGTGCTCCGACGGGGCGGGGCCTCACGGACCACGTGACGGGGGCACTTGGGCCCGCCCCTCTCCAGGCCCCGCACCCCTCCCCCGGGCCGTGTCACCTGACCGAGCTCCCCGGGCTCACCTCCCAGAAAGGCGCGCGTGCGCTTGTGCTGAGACGTTGCTAAGGAAGCTGCGTGCAGGACAGCGGCTGCTGGGAGGAGGCTGGAGGTTGCACAGGCCGGGCCGGGGCCGGGCCGGGGACTAGGCGGAGAACTGCGGGGGAGGAGGTGGGAGGGCCTCCTTCACTTTGGGGTGCACATCCAGGGCTGTCCGGGAGCCTCGTGCTGGCCCCGGCCCGCGCACGGTAGCGGGCCCCCTGGAGGCGGTGATCCTGAGCAGAGGCCGCTCTAGGCCCCGCACGATCCCCAGAGAAGAGGGAGCCCCCAGCCCACGGGGATCTCCCTCCCAGGGCCCAGGCGCTCCTGGCCGGGCTTCCCGGAGGAGCTGAGCCTTGAGTGGGCTCCTGGGGCTGGGGGCTCCAGCACTCCCCCAAGCTGAGGGAGGAGAGGGCCCGTGGTGGCCCCAGCCCGGAACGTGGAATGCTGCTTGCCAAGGCCAAGAGGGCTTCCTGGAGGAGGTGGCATAGGCGCTTGTCTTTGAGGGGAACCCCCAAGGGGTGCGTATGCTTGTCTGTCCATGTGTCGGGCATCCTGGAGGAGGGGGCTTGGGGCTCTGAGGACTCCCTGGAAAAGGCTGCCCAAGCTCAAAGTGAGAAGGCGAACGTGAGAAGCGAGGGCTGGGGGTGGGAAGAAGCCTTTAGGAAGCACAGGGAGCTAAGTGCTTTACCAAGGCGAGGCCGAAGGTCCCTTAGAGGCAGGGTGCTTGGAATCGGAGTTAGCCAGGAGAGCAGGGCGAAAGAGGAATGGCAAAGCCATGTGACTAGTGGAGGCTCCAAGCTTGCAACTGGGGAGAGGGCCTTAAAGGAAGTCCCAGAGAGACAGCACCCTCCACTCGGGAAGCCCAGGGGAGTCACTGGGCTCGCTCCCTTCTTCCACAAGCTGGACCATGGACCAGTACAACATCCTGGGCCACATAGGTGAAGGGGCCCATGGCATCGTCTTCAAGGCCAAGCACGTGCAGGTAAGTGGGGACCAGGCTGGTGCAGGAAGCAAGCTGTGGCCCTTGTAAACAAATCCTCCCGAGGCTCCTCCAGCCCTGGCCTTCCTTCTCTTTGTCTGCCTCTTCTCTCTCTCTCTGTTTCCCTCCTTTTTCCATTTTTCTCCTCCCATATTCCTTTCTCTCCCTCCTTCCTTTGTGTTCCCCTTCTCCTTTCACTTCTTTTTCTCTCTGTGTCTGGCTCTCCCCCCAATGGCTCACCCTTCTTCTCTCCTTTCCATCCCTCCTGCCCTCTTTTCGTTCCCTGTCTCCTTCACACGTCTTCCCTTTCTTCCCTTGCTTCTCTCTCTCGCTTTCTCTTCTTTCCCCACGTTTGCCTTTGTTTCTCCATTCTCCCTTTGGCCCTTTGTCTCCCTTCATGGGTTCCCTGGGCCCTCTCCTTTCCTCTTCTCCCGGTTGGTGATTTCCTGGATCCAGCCATCATCCCCATGCGGCTGATTCACTGCCATCTCCGGTTGCCATTGGTATCCCTCTAACTGCCTGCTGGCCCGCTGGATGCCCTCTGGGCCTCTTCAGCTTCGAAGGCAGAAAACAGCCTATCGTGATCCTCCCAGCTCTCCCTGCCCTCCGTTCTTCTGAGCATCTTTATTTCTGGCCTTCGAACCCTTAGTCACTGGTCCGGTCTTGTCATTTCTACCTCCACACCATCTCTCCTCTGCCACTGCCCCTACCTGGGCTGATGGCCTGCTGCTGCTGTTGGTGCTGCTGGTGGGTGGAGGGGGGGGGGAGGCGGGTGCTCTGCCTGCCCCGCCTTGTCTCCGTCCACTCTCCATTCAGCCACCAAAGGGCTTTTCCTAAAGAGCAGATCCAACCATGTCCCCCTCCTGCTCAGTCGACTCCAGTGGCTTCCTGTTACCCCCAAGATCAAATTCCAAATGCTCTGGCATTCAAAGCCTTTCACAGCAACCTTTTCCCCCGCTCCTCCCAGGCTTTCTGTTTGTCTCTGAGCTCCAGCCCAGCCTCCTCCATGGGCAGAATAACTCTGCCTTCTGAGAAGCTCTGGCTCTCCCTTCTTCCTCCCTGGGGCCTTTCCGAGCCCTTCAGAGATCAATGCCTCTGTCTTTACCCTTGAAGTGACCTCATACTTGCTTTCTATATACTTGCTAGCCATGAATCATCTGGGTACTTGGTTTGTTTTCTCTCTGTAGAATGTAAACTCAGAGAGGCCAGGGATGAATTTGGTTTTGTCCATGTTTCACTAGGGCTCAGCATGGCACCAGGTACACATGTAGACCTTAGTAAATACTTATTGAAAATGGAAGATCTGGTTTCTTGGGTTAGTGGCGTGGTGCATCCGGTGCCGGCCAGAACCTGGAGTCAGAAATCTTTCTGAGTTCCAATCTGGCCTCAGACACTTCCGAGCTGTGTGACCCTGGGCAAGTCACTTCACCCTGCTTGCCTCAGTTTCCTCATCTGTCAAATGAGCTGGAGAAGGACATGGCAAACCCCTCCAGCATCTCTGCCCAGAAAACCCCAAACGGGGTCACGAAGAATTGGGCACGACTGAACGACAAACCGGTTTCTCAGCCTTTTCGTCTCTCTCCATCGGTCTTTGTACTTTCCTCTGGTTCTGCCTGTCTGCTGCATACACGCCCTTCCCCTTGACTGCCTGCCTCAGTCTCCCTCTGTGTCTGGGTGTGTCTTTCTTTCCTAGACGGGGGAGACAGTGGCTCTAAAGAAGATTGTCTTGCGGCGGCTGACGGGTGGACTCCCCAACGAGGCCCTGCGGGAGATCAAAGCTCTGCAGGAGATGGAGGACAACCAGTATGTAAGTCATTCCCTCTACTTCCCCGTCCGGCCCTCTGTTTGCTCATCCGATTCCTTCCAATGCTAAACCGGGGCTCTTGTGATCAGGGAGCTCCAGAGAAGACGTTTAGATGATCTCGGAGAAGCTCCCCCAGCCCCAAGGATGATCTCGGAGCCGTGTTAGCTCTTGGGGTTCCTTGTGGGTTCCAAATGGTCAGGAGAGGTTGGGTCCGATGAATTCTTAAGCACCTTTGAGCCTGTGCCCTCATTCTGGAACTGGAGCTGGTTGGAAAGCGATGATGCCTAAGCATATTTTTGCCTGTTTTCCCCATTCCATAAAATGAGCCAGAGAAGTGGGGAAAGAGGATGCGGACCGAATGCCCCCTGGCCATCTTGGGAAGGCTGCCTGTGCTCGGTATCTCCACTCTGACTTCTGTCCCCATCTCTCCAAAGTTGCCCGATGCAATGGCCTTTGCCCAGTGGCCTGGTCTTTGCCCTGATCTCTCTGGAGCCTTGGAGACTCCATTCTCTTCTCTCCTCTCCTGTCTCCCCCCATTCTCCTCCTGCCTCTCTGCTCCTCAGGCTCCTTCGCTGTATCTGTTGTCATCATCATCACCGTCATCATAGGTAGTATTTCTGTAGCACCTACTGTGTGCCAGGCACTGGACTAAGCACTTTACAAATATGATCTCACTTGATCCTCACAACGACCCTGGGAGGGAAGTGCTGTTCTTATCCTCGTTGTACAGTTGGGGAAACTGAGGCAGGCAGCAGTGCAGTGACTTGCCTGAGGTCACACATGTCTGAGGCTGGATTTGAACTCAAGTCTTTTTGACTGCTGGCCCAGGGCTCTATCCACTGAGCCACCTAACCATGGGTGATGCCGGAAGCTCTGTCCTGGGCCCATCTCACTGGATGAGCTCATCAGTTCTCTTGGCTTCAATGACCATCTCTTGGCAAATGATTCTCAGATGTATGTAGCCAGCCCTGACCTCTCTCCTCAGCTCACAGCCCAAACTGAACTCCTCATCTCTGGGCCTCTACCATCCTCCTGGCCTTTCTACCTTCCTGGAAGCCAGCACCTGTTGGAGCGAGCATAGCCTTCTGTTAGGCATTTTGCCCATTCCGTGGCTGTTGCCCTGCCTGCTCAAACCCAGCTAAGAGCGGAAGGCCTTTCTTTAGCTGCCTCCTTTTCCTTCCGTCTTCTGAGTGGCCTCCTTGCTTGTTGCCTCTCCCATTAGACTGAGAGCTTCTCAAAGGCAGGGACTTGGGTCTTGTCTCTCTTTGTATCCCCAGTGCCTGGCACACAGTAGACACTTAATAAACACTTGTTGGGGCAGCTAGGTGGCGCAGTGGATGGGGCACCGGCCCTGAGGTCATGAGGACCTGAGTTCAAATGCGGCCTCACACCAAACACTTGACACTTACTAGCTGTGTGACCCTGGGCAAGTCACTCAACCCCAATTGCCTAAAAAAAAAAACCAAAAACGCTTGTTGACTGACTGACCATTTCCAAACACCTTTTGCTTTGCTTCAGTTTCTCCAAGTCTATAAATCGAGTCACTCTACACACATTGGTGTTGGAGGAGGTGGAAAGGGTTAAGAGAACAAGCAATTACTGGGTATCTCCTCAGTTCCAGGCACTGTGCCATGTAAGTCCTTCACAATTATTTTCTCATGTGATCCTCACAACCACCTTCAGACGTTGGTGCTGTGATGAGCCCCATTTTACAGCTGAGGAAACTGAGGCAGTGAAGTGACTTGCCCAGGGTCACACAGCCAACAAATGCCTGCGGCTAGATTTGAGACCCAACCTTCTATCCACAGCAAAGAGGCCTTGCCTTGGTTTCCCTTATCCTGTGAAGGGGTTAGGTGTAGGTTGGGTAGTCAGTCTCTAAGCATCCCGTGAAGCATGTCGTACTTTTATGCCTTGGCTTCTCTCATCTTGTGAAATGGGGGCCCAGGTGGGACAGTCTCAAAGCCCTCTCAAGCCTCACCTTTTCCCCATCCTAGGAAATGAGTTTGGGCTCAGGTTTGAACAGATGATCCAGCAACACTTTCAGGCCTCAGTTTCCCCTACAGAATGAAAGAACTTTGGTGGCAGGAGGACTTAGAATGTAGTGATCCCTCGTGCCTTGATTTCCTACCTTCTATAAAATTCTCTAAGTACCCTTATCAGGTGTCCTGGCACCCACAGGTGGTGAAGTTGAAGGCTGTGTTCCCGCATGGAGTAGGCTTCATCCTGGCTTTTGAGTTCATGCTCTCTGACCTGTCTGAGATCATCCAGCATGGGAAGCGGCCTCTGGCCCCAGCTCAGGTTAAAGCGTACATGCAAATGCTGCTCAAGGGTGTAGCCTTCTGCCACGCGAACAACATTGTCCACCGGGTATGGATACCCAGAGGCCCAGTGCCCGAGCCTTTTGGGGGAGGGGGAGCTGGGATGGGGCTGGGGGGGGGCAGGGAGTGGGGGGGCTCAGTCGAGCCTTGGCAAGGGCGCTAGATGTTGGGCCTTAAACGTCTTCCTTCCTTTCTTCCTTCCTCCCTCCCTTCCTTCCTTCCCTCCTTCCTTCCCCAGGACCTGAAGCCAGGCAACCTGCTCATTAGCTCCTCAGGCCAGCTGAAGATTGGAGACTTTGGCCTAGCTCGAGTCTTCTCCCCTGAGGGTGACCGACTGTATAGCCACCAGGTGGCCACTAGGTACACTCCTGAGTTTGGCAGTGGCGGGGGGGTGGGGGTGGGGGTGGGGGTTGTAGGGTAGGCAAGGGGGATAGGCATCAGTTTCAAGCTTTGCAGTAGGAGGTATTCGTTGGCATGCCTCTCCAGCCTCATCAGAGCAGCTGCTAATCACGTTTCCTTACTTTGCTGCAGGTGGTATCGGGCTCCAGAGCTTCTCTATGGTGCCAGGCAGTATGATGAGGGTGTGGACCTGTGGTAAGGCCCTGGAGGACGGGACAAGAGCAAGAGGGCCCCGGCTGGCAGGCTCCCTGCTCGGGGTGACTGGCTGCCCAAACTGTGTCCGCTTGTGTCCACAGGTCTGTGGGCTGCATCCTCGGGGAGCTCCTGAATGGCTCCCCTCTCTTTGCTGGTGAGAATGACATCGAACAGCTCTGCTGTGTGCTCCAGGTCCTTGGGACACCCAGCCCCCTGGTGTGGCCGGTGCGTAGCAGGAGAGAGGGAGAGGAATTCTCACACGTTGTGCTCCATAACAATAATAATAATAATAGAATAATATTCCTCTACCCCTCTCATCCTCCCCCAGGAGATAACTGAGCTCCCAGATTACAACAAGATCTCCTTCAAGGAGCAACTGCCCCTGCCCCTGGATGAGGTGCTGCCTGACGCCTCCCCCCAAGAGCTGCAGCTCCTCAGCAGCTTTCTGATCTACCGCCCTCGCCGTCGGATCCAGGCTGATCAGGTATCCTCCTTTCCCCTCTGGGGCACACCTGGGCTGGGGCTAAGAGGAAGTGGGCCCGACTTACAATGCAATGCCAGACCTTTGTGACGTGCCAGCCCCCCACGTCTGCATCCAGATATTTACTGCGCACACGGGCCTGTCCTAGAGATACAAATGAGACGATCCATCAAGGAGCTGACCTTTCCCCGGGAGATACAACACATACATAGGTCAGCTGTCGTTGTTCAGTCATTTTTCAGTCATGTCCAACTCTTCGTGACCCCATTTGGGGTTTTCTTGGCAGAGATGCTGGAGGGGTTTGCCATGTCCTTCTCCAGCTCATTTGACAGATGAGGAAACTGAGGCAAGCAGGGTGAAGTGACTTGCCCAGGGCCACACAGCTAGGAAGGGTCTGAGGCCTGATTTGAACTCACAAAGACAAGTTTTCCTGATTTCCAGCCTAGTGCTGGATCCACTTCAGCACCACCTAGCTGCCCCTATAAGTCATTAAGTATAAAGAAATTGGGGCTCCAGGGGAGAGCGGTAGCAGCTGTGAGGGAGCTAGATGGAGGAATGTGATTGGTCTAGCGAGTCACATGGGTGCCCCATTGCTGAGAAGTGAGTTTGCAGCACCCTAAAGGCAATCGGCACCACTAGCCTTGCTTGAGTGACATGTGCCAAGGCTTGGACCTTTGTGTCGAAAGACTGGAAGAAGGGCGATGCCTGAGTAGTGGACGGTTAGCTGCCGGGCCAGGCCTCGAGAGAAAGGCCAGGGATTTGGGAGTCACGTGTGTACAAACGGTCATTAAACTGCTACTGCGTGCAAGGCCCCAACCTATGGGAGCCTATCCGAGAGCCCCGGAGGAGCCCCCACGGTCAGGGGGGCAGCACGGGAGCAGTTAGGCAAAAGAAAAACCAGGAGCCCAAACTGTAGACACACGAAAGGAGGCGAGACTGTCCAGGAAGTAGAGATGAAGTGGAGAGATCAAGGGGAAGACTGATCTGGGAGTCTGGGAGAGGACGGGCTCCACCACATTGTGAGGGACTGAGGGATAGGCTCTGTAACCTCTGGGGCGTGGGGAGGTCCCAAAGGAGAGCTCGCTACCTGAGAAACTCCACGTGAGTGACCTGGGGGTGTCTGAAGCACAGTGGGCTTTGTAAAGCGTGGAGGAAGAGACACGGGAGTGCGAGCAGTGAGGGGGCGCTCTGCGCGTGAGAGCAACCCCTGTTTTGGCGAGGCTGGGGGGAGGGGGCATCCTCATTTCAAGGTCAAGCAAAGAGCCCAAAGGGATCTGAGGCCAGAGGCCAACAGGCGCTGAACTCGGGGCTTCAAAAGAGGCCCGTGAGGGGGCACAGCGTGAACAGGGCAAGGGCTGAAGCTGAGAAATGCTGTGAGGAGCCGCCCAAGGCCAGGGCCAGGGGGAGGGGCTGCTGGCTGACTTGGCTTTTCTACTGGGACTGGCTGTCACTATTCTTGTTAAGGGACCTCATGGGGGAGTGTGGGGGTGTAGATAACGAGCATAACTGTTACCGAAGGCCCCCACCCTGCCCCTCGAAGACTTCGGCTGAGGCCCTGGAGCTCCAGCTAGGCCTCCTGTTCCTTTCTGTGTCAGGGGAATAACTACCCCCACCCCCAGGCTCTTAGAAAGATGCTTTGGCAGCCTCAAGGCAAGGCCCCCTGGCCAAGGGGACTTGAACTGAGGTCCCAGGAGTACTGGCCAGCGAAGATGGAAAGAGGAGGCAAAAGGTGCTTTGAGATCAGAAGAGGAAGGGTATACATCTGGCTTTAGAGGAAATAGCATTTTAGCAGAGAGGCTCGGGATTGACAAATCATCCCCAGAAGCTAAATGAATCGATTGGATTGGATTTGATACAGTGTCTGCAGCCCTGGCTTCCAATTCTCTCTTTTGTTAGGACTGCCTGGGTGCCCTTGGGCAGGCCTCCCAGGCTCCTCAGCAATAGCCACCGTAGAGGCCAGGCGCTCAAGTAAGGTTTGGCCAGCTCCAGGGCATTTGGTGGGCCTGCTTCAATAAACATAGAAGGGTGCTTCCTTGTCTGGCCCTTGAGCACAAGTTTGACTAATGTCTGACTCAATCCTCTTTAATGCCCTTAGGGGGCCTACTTTAATGAGCTGATGAAAATTGCTTACTGTCCCAATGTTTGAATGTCTCCTTCACTCAAGCCAGTAGAGGGGAGAAGCCTGGTCTGTGGACACCTTTGAGGAACATAGGCCCCTTGTTTCTTTTTAACTGAGCCCCGTGCTTGATAAAAATCTCCCAACCTGCCACAGTGCTCAAAGGGGAACTGTTTCTCCTCCTTCTCACCCACCCCACCCCCACCCCTGGTTTTTGCTGTCTTTCAAGGTGGAGGAAAGTGGTGCCCATTGGGGGGACTGAACAGGGATGAAGCCAGGGATCTAGGGGTGAGGCCGGGCCAGGCCGGGCCGCCCCTTCTTACTCTCCCCATGTCCCCACAGGCCCTGCTACATGAGTACTTCTTCAGAGACCCGCTGCCAGCCCACCCCTCAGAGCTGCCCATTCCACATCGTGGGGGGGGGGCCCGGCCCCAAGGCCCGACCAGGCCCTCCTCGTGTCCAAGACTTCAGGATAGTGCAGCCCCTGGCTGAGTCGTTGCAAGATTGGAAGCTGATTTGGCCCTACCTCTCGCAGGGATGAGCCTCCCGCTGCCCTGGCCTCCACCCAGCTCTGCCTGGCCCCAAGAGATTGCCTTATCTGGGCACTCCCAGCTGCTCCCCCTGGCCTTCCTGCGGCCAGGGTGGGAGGAGACTCAGGCGTCCGGCGGCGTCCGGCTTCCCTCCCTCTGGAGGTTCAGGAGAACAGACTTCTAACCTTGGCTGTGCCTCAGTTTCCCTAATACCAATAAACACTACCTTGGACTCCAAAGGCAGGGTCAATGGGAATATTCAGAGTGACTGGGAAGTGGGAAGGAGGCCTCAGTTTTCCCAGCTGTGAGTTGGGCTTGATGATTCCCACCTGTCCTGCCCTCCTCCCTCAGAGCAGAGGGACCAGGGTGTTACTTTTTTTGGGGGCAGGGGGAGAGATATGAATTTCCCTGGCACACAGGGGCAGAAAGCAGGGGGTGAGGGGATAGACAGGGCCAGGGAGGCCCCAGTATCCGCTCTCTTCTTTCCCCCAACCTCCTGCGGGGCTGCTAGTTGCCTCAACCCCAACAGCCGAGGTCCGGCCCTCCATCTGATAAGACTTATCAGCAGGCCCCAGCCTTGGCCCAGCAGGGAGATGGTGTAAGTAGGGGTGGGGGTGGGGGAGGAAGGGAGGGTGTCCCTCATCCTCCCTGACATCTTAGTTTGGGTATCTAACCCAGTGTATCCTAGGCCCTCTTCCCAGGACCTAATGAGAGACACCACCCCCCCCCCCCCCACAAAACAAAACAAAAAACCTAAGGGAGAGTGGGGATGACAGAGGGAGAGATGGAGAGATAGTGGAAGGGTTACATATGAGATCCAGGACTAGGGAGAAATTGAGACCAGGCATCCCTGAGGGGCCAGAGAAGGGAAAGGAAAAGACCCAGGTCCTGGGCTTAGAGGGACAGTGTTCTAGAGAAATGGAGACTGAGACTCTGAAGGAAAGGAAGCTAAAGGGGGGGGGGGGGGCAGAGGTGAGGGACCAGGAGAGAAACACATGGACAACCAGGGGCTCGGTTGGCTGGTGCCATGGCCGTTGGCCAGTGGGGGAGGTCTGTGATGGGCGGGTGAGGAAGGTGCCCCCAGTCATGTAAGCCATGCTCGGGCACTGGTGCCAGCAGGGGGCGGTCCCAAGGCTGGGCCCCATCTCCCCCCCCCTCTGGCCCCGCCCGTAGCCACAGCAGGAGGGGGGTGTGAGGGAGGGAGACAGTGTTGTCTTGGTCGCTGCCTGGACCCTGAGGAGATCCAAGAGAGACTGCCCCCCCTCCCTCGGCCTCAACACCTGCTCAGGTCAGTGCCCCCAAGCTCTCTGAACCCCCATTTCAGGAGGGCTTGAGCCCTGTTCCTAATTCTCCCAAACCCCTAACACTGTACCTCTGAGTTACCCTCGTGAGCTTGAACCCCAATCTGGGTCTCCCCCAACCCTGCTTCTGTTCTCTCCCTTATTCTCTCTGCCCTTCCAGCCCCATACCTCAGCCCCCCTCAAATTACATCTTTGAGGGGCCCGATCTGTCAACCCCTAAAGGCTCCCAATCCCATCTCCAAGAGTCCTGAGCCCCATCTCTGATCCCGTCCTGACTGAGGGTCTTTGGCTCTGATTTCCTCTTCAAAACCAACCCCATATCTGATGCCCCCAATTCCTCTAAAATAAAAATAAAAGCCATTCTTTAAGGGTGGACCATACCTGGCTGGCCTTGGCCAGACCTGGCTGGGCTGGGCCAAGCTGGGCTTAGAGCTGGCTGCCTAGAGTTCCCAGGCCTGCTGGGAACACACTAGCCCCAGGTGACTGATAAGAGGTTTTCATACCCCCTAGCCCTGAGATAAGGGTTATCTCTGCATTGGGGTGATAATTGGGGGAGGGCAGGCTGGAGGGGACCGTAGGAGCTCCCACTCTGGGCCTGGAGGGAATGAGAAACAGGCAAAGAAGGGTGAGGGGAGGGCCAAAGACTAGAAAAGAAAAGAAAAAAAGAAAAATGGGGGGGCACATGACACAGACTGATTAGGAGTAGGGAGGGCTGGGGAAGAAGGAGCCTGAGGGAATGATGGGCCCCATCTACCCCTTTCCTTATTCTTTGCCTTCCTGGAGCCAAAATAATCCCTCAATCTTTAGCCTCCAATTACCCAAGCATATATGTATGTGTGTGTGTGTATGTATGTATGTGTGTATATATAATACATATATATACACACATGCACGTGCGCGCGCACACACACACACACACACACACACACACACACACACACACACAGCCAAGCCCATTCCGTGTGTGAAGTCTAAGGCTCTGAGCCCAGGAGTGCCCACTGAGTTGGGTTAGGGGGCCCAGACCATGGCCCCTCTGCTGGGCCATGGGCCTGTCTAAGGACCAAGCTTAGGAAAGTCTCTTGGGGCTGACAGTCCTGCCCCCCCTCAGGGAGGCACCACTGTCACTGTTTCCGCTGCCACCATCTGGGAGCCCCCATGGATTTCCCACCTGGCCTGGGGGAGCCAGAGGCCCTGGCCCCTTTTGCTGAGCCTACCTTGCTGCCCTCATCGGCCTCTGTCAGTGCTCCTGAAGAGCCGGGACTCTTCTTCCCAGGGCCTGAGGGGGCCGATAGCGCCAGTGCTGCTGCCACACTGTCCTACTACCATCGGGGAACAGCTGCTGATGCTTACAGACACTCACCAGGTAACCTGGCGGGGGGGAGGCCTTTGGGGGTACTATTTTGTCTATCCTTCTTCCTTTCCCTGTCACCGCTTGACCTCAGTCTTCCATACGTGGTCTCGACCACCCTTCCTCTTCCCCCTCTCCCCAGGTTAGAATGGGGTTAAGCAAGACTTCAGGTAATGGACTAAGGCAGGTCCAGTGGAGACAGAATGCTGAGTTTGGGGAGCAGTTAGCAGTTTATTTGGCTTGGATGGTAAGTCAGCTAGGGACATGGAGGGTTTGTAATGCCAGCCTTAGGAGTTTATGTATTAGCCTACGGAGCAAGGGGTGACCTGGGCAGAGCAGAAAGTTTATTGGGCAGCTAAGAAGAAGGACTGGAGAGAGGAGAGGCTTGAGGCTGGGATACCCAGTAGAAGGCTGGGGTGGTAATGGTCTGAGAAGAGAAGTGCTGTGAGGGCCTAAATAGAAGGGGTAACTGGCCGAGAGTAGAAAGGAGGGGGTGGATCGATTCCCAAGGGACAAATCAGCAACTGCTTGGCTATGAGGAGTGAGGGAGAGAAGTCGGTGTTGAGGATGAGACCGTAGCTGCAAAGAAACGACCATGCCTTTGAAGGGAATAAGGAAGCTGGGAGGGGAGAAGAGCATGAGGTCCGTTTGGCCGTGTGGATGCTGATGGCATGTGCAGGTGCACAGAGCTGGCAGGAGAAAGATTCTGGCTGAGGCGGCTGCCTCTGGGAGGCATCTGCCTCGAAGAGAACTGTACCCAGGGAGCAAATGAGATCACTTGGGGGAAAGCCAAGAGAGAAGTGGGTAGACCAGCAAGGCTTCTGTGGGGCGGGGGATGGAGAATGAGCCAGTGGAGGAGACAAGAGTAGGGGCAGTCAGATTGGGAGGAGGAGAACCAGGAGAGAGCCAGAGGAGAGGAGAGAACGTTGATGAGAAAGGGGCGGGAGACAATGTCCCAAAGCTGCAAAGAGATCTGGAGGGCTTAGGGCTGAGAAAAGTCCATTGGCTTGTACGGGTAGGGGAGACTGCTAGGAACAGTGAGCAGCCAGTTGCAAACTTGTGGATTTCCTTCTGCTCTTAAAAGTCATGGAGCTTTGATGTGGGTTATAGTTATGGCTATTTACCTTCTTAGAAAGGAAAACGTCTTAGCACCCTTAGGGAATTGGGTTGCCCTCCTGGATCCCCTGAGCCCAAGGAATTAGAGTGAGAGGTAGCGGCTAGGTTGGTGGCCAGCTGGCGGGGTGAGGAGCTGGAAGCACAAGGCACAGGAACCTGTTTGTGGAGATTCTTAATTTTGTTTTGGTTTTGGTTTTGTTTTGTTTTGTTTTTTTTTTTCCAGTTAACAAGTCTTTATTTTCTTTCCCACTCAACCCCCCACCCCCACGGGAAAAGAAAAAGCAAAATCAAATGCTTGGAACAATTCTGACATTGGCCGTGCCCGAAGATATGTGGCCACATGTGTTCTGTAGCTTGAGGTCTGTCACCTGCCTACCTGCCAGGAGGCCGCTGAGGCAGATAGAAGGTTTGGCCTTGGCAGAAGGAAAAGGCAGCTTCTCTTCTGAGACTGGAGCAGAGGGCATGGTGGGGGGGGGGGGGGTTAGAGAGCTCAGTAAAGTCTCTGTTGGGGTGAGGGCTGAGTCTGGGACTGAGGGAAGATGCTGGAGCAGAGAGGATGTTTGGAGGAGCTGCCAGAGAGAACTGTGATTAGATAATGTGAGGTTCAGGGTGCTGGCCAAGGCTGTAGGATCACTTAGTCAGTCAACAAGTGTTTCTCGAGGATCAAATGAGATCATCTTTATAGGCACTTAATTCCTTTCCCTATGTGCCAGGCAGTGTGAGAAGTGCTGGGTTTGTGTCCCTACCCTAACTGGTAGTCATGCTGGGAGTCAGAATTGAGGAAGTCATGTTAGGCGTCCAACTGAGAGATCCTAGACCAGCAGAGGCTATTGGTGGGCCCACAGAGACAGAGCAAATGGGGAATGGACCCCCTCCCTCTCCCATCTGCTAGTGGATGACCTGACCTGTCAGTAACCCTGACTAGTAGTAGGCCATATTGGGGGTCTGGGGCCTGACCACCCCCCCCCCCCCCCCCTCCCCCCGGGCGCCCCGTCCCCCCCCCCCAACCGGATGGAGGGAGGGCTTGGGGGAGCCCCATATGCGGCTGCAAGTTGGGCCTATGGTAAGGCAGGCTTGTACCCAGCCTCAGCCCTGGCCCCCGCTGTTCGAGAGGCTTCCCCACAGCCAGCTCCTGAGGGCCCTGATGTGAAAGGGAGTCCAAGGAGTTTCCTGGAGACCTTGAAGACAGAGCGGCTGAGCCCAGACCTGCTCACCCTGGGCGTCCCAGCAGCTGTGGGGCCCTCCCACTACGTGGCATCGAGTCCTCCTGATTTCACTACTGCTAGCTTCTTCTCACCTGCTGGAAGCCCCCTCTCAGTGGCAGGTGGAGGCAGCGCCTACTCTCCGAAGCTACGTGGGGCACTTCCCCTGTCTCCCTGTGGTGAGGATCTGGGTTCAGGATCGGGGGGGGGGGGGGGGGGGGGGCGCAGGGGGGGGGGGGGGGGGGGGGGGAGAAATCCTCAGGGGGAGGAAAAGAGTTGAGGGGCTGAGCGGAGGCTCAGCTCTTAGTTTCTGTCCAATTTCTTGCCTTTCCTCCCACCCAGAGGCCAGAGAGTGTGTGAACTGTGGAGCGACTGCTACCCCATTGTGGCGTCGCGATGGTACTGGGCACTACCTATGCAACGCTTGTGGCCTGTACCACAAGATGAATGGGCAGAACCGGCCCCTCATCCGGCCCAAGAAGCGCCTGGTGAGGAGGGAGGGCCTGGGGGACAGGAAGGCAAGGAGTGGGCAGCTCGGTACCAGGGCAGCAGTGACCTCACCCAGCGCGCTGGGCTCTTTCCAGATTGTCAGTAAGCGGGCAGGTACCCAGTGCACCAACTGCCAGACGACAACAACAACATTGTGGCGGCGCAACGCCAGCGGGGAGCCCGTGTGTAATGCTTGTGGTCTCTACTACAAGCTGCACAACGTAAGCCTCCCCTTCCCCCCTTCCAGGCTATCTGTAATCAAGGACGAGGCCCCCTGGGGGACCTGGGCTGGCTTCTCCGGGCCTCAGCGTTTGGCCCTCTTCAAAAGGAAGGATGTGTTTGATGACTGATGAGATGAGAGGGATGGTTGGGCTCGGGCCTGTGTGACTTTGGGAGTAGGGCTCGGAAGACTCCTGTCTCCAGAGGGGGGGGGGGGGGGGGCGGGGGTGGGGGGGGGGAGGGGAAACCTGATCTCTGCTGGTGGCACTTTTCGGGGTACTAGAGCCTCTGGGTTTGTCCCCCCACCCAGGTGAACAGGCCGCTGACTATGCGCAAGGATGGCATCCAGACCCGGAACCGCAAGGTGTCGGGCAAGGCCAAGAAGAAGGCCCGGGTGGGCCAGGCCCTGATGGCCGCCGGGCAGGGCACAGCGGCGGCTGCAGTGGCGTCGGCAGCCTCAGGGGACCTGGCGGCAGAACCGCTCTACCCGAGCCTAGGGCCCGTAGTGCTCTCGGGCCACATGGCCTCAGTGGGTCACCTGGTCCCCTTTCCCGGGTCTGCGCCCCCCCTGCTCGGAGGCACCGGAGCCCCCTTTTCTGGGGCCGCGGGGGTGGTCTCAGCCCTGGGATCTTGAGAACACCAGCGTGCTCGCCTGGGCCTTGGCCTTGGCCTTGGCCTTGGCCCCGCCCCTGGCCCCGCCCCAACCCGCCCCGGCTGCTCCGGTAGCCCCACCCAGGCCCCGCCCCTCCGGCCTTAGCCCTCCCTGATTGGCCCCGCTTGCTCCCCTTCCCGTGGCTTGAGGACAATAAAGCCGTGGCTGCTCCACCACAACCAGGAGGCTCGCTTTTTCTGCGTGCGTCCGTGCGTCCGTGCGTCCGTGCGTCCGTGCGTCCGTCGCGGGGGGGGGGGGGCGGGGCCGGGGCGTCACGTGGTGCCGTCTCGGCGTCGGACAGGGTGAATGGCACGTGACCCTTCCGCCGCCGCCGGGGCGCCGCTCGGGCTCCACCTGAGGCGACTGACGGATCGTCGGGCGCGCGGGCGGGGGTCCTTCGGCCTTTACCCCATCCTCCAGTCCCAGCTTGGGGAGGCGGGGTCCCGGAGATCGAAGAGGGGCTGAGGAGGCGGGGCCAGCGGACTTCTGGAGCCCAGTGGGGGGGGGG